>NC_056526.1:12276470-12337827 GCF_019175285.1 Sceloporus undulatus | reverse complement strand
GATAGGAAAGAATATCCCTTTCCTTTATTGACAGAGATGCCAGGAACGTAAATTGAAATGTCTCTTGGAAAGTGCTCCGTCCAGCTGATAGGAAGTTGCCACCCACTTCCTTCTACTTGAGCTAAAGAAAAGCCCAGCTTTGAGACTGGTTTTGCAATTCACTTTGCCATGATGCTGTTCATTTTATGGTCTGTTGATGCACTGAGTTCAGAGAACACTGAAATCCTTACCACAGGGAGCAGTCACATTGAAACTCTGTCCAGACAGCAAAAGAAAACAGAGGAGGAGAGATGCTTAATTCCAGCAGGTGGCAATGGGAAGGAGATGTTAACTTTTTTCCCCTGCCTTTCTCTATTCCCTCTCCTGAAGCTGGTATTTGCTTCCAGGATCAAGGTCCTGTTGGCCTCAACAATTATTTAAGTCTAGTTTATTATATTATAGTTCATCCTGCAAGCTGTGTTGGGAGATTGGTATGTTTTTCCCCTTTTGTCTTTTTGACTAATGTCTATAAAAGCATTGCACTTTACAAAAGAGCCCAGAATCACTTTGATGATCCTCACCTTAAAGCACACACCAGAAACATATATACATCATTCATTAAACCTTGCAAAAAATGTTCCTCTTTCTTCCCCTCCAACCGACTACAGTATTCCAGCAGAAAACTGGGAGTTCATTTGTTTTTTTCTTCCTTGAAGGGCCCACCCTTTGATTGAAACCATTTCATTTATGAATTATTGTGTTCCTTTTTTATGAGCAAATAACTGACTTTGCTCATGCGAGTGTGCTGTTGTTGTTTTTTCTTGTGCGTTTTGATTAACTGTGTTATTCTGCTCCTTGCTTCAGTGGCAGCGATTTGTTATGTGTAACTGTGGCAGCAGTGGGGCTTTTGTCAGCCTTGGAGGCCATTCTGTTGTTTTATAATTAAAGCTTTTTGCAACTTACTATTCACCTCCTCTGCCCCACCACCAACTCCCACAACCCATCCCTCTCCCTTCCGTCTATACTGAGATTGACTGAAGGTTCACTTAAGTCATGGCTCAGAGGGGCATAACAAAAGCTGTGCTGACTGTTTTGACATTGCTGGGTTTTGGAGTGACAGCCTCTGAGAATTATCTCAACTTTCCTTTTGATGGTGACTAATTGAATTATTTTATTATACTGCATGTTTTAGTAGTGGGAGGTTAGGGGTCGCCTTGTCGCTGAAACGGAGTCTCCAGTTTCCCCCGTCTCTTATCGCTTGAGTGTTCCACAGAAGGAAACAGCTGAAAGCCAGGAAGGTTGAACTATGCAACTCCAGATGAACACAGGGTCTGCTTGTGCTTTCCACATTGCGGTTTGGCAATGCTGTTATTTATGCTCCTGTGTCTGAAAACATTTTGCAGCATAAAGGAGAGCAGGTATCTTGCTCAGATAGACGGCACAGATCCAAGCAGGCTTCTTTTGAGCCCCAAGTGTGGATGCACACTTCCAGCTGACTCAAATACTGCTAATCATTGTCACATCATGTTTTCAGACACAGGAGACCCTTGTTGGAAGCCCATGTTTACAAACATGGAGCAGGCACATGCCAGAATTCTGAGTGCACAGTCAGGTTTCTGAGACTCCCCAGCTACTGTGTTGAGCAAAATCAGCTTCCAAAACTCAAAAGAACCCTGAGAGTAGTTTGTGAGAGAGGGCAATAAGCAGTGCTAGGGAAAACTTTCCAAGCTTGGAAAAGTTATGTTCATAATATTGGGGAGGAGTATAACCTAGAGAAGTTATTTTTCCAAGCTCTGAATCTGTTGTGCATGCAGAAATGCTTGGCAGTGACAAAGACAGGTCTGAACTGCTGGTGGCCCACAGAAAGGATAACAGACAAATACCAATGCAGGGAAGTCCATTAGATGAGTTATATTACACTTGGTCAGATTTCCTGATTATCTGCCTCATTCTTTTTCTCTTTCTCCCCACCTCAATTAACCCACTCACCAACATACCGTTAGTGGTGCCTGATGGCATCTATGGGCTAATCTGCACTTCAGAAATAATGCGGCTTGACATTGCTTTAATGCCATGGCTCAGTGTTATGGTATTCTGGAATTTGTAGTTTGGTGTGCAATTTAGCCTTTCCTATCCAGAGAGTTCTGGTGTCACAACAAACTACAAATGCCAGGATTACATAGGATGGAGCTATGGCAGTTAAAGTTTTAATTGTACTGCTTCAGTGCTTTTATCTGTTTAAAATGCATTTTATTCTTTTAGTGGGTGACATGTTTTAATACTGTTTAATTCTATTTAAATGCTTACTTTTGCATGTTTTTAAATGTATTCTTTTAAACTGTAAGTCACTTTGAGTCCCAGTTTAGGGTGGAAAGTGGGATAATAATAATAATAATAATAATAATAATAAGAAGAAGAAGAAGAAGAAGAAGAAGAAGAAGAAGTCAAACTGCATTATTTCTGGCCTGCAGATACACCTTATGGCAATGGGTGAATGACTGCATGGGTTTATTCCACATATTAAAGGAGCTATCTGAGGTGCTGAACTCCCTCCTCAAAGTAATTCAGCACCATGGCTAACTATCCAAAATGTGGAGTGGATTCAGCAATTCTGCTACATGGCAGCTACCAGCCACCACTGCATAACATGTACCTTGTTGCTACCTTCTATCACCTCTTACACCCCTGGTGGTTTCTCTTGCCCCCACTGATCCAAAGTACCTTTTCCATCTTCACTGTTTATTTATAAGATGCCAAAATGAGGGCAGAAAACATTGTCCACACTCTGCTTTCATCACATCATTATAAAACCAGATCAGCGAGTGTGTCCCTTGCCCTCATTTTTTCATCTTTTGGTTAAGGGAAGGGGAGCAAATGGCACTAGGACTGAGTACTATGATTATCCCCTATTGTTCAGATTGCCCTTAAAAAACTGCCAATTCATTTGTGTTCTTATGAACAGGTTAGCTATTTGGCTCAGTTGTAGTATTTGGCTATTTCCTCAATTGCTTTGCATGCTTCTTAGCCAAGAATATGGAAAAAATAACATCAGAAATGGCCTTGGCTAGTTCTTAATTTTCCATGAATTGTGCTATTAAATGTTAAAAAAAATTTCAAACACAAGTATCAATCAAAACATCAGAGAAATTAATGTCTTCAATGGCCTTCGGAGACTGTGAGAAAGCAACAAGACTAAATACCTCTGCAGTACAATGACATATATCAAAACGGTATGAGTTGTTTGAGAAACGTCTTAACTGGGCACTCTGATGGGTGTCAGAAAAAAAGTCTGAACTTCATAAGATTTGGAAGTTTACTCACTGTCAGCTAATAAGCTATATTTTTACATGTGAAGGGTGAATGTTTAAGCTGTAATACTTTCAGCTCATAACACCTCCACAAAATGATTGTGTTATTTTCCTCTTCTAATTTACTTTTTCAGCCCAATGGTCTTCTTTCTTATTTTCTAATCCTCCTCCCCTGAAGAATCTTGCAAATTACCTATGAACGTTGTGGTTTTATTGCATGTTAATAAAAAATACGGCTTTGTGCCCTCTCTTCTTTCCCCACCCAGGACAAAACAACACTGGAGAACTTGACTCAACAATTGGCAGTCAAACAGAATGAAGACGGGAAATTTAGCCACGCTATGATGGATTTCAACATGAGCGGAGACTCTGACGGTCAGTAGCAAAGTGTTTTGCCTTGTTTCCAGCTGTGCCTGTGCATCCACCACCAGCAGTGAAGAAAAAGCATAGACTTCTTTGGTGCTTAAGCATGGTGAGAAAATATCCACAGACCTGACGTTGTAGATCTGTGGGTGAATTTTCTTACTGTCATAAATGCTGTTGCCAAGGCAAGGCCTAACAAAAAGATATCTTTGGCTCTGTAATAATGAGAAAAAAGAATCAAACAGAAATAGATTTAGGGTAACTGAGATCAGAGGTGGACCCAATGAACTACATTGGTGATTGGCCATGAGACAGGAATACACCAGATGTAGGAGCTTGTTTGCATTGGGTGAAATGCTATTTTCTATATTTAACTTTGCAGAGGTGTACACACATAAAGAATCAGATGATCAAATGTTTATTGGCTGGTTAGGTCTGATTCACACCTTACTTTTTCTTTTAGGTGTCCACCTAGGGGTGCTTTAAAGGTGCACTTGAAAATGTAAAATGCAAACAACTTCTGAGTAAAACCTTGTGTTTGCCACATGACAGATACATCTGGTGAATACATGTACTCCTCAGGGAGCCAAGAATGGCTGTAGCTCCCTGCTGAGTGTACTTTCAGCATCAATGTCTGAAAGCATCATTAGAAATTTCTTGTGAATAGAAAAGCCTCTGACATTTGCCTAAATGTTCTCACTGAAAAGTCAGCAGAATGAAAGCAAGTGTTATTTCAATTAATTTTGAGTGCTGAGAGAAGAATCTGTTTCTGGACAAGCTTTGGTAGCAGTATTAATTAAGACCTAAAAGACATGGAACCACTGTCAAAATACATGAGGAGAATCAGTGTATGTGCCTTTTTGCATTGGAAATGGGTTTCACAATACATTGCAAAAAAAACCCAAAAAACAAAACCTACAGATGTTCCCAACAGATGCCAAGCCAACTTTTTCATGAAAGCCTCCAATGACACAGCATCCCTAAATAATATCAATGAAGTTATTTTCTCAGAGTTAGAAAAGCCTTCTTGTTTGGGCTTTCTCTAGAATCCCTTGTTTGGGATTTCTCTAGATAAATTGTTTTGTCCAAATTTGACCACAGAATGTATAGACCATGAGCCATATTCCTTCCACTTTAAGAAGACATCACTTTTTTTCTCATTCCTACCTGAGGCCTACAGCTACTAATACAAATTGTTGATGTCAGAGGAACTTCTGTTGGCATGAAGCAATTCAACTTGAAGTGCAGAATGCACAAAAACAGAATGAGAGATGTCTTCCATATAGTCTATACCTTTTGTGATCCTGATATGGCACTGCCTGCTATTGGGGCATTTGGAAACATTTTGCCTTGTAACTTATATTTCTGGGTCCTTGTGCATCTTCATATGCAGAAATAGAAAAAAAATGATATGACCTTCTCACCCACATTTTTTAAAAGATGTTGTATTCTACTGATATTAATTTGTAAAACTTGGTTTTTTTGGATCGTACCTCCTAGAATCTTCCATCCAACCACAACTACACTGGTTGGAAGATTCTGGGGCTTAGATCCTACATCAAGCAGGCAGAAAATAATGCTTTACCCAAACTAGTTCCATGCACATCCATCCCCTGAATGCTTTTTATGGGTGGGGCACAAGGGTCAATTCTCCCACACTTTGCATCACATCCAAAATTTCCCTGCCCTGCAGCTGTCAAGACTTGGTAATCCACCACTGCTGCTATGTCTTGGTGGGACTGAAGAGGCAAGTCACACAATAAAGAAATGTCTTGTCTCAGCTCAGAGGGGAAAGGAAATAAGAAAGTGTTCACTGAAGATATAGCATTGAACAATTTCCATCACAAAAGAAACATATACATGTGTATGCCATGCCTCTATGGGCACATGTCACTAACAAGATTCTGAACTGGGCACTATAAATTTTCTGTTCTCTGACATTATACATAGGCAGAGTAACAACCAAGAATATGCCCAAGCTCCCATCTCTCATTTACCTGGCCAGTCATATCTGTGTGGGATACAGGGCCAGCCAGTGACTCCATTGCTTTGAGATGGTGAGTCTACACTTGATTTTATAGGAGCTACTTTTAGTTTACTGCCTGAGCCAGTTTAACAGAAATTAATTGGTTCAGCACCTTGGAAAGCTCCCATAAAATGCTCCATCCCCCCAGAGTAGCTAGGGTAAAGCCCAGCATGGAT
Organism: Sceloporus undulatus; assembly: GCF_019175285.1. Lineage (NCBI taxonomy): Eukaryota > Metazoa > Chordata > Lepidosauria > Squamata > Phrynosomatidae > Sceloporus > Sceloporus undulatus. The sequence continues at coordinate 12,331,975 of NC_056526.1, read as the reverse complement.
TCACAGCTACAAGCAGTAGAGCCACCAGCTGCATCTGATGGGATGGAGGAGTTAGCAGGACCAACTTCTGTCTGCTGTGAAGAAAAAATATGAAGTGGGAATTCCATGTAAAGGCCCAAGACTTTTCCCCTTTGAAAAACTTTTTAAAAGGCAGGAAAAGCTAGCTCAAATTAAATCTATTTGTATTTGGGCCTCCACATGAACTCTAGTTGTAACTTTTGTGTGTTTTTTTAATAATTTTAAATGGTTCAGTTTATGATTTTAAAAATGGTGATTGTTTAATGGTTTTAACTGTATTAGTATTTTTCCCCATTTTGTGTTTTATTGTTTTTAAGCCATTTCATGCCCCACACCAGGAGAATGGTGACATATAAGTGCTATAAGGAAATAACAAAAACTACCATCAAATGCTATATTTTTTATCACAGGATGAAGTGAATGGTTTCTTTTTGTTCCATATCTCCATTTTCTCAGTTGCACCATGCAGATCCTAAAACTGAGACAATTTTTCAATAATAAGGGAAATTGTCCTGATTCTCCTCTGGTTTGCTGCAAGGAGAATCCCATCTCAGCATGATGCATTGAAGTCCTGATGAAATGAGTATGTTCCTCAATTTCTCATAAGACTGCTGAACACAATGAAATACATTTTATTCCTTCCTCTTTCTCCCTCCTAAACCAACATTTCAGGAAGTGCAGGGGTATCAGAGTCTCGGATTTATCGGGAATCCAGAGGGCGTGGAAGCAATGAGCCCCACATCAAGCGCCCAATGAATGCCTTCATGGTGTGGGCAAAAGACGAACGGAGGAAGATCTTACAAGCCTTCCCTGATATGCATAACTCCAACATCAGCAAAATACTGGGTAAGGAATCAAAACCTCTGATCTCCTTCAGGATTTTTTTGTAATGAGTAGAGATGGAGAGATCAGTTTATACTACTTGGGTTTTTCCCCCCCCTATGTTCACATGTAAATCTTTTCCACATTAATATGTGATTTAATATCATTTAAACATTTGAAGATTTTCTTACAATATGCATTGCTAAAAATATTTCATTTCAAAAGTATATGTCTCCATGTTTTTTCTCCTAACACACACACGTTCTTTTTGAAAATATTTTCACCAATGAGATTTTATTTTTTTGAGCCAAGAAGCTGATTGCAAAATTTGGAAAAAGTACTGAATTGTAAAAGTAATAACAGATTAATTTCTATCAAGATATATCAATATAGAATTCTTCCAGTGTCCCTAGTTTTAGGTGGAAAGGTTTTAACTGAACAGCCAGTTTTACATACATCATCTAATACTGTGGTACAACTTCAGATGTGTGGAATTGACCACCTAACCTGTTCCATGTGCTAAACATATGATTGTTGAATTCGGGATTAGACCACTTCAAAGTGCAGAAGGGGGTGGGGTGTTAGCTCCTAAATGCCTCAGGGATAGAGTATCTGAAACACCATATTGTTTGTGTGTACCAAATAGGATAATCAGATCAAAATTTTGCCTTGGAGTGGATGCCGCCGCTGAATAAGCACAAATGCCCAATTGGAGAGAAAAGGCCACAACTTTATTAACAAAACCATAACAACAAACCAAATAGGGTTGGCCAATCAGCATAAGGTCTGGATCTGTCATCCACAAACCCCTGGTTGATGGATGAACCCAAATGCCTGGTCTTGGCCAAGCTTCAGGATGACAGAGGGATAGAGCTCTTAAACGCCCAGCTGGTAACCGCACATGCAGTTGATCGCATGTTCGCACATGCGATCGTTCACTCATCTATCCCTTGTCAACGGGGAACGCTGTCGCGATGTAGCCCCCGCTATGGCTGCACCACCTTGGCCTCTGCACCCCTGTGTCCCATTTGGACTCCCAATCCAGGGCTACACAGCCCTGGAAACCATGCACACAGATCCTAGACCTATGCGACTGCCACCAAAGGCCGTCCTCTCAACAGGAAAGCCTTCCGCCAACCCTAAACATTAATGACTTGAACCACAAGTGTCCTGCCATGGGCGGATGTAGCCCATGTAAGCCTTTGACTTCCATCTCCACAGCTTCTTTATAGAGTCCACAGGCAGCCCGCACCCCGCTGCAGCTGCGCCAATTCTGAACGAATGTTCAGTAAATTTCTCTGGCGGCAGCCCAAGTCTCTTTAACGTCATCTGCAGCACAGAGACCAGCTGGTATCGGGTGAGCGGAGATCCATCAGCATGAATTAAGAGAGGACCGTCCCTCCAAGGGTGGGCTGCCACATAGTTCTTTAGGGTACGCGCTGGGCACAAATGAGAGCCATGGAGCTTTCGCAGAGGAGCCATTGCCAAGTTGGCCGCACTTTGACCTACGAAGAGCTAGGCAGACAACATTATTTGCAAAAGAGACATCCCCCAGTTGGACTGACTGCCTGGAGGCAGGTACCAACTCCCCCACCCTGAAGGCCCCAAAAAAAGGCTGTAATGAAGGCAGCAGAGAACAAGCCCACCTCCCCCTTGGAGATGCAAACATAGGGGAGCTGGACAATTAGCTTATTAAGGAGCTCAAAACAAATAGGCCTTCTCCCGTCCACATTCCCAGATGAGTCCTCCTCCACCCTTCCAGAGTTCTTTTAACCAGGAAAGAGGCACAAGGGTCGGGGTGGCCCCCAGCTCTGGAGAAGAAGGAGATCCCTGCCAAATGAACAGACATGGTGTGAGGTGCTATGGACTGTTCCTTGAGCCACCTCAGTACTATTTCAGACTGGATGGGCCAGTGAGCCTGGATCTTAACAGCCCTGAAGAAGGCGTGAAGTTTGGCCACTGCTCTGTTGTATAATCTGAGGGTGGCTGGGGCCACCAATGACAGGACTCCCTGCATCACAGCAGCTTGCCAACGTCCCACAGCTCCTCTGGAAAGGCGTGGGTGAGGTATCCGCTCCAGGTGCCAATGGGCGGAACCTGGCCTTCTGAAAATGTGAAAGAGCATCTGCAACATTATTATCTAAACTTGGGACAAAACGGGCCTTGAACGTGATGTTGCAGGCAATGCAGCACAAAACGTCTGACCAGCTGCATGACCCTGTCTGACTTGGAGCTCTGGCGATTGATAATCATGACAACTGCCTGGTTGTCACACCAGAAGCAAACAGACCTATTGGCATAGGCCTCATCCCACAAGTAAATGGCAACCACAATGGGAAAAAATTCCAAAAAGGTGAGGTCACGGAGAATTCCACTGTGGGCCCACTGATCAGGCCACCGCTGAGAACACCAGTGGCCTTGGAAGTATAGGCCAAAGTATAGGCCAGGCTCCCTGCCGCATCAGAGTGAACCTGGAGGCCATGGCCCAGGTCCCATAGGCGCTGCCAGAGGGTCACTCCGTTGTACTGACTAAGAAAACCCTCCCACACAGACAGATCTTGTTTAACGCCTTGGGAGAGGCAAATGTGATGATGGGCAGCCCGGACTCCCGTGGTGATCCTGGCCAGCCTGGAGCAGAAGGCCCTGCCTGGGGAAACAACTCTGCAAGCAAACTTGAGATGTCCTAGCAAGGATTGGATGTCTTTTAAGGAAGCCTTGGTGGCAGAAAGTATGGCCCTAATCATGGCATGGAGTGCTTCTAGTTTGTCAGCGGAGAGGCGCGACAGCCCAGCCACGGAGTCAAGCTGAATGCCCAGGTAAGTGAGTGATGTGGTGGGGCCTTGGGTCTTGCCTGGTGCCAGAGGCACACCCAGCTCACTAGCCAGATCTTGGAAGGTGGCCAAAAGCTTGGCACAGTTGTCAGAGTGTGCGTCGCCCGCAAAAAGGAAGTTGTTTTAGTAATGTGTTACCAGGGGGAGGTGGCCCTGTGCTTCATTTCCCACTCAAGAAAGGTGCTGAAGGTCTCGAAGACCAAACAGTTGACCGAACACCCCATGAGCATGGCTTTATCGAAATACCTTTGGCGTTGAATCTTGAATCCCAAGAGGCAAAAATCATCAGGGTGAACTGGTAACAGGCGGAAGGCTGATTGGATGTTGCATTTGGCGTGGACCAACCTAACAGTGTGATCAAAGGTGGCATAACGAACAGAACAAAGTTCAGGAGGGATATCATCGTTGACCGACTCACCTGGAGGTTAAGAAAGGTGGTGAATTAGGCAGAATTCACCTGGGGTCTTTTTTGGGACCATACCCAGAGAGGACACCCTGATGTTAGGCATGGGAGGTGAAGAGAAAGGGCCAGCCACTCTGCCCACAGAAAGTTCTTTATTAACCTTGTCCAGGAGGACTTATGGCATGTCACAGGCAGACTTAAAGTTGCGGGCATCGGACGCCAGCCTGGGCCCCACCACTGAGTAAAACCAAGGGCAAGTGTGGAGGCGGCATCCTTATTGGGGTATCTTTTTAGAAGGGGGATCAAGGCCTCGGGGCAAATGGGTGAGGGGGTAAGGCCAAAGCAAGATGAGGCAGCCTAAGCCGACTCACTGGAGACCCCCCACCTTTCCGGTGTCGGAGCCAGGGGCTCCCTTTTTTCCAGATGCTGCCTGGGTGGGGTGTCCCAAACGAAAGGGTTGTTGGGAGGCAGAAGTGCGGGCACAGGTAAGTTTGGCATGTGGGCCAAAGCAAAGTTCGTAGCAATGCTCGAACTTGCATTGAGGGTGGACACAATTCCCGGAGTTAAACTTCCAGCAAACCAACCTTTTTGGGTCCCTCTTCTCCAGCCACCTGGCAGAGGTTCTAGGCTTGGCATGTGGGCCCACCTCCAAAAGCCAGATGTCACTTTCTATGAGGTCCCACTGATCAGAATCACTCTGAGAGGCCCTGTGGCGGAACACTGTGTTGTAGGCAATGGCCACAGCATTCCCACCAATGGACCACGCCTTGAGAACATTGAGCATGTGGTTAGTGAGATGCCAACCCTGCTCAGGGTATGCCATGGAGACAACTGCCATGAAAACCCCATAGCCCTCCACCCAGTTCATGAAGGTGCGTTCAACTGGCAGAACCTTGGAGCCCTTCTTGTCTTTCTTGGTGGATGTCACTGCCCCCACCTCCTCCCCTTTGGGCCTGAACAGAGTAAAAGCATCTACAAAACACTCCTTAAGAATCTTTCTTCTAACTTTTTTGTGGAGATGAATGCCCAGAATGCTCCTCTAGAAAATCTTGGGAATCCGGAAACCTGCTGGTTTACCCAAACCCCTTAGAGTCCCGGGCGGTGGGCTCGGTGCCTGATAGCCCAGGACGGCATGCCTGGGACCAGCACCCCTTCCAGCCAATAATGGTCCCTGCTCAAGGAGGCCTGCTAGCACTCACCAACCACGGCAGATGAATCTCCGAGGGCTGGGATCGTGACTTGTGCAGTTCTCTCCTTATTGTGCTTGTCCTTGTGTCCCTTACGTTTGCTAGCTGCTGGAGGGAAAGCAGGAGGCACCGGGACCACCAAACTGGCAGAGGACATTGTCGGGGATGAACTGGACTCACTGGACAACAAACCTGCAGAGCTGGTACTGCTCAATGAGGACTCTCGCCAAGTCCATTTTTTCTTCTTAGTATGGGTCTGGACCTGGCTCCTGCCCTCCCGAACCTCTTTAATCAGCTCCACAATGGATTGCTGCTAGCCCACCAGGGCCTTGTCCCGTGCTGGTGGTTTAGAGGCTGCTGACGTCTATGTGTGTCTCCTCTTAGGCTGCGAAGCCTCTTGGGTCGCCGTATTGGAAGGCCTCTTTTGTTTCTGCCGGGGGGCCGAGTCTGACCGGGACTTGCGGGGCTGGCCTATCTGACCCCTGGTTGTTGGGGGGGGGCTGTTGCTAGCCTTTTTTGGCCTTAGGTGGCATAATGCCAAAGAAAGCAAGCTAAAATATATGCCAAGGCCAATCAGGATCTATCCTGCTCCTCAGGGGAGGCCCTTGACCAAGCACCCTTGGCAATGGAGTGAGCAAGCCTCTCCATACCCCACGAGCCAAAGATGGGTGGGCAGGAGGAACCTGTGGCCCAGTCGGGCATGTAATTGCTTCACTCCTCGAAGTACGAGGCTTGCCCGTTTGGCCCCAATATATGAGGCACTGCTTCCTGAAGGGGAGGAGGAAAGGAGCACAAACCAGGCCACTCAGGCAAAGCACACCGTGATGCTTGGGCACCCAAAAAACCCCGGGAAGGCAGATCGCCGCAAGTGTCCTGGACTGCAGCCAGCACACATAAACAACGCTGATAAGGATGTCTCAGCAAGGTAATTAGCAAGCACTGGAAACAGTCCACAAACCTTGCAAGGAGTCAGAGTTAAAGAGCAAGCCGAAAGCCAGAGCCGAAGTCAGGAAAACAGAGGTCAGCGTAGTCACTCCAGTCCAGGGTCAGGGCAGCAGAAGGTAGCAAGAGTCCAGTCCGTTTCAAGGTCAAGAGTCAAGGCAACAAGGAGTCAGGATACACGGAGCCAGTGCCGGCAGCAATCGCACCAAAGAATCATGCAATAAAATCTGGCACTGAGTTGGTGTCTCTCTGCTCATTAAGTAAGAGAAACTCTTCCCTGTGCCACCTGAGGCTGATTTGCTAATTGCTTCTCAGCAATTCTCTGGGATCTGCACCTGCCAGCACTTTCAGCCCTGCATTGTCTATAGGAGGGAACCTTCAAGCCTGGTTCCTCCCCAGAGTCACCACTAGGCTGCTGTACCACCAGAGGAATCCCACCAGCACTAGGACCTGGCTGAGCCTCCTCCTCTGGGGCTGGGAGATCAGGGCTGGATTCTGGCAGAACAGGATTAGCACCTGGTGTAGCCTCAATTACCTCTTGTACTGGAGCAGGATTAGCACCTGGTGTAGCCTCAATTACCTCTTGCTCTGGAGGAGCCCCATCCTCCTCCTCATCCTCCGAGACCTGCTCTTGGCTGGCCATGACAGCGAGGGAGGATGAGGCGGCAGCGGCACTCCACATGCTGCTCCTCTGCCGTCCCAACTCCTCTCCTCCCCCTCTGCGAGCCGTGTGCCAAATGGCACCAGCCTGGGTGCCTCATGGCCTAATATAGGCCTGGAAACCAATGGGAGGCCAAGAAGGAGGGGCGGTCCTGCCTCCCAAACAATCCCAGGTGGTGCCAGAGGATAACGCCACCCAGTCAGAGGCACTTCCGGGTCCTGAGGTATGCTGGGACCTGTAGTCCATAGCGCTGGACCGGAAATGCCTCCCCTTCCACGCACGTGGGCCAATCTCAACCCAGACATCCCCGCGCCTGGGCTGCTGGGAACTGCCCGGGCCGGAGAAGTTCCATGGCTCTTCCCCACGGCAACAGCCCACTTTGTTGAGCAGCCCCATTTTTCTGCAGCTTTCAGTGCTGCATTCTTCTTTTCTCCTTCTTTTCTGCAGCTTTCAATGCTGCATTCAAAAGACGAACATGCAGGTGGAAAGATGAGCCTTTTTAGTTATAGCACCATGATTCTAGAATTTATTCCTAGGGAGGCTCTAATCTGTGAGCAGTGAAAAGATGTGTGCTATGGCAACTTCCACAACAGATGGGGTGGTGAATCCGCTGCTGGTTTTTAATGTAAACTGTTTGATATGGACTGTAGCTTTGTTGGGTTGGTCCATTTTCTTTTTGCTTTTAACGTCTGCTGATGGTAGCAGTTAGAGATTGTGTAATGAGCATCATCCCCATTCAGTGCAAGAGTGAAGAAAGAGATTTGTACATGTGGTGCAAGAGAAGCGTTGTGTTTCCTATTGTGGCATTCTGTTTTTTTGCCTCCAGGAGGAAGCAGTCAGGAATTCTGTCATTCTCTTTTGCATAAATGTGCAGATTGGCTTGATCTGACCAGTGAAATTCTGCCCCAGCAGAGATGCCCTTAAGAACAGGATTAAGCACTGCTATTGATTTCCCTATTGAACACACTCAAAGAGGCTTGCATACTAGCAGTTGGTTATGGATGGCAGGTAGGATGGCTTTAACAGGGATGCCTGAATTGATTAGATTAGTCAAAAGAAAGTGAGATAAGGAGTCTACATTTGTTCCAGAAATGATAAAACTTATATATGCCAGCAGAAAGGATTTAAAACTGGTTAAGGCTGTGAGATTAGGCATATGAGTCAGGAGGCAAACAGTTTGGTCCAGTCTCTGGAATTAAGAGTGGTCCTGATTAAACCTGTCTTTAAGTAATCATCTTCAGGAATTGGTCAGATCACTGTGAACATCCCCCCTCCTTTTCCTCCTCCTCCCCGTGCCACTACTTTTCATATAGAAAGTACAAAGGAAGCTTGATGTTTCCCCATCTTAACTGATTGTTTTGGATAACAACCTCCAACAGCCCACCACTAATTCATTCCGCTTAAAATAGGCGCTTGAGCCGGACTGACATTTCGCTCAGTCTCTAGGGGATCCGCGTTGACATTTTAAAGGGCTTCTAAGCATTTTCTAATGCCCTCCAAATCTGGTTTTAATAAGCCACTTCAGCTGAAATTTTTAACATAAGGAATCACCTTTTACTGTTTAGTGCTAGACTGTGCCGGTGTGTGTTGGAGGAGAATGCAGTGAGCGTATCAGAGTCATCTTTTTCTGATTAAATATAAAGTAGGTGGAGTGTAATGTGCAAATCCATTCCAGATTCTCATAGAGATGACAGTCCTCTACTCTACTCTCAAACTCCTTGCACTGCAAGAGCGGTGAGGTTTGAAAGCAAGCAAGAGGGAAAGATCGTCTGTCTTTGAAACATCAGAGGACTAGGGGGAGAATCTCTTCCTCCTTTGCAATAAAGCGGGGTGAGCCACTCTCTTCTTTCCTGGCGGAAACTTTGCAAAGGTCCCTTCTGAGTTGTCAAAGGCCAGTTTTTGAACTCAGCAGGGAACCCTCTCTATTAACTACGGGAAGGAGAGTGAGTAGAAGCTCACAGATCAACCAGGTATTCGGGTCTCTTTGCAAGAAAGCCACAATTGTTCTAATTCACCATCCTTGCATTGCTTTTATTTAAAACAAAAACAAAAACTCTTGACATTGTACGGAGGTTGAATGTCTGATGTATCATTGTAATTTATATGAGCTTGTCAGGCTGTGTGTTAGTATATCTGTATGGACACATGTGCGAGCACATTTGTGATTTTGGTAATACAATCAGCATTCCCATTCTCCAAGGGTTAGAATTTGACTCTGTGATATTATGCTCTGAGCATTAAAAAGGGAAGAAGAAGGAAAAAAAAGTGCACGGATTTGTTAGCAAAGTCATCTGTGTGCATTTTTGTCCTCCATCTGTTCATTGCTACATAAATATCTTTATCAGAACTCTCTATTTTGCAAAAAGAAAAAAGAACGTGTAAAGATACATTTGCCAATATTCTACCTTGGCTACATAGTTATGTATACATAACTAGATAATGCCTCCAGGCCTGACCCTCCCAGTCCATCTTAATAGTCAGCAGCTGGATTGGATAAAGAAGGCCTGTTCAGTTGCCAAGAAGGACAACTTTTCCAACCCCACTAGCAAGCAAGGCTGCAACGAAGACTTGCAACAGAAGTCCTGTTTCTGATTATCGTAGGCTCATTTGCTCATCCTCCTTGCACCCAGCTGAATAGACCTCCTTTGCCTGAAACAGCTGCTGGCTGCTAAGACAACTGGGACATTTACATAGGTATATAGAAAGGCTACATATTCTTACCAAATACAGAGCAGTTAGGGAACCTTATAGGTTACAAGTCTGTAACTGCAATATCACATGCCAACCATTTTTTAACTGCTTGGACCTCTCTATGTTTCTGTTCTTACTTGTTGAAATTCCCTTTGTATTTACTGCATTTAAAAAAAAAAAGGATCTTCAGAAATGTTCATTGGAGACAGAAGAGCACGAGGTAGAGGTCTTTGACAGCTAAGAGGAGATTTATAGTGGCTTTATATCCTTTGTGTCCTGTTGCTGAAATGTAGTACTGTAGCAGCATCAAGGGGAAGTGGTGGCTTAGTGGTTAAGATGCCAGTTTTGATGATCAGAAGGTTGGAAGTTTGGCAATTGGAGCTGCAAGTGCCACATATGGTGTGAGCTCCCATCACTAATAATAATAATAATATTTATTTGTATCCCGCCTCTCCCTGTATTGGATCAAGGTGGGTAACAACAAACATAAGAATAATAAAAATAAAACACAACAAGTAAAAACATAGGAAAACATATAAAATCCAATTCCCTATCTCCCTCCCACCTTAAAATACCATTAAAAACGACAGTTCCCAACTGGAGAGTGAACATTCCGAGGAGGTCAATTTAGGAATGCCTGCCAGAAGAGATCTGCCAACCTAGCTTCTGCCAACCTAGCAGTTTGAAAGCATGTAAAAGTGCAAGTAGGTAAAAAGGCACCACTTCAATGGGAAAGTAACAGAGTTCTGTGCAGTCTTGTGGCCACATGATTGTGGAGTCATCTTCAGACAACACTGGTTCTTTGGCTTAGTAATGGAGATGAGCACCATCCCCTACAGTCAGTTATGACTAGACATTCATGTCAAGGGAAAACCTCTACCTTTACTTTTGCAAGATTTCTTCAGAGGAAGTTTGCCATTTCCTCTGAGTCTGAGTGCCTAAGGTCACCCAGTGGGTTTCATTGGCTGAGCAGGGATTCAGAGTCTTAGAGTTGTCCCACTCTAACACTAAATCACTACACCATGCTGGCTCTACAGTGAAATATACTACAGAAAATAGTGTGATAATGAACTGATGTATTACAGAATTAGTTGTAATCTCTGCACACTCCAGTGCCAGATAACCTTTGCTGTGATTCAGGGAGATTTTCGGGTGAAATCCCAAAGTTTGCCACAGCCACTCAGTGGAGGATGGTGACTCCAGTTTCAGCAGAGTGATGAATCCACTCAGAGTTCTAATCCAAACTTTAAATAAGTTATCCAGGGTGCTTAATCCTGTCTCAGTACTATGGAAATTCTGGGCAATGTGATTTAGTTTTCTTTGTCAGACAACAAACTACAATTCCCAGTTCCATAGCACTGAGCTATCACAAAGTGGTGTCAAACTGGGTTATTTCTTTATGGAAGCAGCCATAGTCTATCAGAGACAGAGTTTGGAAAAGTTACTTTTTCAGTTCCAGCACCCAGAATCTACCTTATCAGCAGGGCCACTGGCCATTCAGGCAGGTATGTATGTATTTATTTATGTATAGAATTCTGGTCCAAAATAGTTACTTTCTGAAACTCTGGTTCAAGGGGAAATTAAGTCAATGTGTCTCTCTGTGCAGGCGCATTGCATTCCCTTTACTAGATATTCTTTGGTTCTCTTTGTGCTATTGACCATCTCAGAAAAGACGATCACCTAGAGTGAGCAGTGGAAAACAGGCTGTCAAGTAAAGAATAATGAAACTACTGTACTTACACAAAGCTAGTTATTATTTTTCTGGTGTTTTTGTGATGGGGTGAATGAAATGAAAAGGGATATTTCATAGACAAGCGGAAATGTAAGCTATTTATATACTGAAAACTGTCTAGGGGGGCATGATGATGAAGGCATAGTCCAAGTGTAATAACATTAGCTAAATGTAGCAAATAGGAAGGGCAACACTGTCTCTCCCAAGTTATGATTCGATCAGCCCCCACAATGTCCTTGTAACATTTTTACTATTGGAACATAAGAATAATTTCCATCCTCTGTTTGTTTTCACAGCCAGGCTCATCTCACTCTCCCCAAAGAGACTGAGCACGACAAGGCTTGACTAATATCCCATTGGATCATTTCTTTTTTTTTTTCCTCAAATATCCCAGCCCAGCTTTATGAGCATCAAGGTTTTTTTTTTTTCTTAAAGAACAAAAATCTCTCCACCCAGCTCCGTTAACCAAAGCAAACTGAATAGCAAATGCATACTGTTCCTACATTTGTAATATGCTTATTGTCTGAAATGTCAGCAGAACATTGCCTTGGTCATGTTTGATCAAACAGCAAGGAAATTTTTTTCCCTTAAGGAAAATATATGCACACACATACAATTTTAAAGAACTATAGGGCATGGGAATCTATGAAGGTTATGTCAAAACCATGGTAGGAATGATATGTTTGGAGAAAGGATCTGAAGGAGGCTGGAGAACTGGCATCGTGTATTAATACTGTGTAAGACAGGTGTAACGTAGCATAGCATTTTACATTTCTATACCACTTACCTGCACTCTCTAAGCAGTTTATAATCTGTAAGACAATTGCCCCCAACAAGCTGGGTATTCATTTTACCAACCTATGAAAGGATGGAAGGCTGGGTAAACCTTGGAGCTTTGGGGTTGAACTCAACAACCTTGTGGCTATGGTACTAGTATTTAACCACTGTCCCATCAGGGCTCCTTATATTAGTCACAAGGACAAGGATACGAGAAGGGCTATTAGTTTCTTTATTAAACACCATGCTGCTGTTGTTGTGTGCCTTCATGTCATTACCAACTTATGATGACCCTAAGGCTTTTATGGGGTTGAGAGTGCATGACTTACCTAAGGTCACCCATGGGTTTCCATTGCTGGGCTGGGAACTGAACATAGTCCAGAGTCATAGTCCGGTGCTCAAATTACTCTGGCTTACCATCAATATATAGATCTCTTTATGAGATACCATCAGCAAAAATGCAAGGAGTTTACAGTTTGGATTTAGACTGTGTACGAGACAATGACAGAGGGAGGGCAGGAAGGGGGAGGATTGTCAAAGACAGCAGACAAGATGAAGTGGGGCAAGCTATGTGAACAAAGGATGGAAGGAGAGAAATATATATACACAAATAGCAACTTTCTGCATATCTATATATACTTTGACATGGTGTCTTGGATCTCCATGCTTGCCACCACAGCAGTTAGGATTTTGTGTTAAGGTTTCAGATCATAAGGCTCTTCTAATAACTGCTGTGGCACTTAACCTATCACACAACTGATTTGCATCCCACTGGTTTCACAGAATCCTGTACTTAGAAAAGATCACAAGGCTAACAGATCTCATGACCTGTATCATCCCCTTCAGAGATCAAAGCATAGCCCTCAATGCAGCAGAAAGGGGTATCCCACAATAAAACAGGTCCAGGGCACTTCAGCAAGTAACCAATTAGGACCCTGCTCTGGCTACAAAATGGCTAATCGTGGCATATCTGATGAATTATTTGGAGGTTCCAGATAAGCAACACAGGGGCCTTCAACCTTTCTTATCTAGATTAAAATATGGCAGAACCACTCGGGTACCACTAAATCAACATATTGCAAGGGCTTGATCTGGGCACATTTTGACTCTTCATGGCCAACCAGGCTACTTTGCGCTCACCAAGTTCATTTATCAAACTAGCTTTTGCAAGGTTGACCAATTCAGAAATGGACAGATCTCCTTGTCATTCTTCCCTGGCAGGCTCTCGCTGGAAAGCTATGACAAACCTAGAGAAACAGCCATACTATGAGGAGCAGGCCCGCCTCAGCAAGCAACACCTGGAGAAGTACCCAGACTACAAATACAAGCCCAGGCCAAAGCGCACCTGCTTAGTAGATGGCAAGAAGTTGCGGATTGGTGAATACAAGGCAATCATGCGCAATCGACGTCAAGAGATGAGACAGTATTTCAATGTTGGGTATGGGTCCTACATGGCATATTATATTTACTTTAGTCCAAAAAAAAATGTGTAGTGAAATATCTTCTGATGCATGGGCATGATTCCAGGGTTTTTATTTTACAAGGTGGTGCAGTTAAAGTGTCCAAGAAGCAGAAATTTGAGATAGATGTTTTGTGTATCATAGCCTTGTGAGCAACTCACTTCATGAGACTTTAGCAGACATCCACTGTTTTCCTAGTTCAGGATGATGCAATTAAAGATTTGACAGGGATGCCATTTTCTTCTTCACTCAGCATCTGCTCACCCAGTCACTTCAGTACATGGAAGCTGTTGGACAGGGATCAGTAACTTTGGAACTTCTGAAGCTTGTTGAGAATTTTGGAGGGTCAATTTTTGTAAGCAGGTAGTTCCCTACTGAAAAATTCAAGGAGAATCAAGACTAAGATCAACCAGAGGTTTGCTTCCATTTAAAAAAATTAAGATAGTCAAATGAAGGAATGGAGAGCATGTTGTACTCCATATGGTGTTGGAATGTAAATTTCAATAGAGGTAGTGATCATGGGCAACGGTGATACTTGATGCACGTTACAATTCAATTACATCTGCTCTGCAATAAATTTCACAAAAATTATTATTACATTAAATTCATTTATTAGGAAATTCATTATTAAATCAGGGTCTACTATCCTGATTTATGCCAGAGGCATCACTAAGGATTGAGGGGTGCAAACCACACCAAGTGACACCTCAGAGGGGGGTATCTCCCAATGCATTGGTGGGAAGGGGTGTCTTATTGATCTGGCGGCTCTGCTGATCCTGTGGGAAAGCAAGTCTCCTCCCTTTCCAGGGGCTGAAAAAATAGGGGCTGCATACAGCCTGTAGTATATGCATTGTCCATTCTTACTTTTGAGAATGCCTCAGTCACAAGCTGCTTCTGGTGTTGGAAGGAAGCTGGATTTGCCCATCCACTACCATGCTTATGATTGACTTTAAACATCACCCAAAATCATGACATTTGTAAGCTCAGCTTTCAGTTTCTTTTATTAAAATTTGTGGGTCAGAAAACAGGATGGGAAAGAAGAACCCCTCTCCTGCTATTGTCACTGGAAACTATTATTGGGGTCATATTGCTTCTGAACACAGAGATCCCACCCAGAAAACAACCATAGACAATTGGACAAGCTTTGGCCAATTCCCTTTGAAAGGTACCTTTGCAGACAGTAGCTTTTACCCCATCTTGTGGCAGTGAATCCCATTAAGTAACTACAGGTGGCATCTTCAACAAAATGTTGCAGTGCAGAAGGTTTACACTTACCGTTGGAATGACCATGGTATGATCATGCCTCAGCCTTCTTTCATAATAGTTCAGTTCATTCCTCTATCCCAACCAGAATTTGGAAAAGTCATTTATTTGGATTGCTTATCTGAGAATGTGTTTGGCAACAAGTCAAACTTCTCCAAGACCAATATGTTGCCTAGTTCTCAACATCCCTTCTCAACAGCTATCAGTCAAAACTATATGGACACTGGGCATGTTCAGTCTTCGTTGGGATATTGAGAATATTGAGAATGTTCAGTCCTCACTGGGCCTTATCCTCTTTCCCATTAGGTATCCTTCCCCTCTACATTTTTTGTGCCTCTGCATGCTTTGGGATTCTCCCATGCCTACTGATATCTCCTGATATGTGCATAGATGGTGATGATTTGGCTGCATAGTTATCATCAGAAATAGATATACTGTGTTTTCTGTTCCCTACCCTGATTCTATTGGACAGAGAAAAGAAAGTATTTCTTTATACACTATGTGCGATTAATTTATGAAATTCACTGCTGCAAGATTTAGTGATGGCTGCTGCCTGCATGGTATTATGGCTTTCAAGGTTGATATCTGAATTAATGCATAACCATCCCAAGTTAATCGCTTTTGAGTCCCACTGATTTTCCAATATGGGAGTTTAAGTGCAGGTTTAAATCTCTCCTGTTGAAATCAAGGAGACTCTAAAATGCTTTACTGTGACTGGACTGTGCCCAATGTTTTTGGAACGAGAGCCAGCTGTTTGAGTCTGGTTAATGGGTGACAGGAACGATGAACGGAGATGAATCTGTCCAGCTACTGCTAAGTGTCACCAGGCAGTTTTTTAAACAGCTACAGTGTGCATTGTTGTAATAAGGAGCTCAGCCCAGAAATCTGAGCCGCTTAACCCTGTGGTGTTGGCACGTCCAGCGATCCCACTGGTAAGCGCTGAAACAAACATAGGGAAGCTGGCCAACCCTTGGCATCAGGAGATTAAAAAGAGAGGGAGGGGAAGACCTTTTGGAGGAAGAATAGGCAGCAACAAAGCTTCCAAAATTCCACTTATCTCGCCAACACTGATGCTTGACAATGTTAGGAAAAAAATTAATCTTCCAAGATTTGAAATGTTATTCAACTTCCTTGAGCCTGCCTAAATCTGTCAGAAGGGGGGAAATTGAAGTAGTCTGAATTATGGGGTTAGGGAAAGGTGTGCCTCAACTGAGGTGTTTATAACTAGAAGAGAATGTAAATCAGGAGTTGATCTTCGGTTTTCTGAAGAATGTGGTATTTATTAAGATGTAGAGCTAAAGCTGTGTCAATCCTATGCCAAACTGATTGACTGATTTCAGTACATTTCATTCTTACTGTGCATATGATCTGGTTGAAAAACTATGATCCTGTGTGTGTGCCTTCTAGTCAGCTGTCAACTTAGGTTGACCCCATGAATTCCATAGGGTTTTCATAGGCAAGGAATACTCAAGTGGTTTTGCGTATTCAGGCGAAATTAGGATTTTTGAGTAAACGTGGTTCTGGTACATACCAGTGGGAAGTGGCATGGCAGTGGCTATACTAGGGGTCAGGAGTGTGCAGCAATCACACGCTCCTGACCCCTACTATGGGTGGGCAGAGGCATCATGATGCCCTCCTGTCTATACGGGGGGGTGCCATGATGACACTGATGCCACGCAGCGTCCAGACGTCACTTCCAGGAAGTGACATCATGGCGGTGCCATTTCTCCTTTACGGCGCTGCAAAAAAGAAGCCACTTAGAGCCGCTTCTTTTTGGCAGTATGCTGGTGCTGCGTGGTGCAGCTGCTGTGGCACTGAGAAGCAGAAAAGACGGGCGACACAGAGCTTCCCATCTATACCATGCCATGGTGTATTTGAGGCTGCAGAATCATAATAAAATAATAATAAAAATTTTATTTGTATACCGCCCTTCCTACGATCCGGGCGGTGAACAACAATCAAAACAATACAATACAGTGCAATATCAAAAAAAAAACTATCAAAACCGACAATACAAATACAAACCCATTAAAAACAATATTAAAAACCCCATCAACCAGCTACCCTTGCTGTCAGAGGGGGGAGGCTAGCTGGAGTTTGTATTGGGGAAGGCAGATCGAAATAAGAAGGTTTTCAGCTCCCTCTTAAACTGGGCCAGGGAGGTGGCCGAGCGGAGCTCAATGGGCAGCGTGTTCCAGAGGGTCGGGGCGATGATGGAATATGATCTCCTTGTAGTGGAGACTAATCTAGCCCCAGGGACCCTCAAAAGTTGCTGCCCAGATGTTCTGAGGGTGAATCATGGAGGTGGTATCACTGAACTGTATTCATCTGTGATGACACAGTGATCTCTGATGTTACAATGTGCAATGTTTGAACCTATGCCAGACAATGCCATAACTAACCCCCCACACACACACCCAAAGGATAGGAGAGTCTTCACCTACAACTGAAAAGTGTTGCAGTTGTTTTTATATGAGTGCTTAGTTGTTAAAGTCCATTAAAGGTAACAAATGTTCACCTCACCCAGTCCATTGTTGTTGCTGTGTGCCTTTCCAACATATTGCACCGCTAAAGCAATATCATGGGATTTTCTTGGCAAGATTTGTTCAGAGGGGATTTGCCTTTGCCTTCCTCTGAGGCTGAAAGAATATGACTTGCCCAAGGTCACCCAGTCGGTTTCCATGCCAGTGTGGATATGAAGACTGTTTTTCCAGTGTCCTAGTGCAACACTCAAACCACTACATCATACTGGTGTGAATTATTTTCCCTAATCCATACATGTGCATATAGCTCTTTAAAACAACAACAACAGTACTGATGATAGTCCGTGTGAGAAGGGACAAGACCAGAAGCTGTTGGTTTAGCATTTTCACATCATCTTTAAATTCAGTGAGACAGATTAGGGCTTAGTTCCCCAAAATGATTAACTTCAGACTATGGCCTCATTCCCACTTACAAATAAATCAGTTTGTGATCCGAATCAATGGATCAGTTAGACAGCGGAGCATGGTTCATACTACATTTGCCCCACTCACATTTTCTTGTAAAATAACCCATTTGTCATTCACATTGACTGATGAATCGATTCAAAATGGACCCTCTTCAGTGGGTTGCTGATTGTTGATCACATCATAGGAAACTGATCCAGATCCACATCTTGTTCAACCTTGCGTTGAATCAATCAATAAATAAAAGATAGTTCTACTAGCCTATCCTCCTCCTTGCCATGCCAGTTTTCTATATGTAAGGATTTGCAAGGATTTTTTTTTAAAGAATGTGTTCATTATATTCTACACCAGCTGGAGGCTCCAGTATCAGTGGAGTGGTGAACCTACTATAGGCTTTACTTCAGACATTAAAGAAATTATCCATGGAGCTGAACCTGTTCAGGAGTGATAATGTTCAACAACTTGAAAGGCCTCCTTTAAAGTTTGGACTCAGCCCATACATGGATTCATGGCTCTGGTGACATTTGACCCACCCGTGACTATATCACAAACATTGTGTAACATATGACATTTTGGGTAACCAAAAAGGTGGAAGAGACTCACCCTTGTGAGTGCCACACTTCTAGTCAGAAGTGGTGTATGGCCCCAAAAAACTGTGGGATCATTGAAAATTAGGCCAAGGGGAGTAGCTGCAGTTAAGAATCAGAAAAACAAAATAGAACAAAACAGGTCTTTTTTCCCATAGTGAAGCTCCTCCATCTCCTCTCATCTTACAGCAGACCCACAACTTAGAAAAGTAATGTTTTGTACTATAGTTCTCGGTAACCTTTCCATGCTCTGCAGCAGCTAATTCATTCCGGGGCTTACTCTGAATTATCCCCAAAATAGATTCTCCACATCCCAGCTCAGCCACATAAACCCACTGGATGACCTTGGTCATACTCTCTCAGCCTCAGGGGAAGGCAATGGCAAGCCCCCTCTGAAGAAACTTCAAGAAAACCCCATAATAAGTTCACTTCAGGGTCACCATAATTCAGAAACAACTTGAAGGAACACCACTACCACCACAACAACAACGTTCAGCAGCTCCTTGAAAGTTCCACATAAAATCCAGAATCCACCCACACTGCAGAATTCCAGCATTATAATTCCTCTTTAACTGCCATGGTTCCATCCTATGGAATTGTGGGACTGACAATTTCAGGCGGGGTGTTAAAAATTTTCAGCCTGAGTGCTCCAGTGCCTCATCAAATTTGAAACCCCAGGATTCCTTGGTGCATTATAATTCTGTAGTGTGAATGGACCCCTGGAGTGGATTCCCCATCTGTACTGAAACAGGAGCCAACAGCCACTACAGATCTGGTCTGAGCAGTCAACAGACTATCCCAGTAGAATCAGAGCTAGCAACATCATTTTTCTTAAAAAGATAACCTGTGTGCAGGCAAAGTCAGCAAACATCACATATATAAATTAGTCCTCATTCAAAAAGCTTTATAGAGGACTATACATTGACTGTACATCAGAACAGTGCTTTTCAGTTAGACTGGGAAAGAGGTAGGTCTCACTGATCGTCCGTCTCTCCTTCCCAGATAATTCTGCTTGTCTTGTTATGATACATGAACAGATCCCTTCTCCTTGATGACAAGAAGCAAAAGACTTGGAAATGTAAGAATTTCAGTGCCAATCCTGCCCCAGAGGTTTGCAGAATTGTAAAGGACCAGGGCAAGGTTTTGCTCTCCATTCAGCCTCCTCCTCTCCGGGGATTCCCCTCTTGTCTCTCATGGCAAGGCTTTCCATCGCAGATGGACACACCTTTGATGACATTACAATGTGAAGCATGTTCTGCACAATATTATCGCAATTGAATTAGTCCATGCTGCAAGACAACAAAAGGAGCATCAATGCTAAACCCCTTGCTTTGCAGGGACCCTGGAGCTTCCGAAGCATATAAACACAGCCACCGTTCCAAGATTTGAGGAAGGAATTGAGAAGCACAAAAATAACTGGTCTTTTTTTTAAAAAAAAAAAAAAATCTGCATCCATTTCCAAGATGTCAGTGTCTCAAAAAGGAGAGCTTTGCGCATATTGTCTGGGTAATAAGTCTTTCCACTCTGTGCTTGCTTAGGAAGGTTATTACAAGAATTGTCTCCATCTTATGGGAATATCGAGCCAAAATACAGAATTGGATCAGACTTCTGGATCAGAGCTTGAAAAAGTTTCTTTTCAAACTACGGCTCCCAGGATCCCATGCACATGGTGGTCTGTATAGGGTATAAGAAGCTATGTTACACCTGATCTCTGCATTCTTGGAGCAGCATGAACAGTTTGCCATAGCTGAATGCATATATATCTGCATTATCTGAATGCAGCAAAATCCAAAATAATAAATTGTGGTGATACTTTTATGAGATCAACCCAAAAGCACAGAACACTCATGCAATTTCAATGCTCACAGGCTTTTCAATCAGGCATGGATGTTAAAAGGGAATAAAATGTGATGATCAACAGCCATAGACCTGCATCTTTCTTGAGATGTTAATGCTGAGTTTAAGGTGGTGGTGGAAGGAGGTTTGCTGTAGGTAAAAGGATACCTCTTGTTGACCATGAGGCATTTGAGACATAAAAGCAAGACAAGGCAGTAACACCCCCCACACACACACACACACACAAACCATTAAAAACCCAGGCAGTTATCTACAAATTCACATCCTGTATGAGGCAACAAACCTCCCTCATGTCATTCTTCAATCAGTTCAAAAATGTTTCAGGAGTGTGATTAAAACAATAATTGTAGTTAGCATCCTTTATTTTGACTGTTGTTTCTCTGCAAGGTTGCTACAGGCTGTGTACCCCTTAGCTGAAACGCTTGGGACTAAAGGTGTTTTGGATTTCGGGGCTTTTCAGATTTTGTAATATTTTCATATACATATTAAAATATCTTGGAGATGGGACCCAAGTCTAAACATGAAATTCATTTATTTTTCATGCATTGGCATCACTAGGAGATGGGGTGTGGACCACTTCAGGTGACACCCTTAAGGGGAGTGACACCACTGCTCCTCAGTCACCTACATTTTGGCAGAAACAGGCTGTGGCACTCATCTGCTCCCCTTTAAAATGCTTTAAGAGATGTAGGAAGTGGGGCGGGGGACTCAGTGGGAGGAGAAAGGAGTGGCCCCAGAATTGTTTAGAATTAAAATTTCAATTTTTTAAAATTTTTGAAATTTTTATTCTTTTAAAATTTTCTTTAACAACATCACATTTTAACCAAATCTTCACTGTGTATATGTAAATACATTTAGGTTGTACATAAGGTATTGTAATTTGAAGGTTTATGTCAGAACAATTAGCATTACACTCATATACATTCAGTGGTATATGGGAATTATGTAACTATAGCACAAAAAAGCATTACTAAGGTTTCTATGTGGTGTGAAATGGGAGGTCAATGGAGAAGGGGTGACACCATGAGTTACCGCACCAGGTGACACCAACCCTAGTGACACCAATGGTTTCATGTACACATAGACTGAAGGTAATTTTATACAATATTTTAAATAATTTTGTGCATGAACCACAGTTTGTGTACATTGAACCATCAGAAAGTAAAGGTGTCACTATCTCAGCAAGCCATGAAAAAAAGTTTCAGATTTTGGAGCATGTCAGATTTCTGATTTTGGGGTGAGGGATACTCAGCCTTGTACTGTGTTATTAAATGAGACCTTTCACTGTAAGGAGCTGGGTGGCAGTTCAGACCTCCAATAATTTCAGTGTTCAGTGTTTTCTTTTCCCCCTGTTGAATGTGCACAAAGTGATAGCAGAGAAGCAGGGGGAGAGGAGGTTTTGCATGTTATATATATTGTTTGGGATCATCTGTGACCCCAGAACATGAAGTTAAGAGCTTATGAGAACAAATGAACCATTTATGAGAAAACACCTTTAAATTTCTTTTATGTTCCTCTTTCAACAGACAGCAAGCACAGATTCCTATTGCAACAGCTGGCGTAGTCTACCCAGGAGCCATCGCAATGGCTGGAATGCCCTCTCCACATTTGCCCTCAGAGCACTCAAGTGTATCCAGCAGCCCAGAGCCTGGGATGCCTGTTATCCAGAGCACTTATGGTATCAAAAATGAGGAGACCTCTCATATCAAAGAGGAGATGCAGACCGACGACATCAATGGTGAAATCTATGATGAGTATGATGAAGAGGAGGATGACCCCGATGTGGACTATGGCAGTGACAGTGAAAATCACATTGCAGGACAAGCCAACTGATAAGGGGTCTCAATTCTTGATGTTGATCTTGGAGGACTTCAAAGGAAAGCCCCAACTGGTTTGTGACCCAGTGGCCAAGCACATGAACTTAATCCTCAAACACTGACTGTTACTTAAAACTCTTAGTCTTAACTAGTTGGGACGTCAGCTGATGAATAGACATCAGACCTGCATCAAAAACTTTTAAAAAGCAAAACAAAAAATTTAAAAGAGACAAAGGCTCAGAGAAAGAAACCATGACAAGGAGGACAACTCATGATGGCAAAAATGAAAAAAAAATTAAAATAATGGACAAAAATAAGCTATGGGTAACATAATGCCAGTAATTCAGCTGCTATACCCAAGCACTGAAGTCTTACCCGTTCAACCTTTTATTATTATTTTTTTCAAATAAACTTTATGGCTGTTTGTTCTACAATGTTCTAGAAAATTCTCACTCAGGTACACAGTGCCAACAAGTGGCTTGTGAATGTGTTCTGTTGTTTTGTGCTACAGTTTAAAGAAAAATAAGATTTTGGGGATGCACCTGACCAGGGGGGCGGGGTGGCTGGGGAAAAGATGATAAAATTTTTTATACGTTCCCCTTCAGCTTTCCCACTTTTTTCCTTTCCTCATTCCAGAAGTAGAGTTCATGGTGCTTATGATTCTGGCTAGAACATGGGGACCACACCAGTTTTGGCCCATGTGGCATTGCACGGTTATTGCTCAGGGGCAAGGAAGAGATCCGAGGGCATGTTGTGGAGCAGCTTCAATAAACAAGATGGCTCAGCAAGTCCAAACTGGTCAGTATACAGGCTGTAGTAATGGAAAAAAGGCTTGCAAATTTTCTCAACTGAGACACTCCACTGAGGAAAAGAATCAATTTGAATTTTTTGTCTATTTGAAAATTTTGTTTGCTTAAAAAGGGAAAGGAAAACCCAATACCTTTCTGTAGAAAGAAATATATTTTGCACAAAGGACATTGTTCCCTCAGCAAAACATTTTTTAAGCAAATGAATTTTTAACCCACCACCACCACCATAAAAAGTCCCAAAATGTGAAAAACCAACAAAAATGTCCATAAAACTCTCCCAGAATCTCATCCAGAGAGGAAAACACTTTTCAAATTATTTGTTTTTGTATGCAAGAATGAACTGCGTGAAGATTTACATCCCCAGCAGACTGTAATAACCCTTTGCATGGTTGCACAGTCTTATAGTCCATACTTTTGAACCATATGAAGCTCTCTCAGGTCAGGTCAGTTCATTCATCTGTCTAGCACTGTGCTACCTGCTTCAACAGACATTCAAGGATTTGAGCTCTGGAAATGTAAATTGAACCTGGGACCTTTAGCAGTTCAGGGCTTGGAAAAATTTCTTTCTGGACTACCACTCCATGAATCCTCTAACCAGCATGAGGGGCTGGATTCTGGAATTATAGTCCAAAAACAACATTTCCCAGCTTTGGTGCAGACAAATTCTCCTGCCCAAAAATGCATAATTGAGTTCCCCAAACTGCAATCCATTGGATCTACATCTGGCTATCCTTCCTTATTATTGTACAACAGTCCTTTGATGAGTGTACTTGGTCATCAGTTGCTACTTGACAAGTTCATCTTGGAAGACTCGCATGCTCTTCTCCAATCTGGAGCTCTTCTCAGCCTTGATGAATGTGAGCTGAGTATGTATTGCCACATGAGCTACACTAGTTATACTGTATTTCTGTTGCCACTACACCAAACAATCAGCCCCTTCCTTCCTACACAGGACCTCCTTTTACCGATTCCACACCAGACATTGTCTTTGAGCAAGTGCCAAATCTGTATTCCCTGACTGAATGACTTCCATTTCATGTTTTTTTCCCTAGTTGATTGTCTTTTTCTTTGTTTCTTTCATATCATCTTCTGTCTTAAGTTAGAGCTGTACTGTGTCTTAGACAATCTCTTTGGAGAACCTGATTACCAGCAGCTGGCAAAGTTAGAATTTTTTTTTAATTAATTTTTTAAAAACTTTAAAGGAAACTGTAGGTGCTGTTCTCAGGTAAAGCAGAGAGAGAAAGAGAGAAAGAAACTTAAGGTTTTTTTGTGGGAAAAAATGATACTGCATTTGTGTATGTGTTGTGAGTGCTAATGGTATTAATAAGAAACAAATATTCAGACCATTGTTAGGGAAAACTTACATTACTGGATTATATTTCCCAATGACTGAGTCTATATGGCATCATCCTTGGTTTACAGTTTGAATTGCTACCCATAGGAGTAGATTTGCAAATGTTTGTGTGTTATGTATAGCATTGAGAAGTTTTAAAGAATAACTTCCTAGTATGATATTTGGGTTCAAAGAGTGAGGATGGCCACTGCCACATTTCCAGACTTTAAGGCAAATAGTAACCTCTTACTCCTTTATGTGGTGAGGTTCTGAACCTGTAACCTTTGAAACATGGCCACCAAAACTCTCACAAATGGCACCTTTTGTGAATCTGAAAAAATATATAGTGTATGAATATTCATAGTGAAGTTGAAAACATTACTTTTTTTGGATTGTATTTCCCAGAATCACACAGCTGCCATTGCCAGTATAGTCAAAAATGTAACTTTTCCAGTCTCTGTTCACTTAATGTGTGTCATCATTCTCCTTCCCAAAATGCTCATGAAGAGAGAAGGATCATATAGATTCAGCAAAGCAAGACATATCCCACAAGCTTTATTTCATATGGTACTGGGGGGGGGGGTCCTTTCATCATGTGGTTATATGCATTACTACAGGTAAGACTGGTTGCTGTACTAGCCATGCATTGCAAACATGACTAGCTAGCATTGTCCCAGCATCATTGACCCAGTGTTATCGTAGTGTTGTAGGAAGTTTCCACCAGTTTCATCCAAGGCAATTTAGCATCAGAATTTGCATTAAATCTGAGACATTCCCCAACCCTCCTGACATGCCAACCTTGGCTGGCATCCTATTGAGCAGTTAGCTAGATTTATGCATTCATAACTGTTCAATAGTCATATTTATAATTGTGGCACTATTGCCATAATTGCAGTGCCCCCATAAAAAACCTCAACAGTTAGCAGCCACACCTAGTAACAGAGGTCTCTTCTGTTGATGATCAGGACACTGCTTGTTGACATTTCCAGCCAGTGAGCTGTGATGCGACAATCAGAAACAGGACTCATTTTGCAGTTCCTCATTGCACTGCAGCTCACTGAGAAGAAGAGGCTGGAAACATCATCCTGTAAGTCGGCCAGTCACAAGCTTCTTGGTGTTACTGCTAACTGCTAGAGTCGGTTTGGGGAAACAGGTCAGGAGACAATATGTAGTTGTGCATTAGTAACTACATCAGTGATGTAGGAGCTCAGTCCTTATTGACACATACAGTACATTATAATTCAGGTCCCTCCAGGTTAAGGCTAGCCAAATAAAATTGGTGAGAAACTATCAGTTGAATGGAAGAGTATTCTCATAGGCAATTTGAGATGCAGGCTACCAGATTAATAAAATTTATAGTTGTTGACTTACCTATTCAACAGTTGATTCAGTGGTTCCAATCTAGTTGGGACTAATAATTAGATTTATTCTGTAGCTGCATGTTGTGGAAGAGGTTTATTCTGCTGCTCAGTATACCAATAAGAATCCCATCCGAAGTGGTTTACTACAACAAATAGCTAGATAGAGCTGAATGTACAGTAAGATTATAGCACAATACAAAATCCAAGTGGAATTGAGGGCATCCCATCATCCCTTTGTAAAAACGAAAACAACATCTGTCCTTTACCATTGCTCAGGTATTTTTGACTGTGAGTCAACCGTGCCAGATGGAATATCAGAAATTTGGAGAGTTTGTTGAATAATGCTAATGGACAGTGTTCTCCCTGAATGATTTATAACTCCAGTGATTTAGGTCTGAGTAGCCATGCATAGGATTGTGTGTTGAATGATGCAGAGCCAGCAAAACAATGGCAACCCAAACATAGAACAAATTATGTGGGGAAAGAGGAAATCAGAAAATATGTTTAGTCTGCATTGCTTATAAAGGTTGGGAAATGTGAGTTGTCTCGAGGCAGAAGTCTGTAATTTGGCACAGACATGGCCAGAATAATCCCTTTTGTGTCTGCTTCAACCAGCACATCTCAAATCCAACCATCTCTGTCCTTTACCATTGCCCTTCAATGCAGGCACACAGCTATAGTCAATGGCAGGTCTTCACAAAAACTGCCACTGTTTTACATTTCTGAGCCAATTTGTGCAAGACTGGTGTCCTTCAAAGGGTGAGGACTGTGCATTGACTGAGAAGTCAGAATGCTTCCCACCTGACAATCTTGACTTGCCAATGTGTTCAGAGCTGGGATTAGGATGTTCCTAAATTTGCAAGGAAGTGTACATCAGTACAATTATGTGCCACAAGAGGTGTGCGAATCATGCAGCCCTCCAGATTTTGGGCTACCACTCCCAGCATTCCTTACTATCAGCTACGCTGGCAAGTGTGCTGGAAGTTGCAGTACTACAGCACTGAGTGAGCCAGTAGATGCAAAGGATGATCCCCAAGGGCTGCATAATTCCCACCCCTGCTCTAAGTCTGTTTTTTAGTTGCATGAGCATCTATATCACTGGAATATTAGTTCAACATTGAGGAACATTGGATACTGTTGTACTTGCAAGATGATATTTCTGAAACCCTAAACACTAAGAATGTTGCAGAACATCTTACTGAAAAATTCAGCTGATGGGGATATTTGAGGAAGTAGGACAGACAAGGCTGGAAAAAGAGAGAGAGAGATAAAAGCCAATTTAAGAACTGATCAGTCAGTCTCCATTCATCTTTATTAATCCTTTGAAAAAGTATACACTCATAACAAAATTCTATTGCAAATGTCAATCTCCGTCTGCAAAGTCAGTCCCATTGGACAGCCAGGATGTGTGATATTATTTATAATCCCACTGGGCTAAATTCAGTGTTATTCCTCCCAGGAGTAGACCCAATGAAATGAATGGAAATTTTTGGTCGCAGATAACATAGATCCCCTGGATTTCAGGAGAGGTACTGTAAGTAGGACAAATGTTGGCTTTACTGAGCAGTTACCATCATTGTCTTTGCTCTGATGATTTCCACCCTTCTTTCAACAATCATCTTTCTTCTCCTCTTCCTCTCCCTCCTCCTTCTCTCTCTGTCTCTCTCTCAAAATATTTAGTCTGGGTTGATTTTCAGAGTAATACATCCTCTATGCCAGAGATGTTTTGTTTTGTATTGGTTCTTGGATATATTTGCTGACTATATGTGTCGGGTTGTTTTTCCCTTTTTCAGTCGCACTGCCTCTTCATGCTAGTGTTGTAATGGTACGTAAAATGATGATAAGAATAATAATGGTCAGCTGTTCCCATATAGTAAATTATGCATAATTTATTTCCCTCTTTTTCTATATTATGTTGTTAATTCCCCCCCCCCCCCCAATATGGTAGTTACCACAAAAGAAAAGTACTGCTGTTAAGGTATTTTTTAAAAATATATCCTTTTGATACAAACATAGGAAAACAGCTGCAGTTTCTCCATTTGTCACTCATCCTATTTGTTTGTTTAATAATAATCTGAAAAAAATAATAATTTTGTGCCCATTTTCCCATCAAATACAAATATTTCTTGGGATGGGTGAATTATGTGAGTGTTGTGTTCAATCTTAATTAACTTCACTCCTGTCACTCAGTCGGGATTATTTAATGAGACTCTAGAGCCATGCAAAGCACTCTGTTTTAAAATAAAGCAAACTTTTATATATATAAATATATATATAAATATAAATATTATGATAAATGTACAATGTGAAAACTGAACATTTTGTTCTTTTTCTAAAGAAAAAAACATAAGATTGTTCCCTTTCTTTGAGAACAAAATATTTCTCACCATTGTGGGTTCAGTCTCACAACTGATGGATGCTTGATTTCCACCATCTTAAAAATACCATCTGGATTTATTATATTGATATTGGTCAACCTGAATACTTTGTTTTAGCTCCACGATAGTTCCACCAAGGTAGGCATGGTCAGAACAAATCATAGCACACTACTTCTGAGAATATGGTCTTGAGTTAACATTTGATGGAAACACTTAAAAATGTGTATATTTCCACACCACTAGCATTAAGGCTAGGTTCGAAAATGAATGGTGTTCTTTAATGTTGATCTAATCATCTTCCCAGGAAAAAGAATGCATTGATTTCATTTGTACAACTGGCTGTCCCAAGTTGTGTTCAGCACACCTATGCTTGCAAGAATTTATTGAATAGGGCTCAAAGCACTGGAAAATCCTTCCATGAATGGGAAACACATTGGCGAGTTAGTGAAACAGAACAGATCCTGATTCCTAAATTGTTGTTGGGAGATAAGGTCTGAAATCCTGTTGGTGACCTACTAAGAGGCTGAATAGGATGGTTTCCTAATTTGAATTGTGCAAGTGATGTTACACCAGCCTAAAAGTTGCAAAAATTGTACATTATAGGAAGTTGCCAGGTTCCTCCGTTTCACTTGGTGGTTGAAGAATAATTATATCATTGCACATCAGCTGGGTATGACACATTACCACCTGTTGTACAACAGTGTGATCCCCTATAAATTTGGTGCAGCATAACTTCAACATAGCCACACAACCACTGAACAGGATTTATTTTCCTTTCTATTGGAAGAAGGGAGTGTTTCCTCATCCTACTGTTTGCCTTGGGAGCTAGTTCAGGTCTGGACTGAAGCATCCTATAGTGATGACCCTTAAATAAATTTTAAGCATTTCCATGTTCCCAGTGATTATCTTTCAATCCTCTGAACATCACCAACCCTATGCTAGATAGAGGCTATACTAGGATCTAGCCCATATTAACATCTTGATTGCAGAGGGAAGGTTAACACATAATGCAAGCAGCTCCATGGATATCAACAGATTTTTAACAGATTGTTGTTCACCCTTCCTAAATAGAGAAGAACTGTGCAGTCAGTTGGATTTACCTACATATTGACTGTAGTAACACGCACTTGGGACTGACCGAAAGCATTCCAGCCCTTACATTTGGTTATACTGTGCTTATTACTCAAAGTTTAAGGTTCTTTGGTTCTGTGCCATTCTGTGTTCCCATCCTTCCATTGTTTTCAAACCTACTTTTTCCTATTAATTTGAGACTTTGATTATTTTTGTTTGTTTGTTTGTTTTATTGGCCCTGGAGTTTTGTATTTTCACTCCAATGATCCTGATTCACTCAGCGTTTATCATGAGTAATTCCACTATATTATGCACCCTGGCCAGGGAATACACCCCATGAAGCACACTGAAGCTTAGTTCTGAGAAAAATGACCAAGATCATACATTGTCAACATAACAACAATGATGGAATTCCATCATTGTAGTGATGACAGATGATGTCCTTTGACAAAACTTATGTTTGCAGCTTGGGAGCATTCCAACCAAAGTATTTCTGAAAGCAATGCATCATGAAATCATATTTGCAGCACACTCCCTTACACAGTGCCTTGAGAACAGGCAGCTGGAGAGGCCTCTCTGGGGCCTGCCACAACTGCTTGTCTCAAAGCACCCCATGGCTGGAAGCATGCTCTGAGTGTCATTTCCCGGCTCTCCAATCTCCAGCACCTCATAAATGCTTTGGTTGGGATGTTACCAGGCTGCAATGGTGGGTTTTCAGGGTTATCTTGGACTGTAAAACTGAATCCCTAGTGGTTAGGATATTGTATGTCCTGCTTATGATATTGTAACTGCTACACAAAATGCCATGCAATATATGTGAGATTTCACTACACAGTGGAAAAACTAAGTTGTGACTACTACAACACCCTCTGCTTTATAGAAGCATGTGGCATAATTCCATTTACTATTCTTATTATACTTACTATTTAGAGGTAAAGCCCATTGAACTAACTAGGTTTATTCAGTCTTTTGGATTTATCTACATGATGACTCACCATTTAACAACTCACTCAGTAGGTTTACTCTAGTTGAGGTTAAGCAACCTGTCACTGAGTTCTTATGGATTGTCTTCTTGTGCGTGGGATTAATAGCTGGATCAGGACAACGGCTATGAATTTTCCCCTATTCGCCAAGTTTGTTTCTGCTCCAGTATGAATTTAAGACAGAACAATACAAGGATGGGTAAAAATAGGAAGGGAAATATTTCAAACCTCCAGCTGCTAAATTCAACAAAATATAATAAATTACCACCACCACCCCTCCCAACAACTTGTTCATGCTTTATATTGGCAAAATAGGATTGTTAAGTGCATTGAATGTCTTTATTTAACTCTTCTGCTGTATTAATCCCAAAAGGGATACTAACTATTATTATTACAGTATTTAATTAGCTGAGTAACCAAATCCTCTTATTAATGAATGGATGGGGGGAACCCTTTCTTCAGTGACAATGTTACACAGATGGGGTTTTGGCAGCAGACTCCCTTCCATTACTTATTTTTTAACAAAGGAAATTGTCTTTAACCTTCTTACAACACATTTTCAAAGTCTTCTCTCTCTATCTCTGTCTCCCTTTTTTTTCTAACATAATCCAAACGAGATGAACACTTATTGTCCCCAAAGAAGTCTCTGACATCACGTTGCTTCTGAAGTTGAAAATAATTACACTCAGTACAAACGTAAGCTTCTCTTAGCAAAAACTTATCCCTTAGAATTAATGGCAACCACACAATAGTGTCTATTTAAAGACATGGTTTAATAAGGGTGAAATGTTTAGTTTTTCCTTTCTGATGGAGTCAATTCTTTAAGCCTGGATTCAAATGTATCCTCAATTCAGAAGACACGGGGTGGTAGTCATGCTTCCTTGAAGTACATAGTGGGCTTCTACTGGTGTATGTCTTGTCTTGTCTTGTCTTGTCTTCCTTCCTTCCTTCCTTCCTTCCTTCCTTCTCTCTTTCTCTCTGTTTCTCTCTCTCTCTCTGACCCCATACAGAGCAAGATTGCTATATTTTAAGTCTCATTTAGTTCAGTCGAATTTAAGCACAAAATTTGGGCCTGACTCCTAACATTAATCGCAGCTTAAGTAGATCCTGTAAATTAATATGATTGTTGACTCACCATTCAACAGTGAAATTAATGGGTCTACAATATTTTGGGCTAACCGACAGGTTTCTAACCACCAATGGCTTCTATGAGAGAGTGAGAAAAATGTACCTTTGTTTTACTATCAAAAGCAATAGCACCTTAAAAGGCTTAACTTTGACTGGACTACACCTTCATATTTTCAGATCTTGCTCACAACTTCTTTTCAGTTCATCTTGTCAAATTAAACAGGTTTTTTTCATGCTTGTACTATTTTTTCCCTTAAATCTGTATATGGGGATGTTGCTCCTGAGGAGACATCAGATTAGAACAGTATCATCTAAGGCACAAAATAATAAAGTCTGTGTTTTAATTCTCCCCTACACACCCATCTTCCCAAATTCATATCATCTTTCAAATACTGTCGCATTGTGATACACTAGTATGCTTGAGAAGATTTCTCCAATCATTTTGGCATCTGTCCAGAGAAGAAATAGGAAATGCACCACATTCATTCAGACCACATTCAGATGATTATATAGTACAATCTTCAAGCTCATAGAGAAGCCATCTTGCAAACAATGACAAGAATCCTTCTCTATGGTGCTAATTCCATGCTTGAAACCCAATATACCAAATGTAGCACCACTTCACTTAATTATTTTTTAAAGCAATGGCTTAAATCCAATTGTTACTTCCAACTCAATTAGAGCTATAGAAGCCTTGGGAACTTGGTAAGTCAACATTTCTGTAGTTTCACCATTTCCAAGGCACTTCTTGGGGCTAGCAACTGGATATAGGTCAATAGAGTTCCAATTAGTTGCAACTCACTTGCCCTTTGACTATTGCTTGAAGATGGTAACATTTGCCTCTAATAAGAGATTTGCATTGCAAGCCTCCTAAATTCCTCTCTGGCTCAGAGTAAAATGTGAGCTCGTGACTTCTTATACATCTATTAAATGTCTTCTTCATCCTCTTTAAAGAGCTGGTGAAGCCATGGTGGAACTTTACTAGTCAGAAAAAGGGAAGAAGGTAGAGATAAATGCATGTGTCTTTCCTTCTGTAATGTTCTAGTAGCACATTTTAGGGGTGGGAGAACTCTGAGAGGCCTTTCGGAAATGTGTTTTTTTTCTCAAGGACTACGGTTATTGCAATGGTAGTGCCAAAGAGATGGAAGGGCAGGAAACTTCAGGGTACCTTGATTTCAGTGAAGCATAGCCACATTTAATTTTTAGCTCATTTGTGAGCCTCTGTCTATCATTCTAAGGCACTTTTAGGCATGCACAGAGAAATATATTTAATGGCCTAGTCAGTTGGTCAAATCCCAGGTACAGAGGGCAGCTATTTCCCTGTTAGTGTCAATACAAGTCCTGAAAATTTCTACCAGCCATGTCCTCAGTCAGCTGGTTCACACTAGACTGAGTATCTCTCAGTATGAACAGGACTTCTCATGTGTAGAGAAAACTGTAGTACCAGTGCTAGGCTTTAGAGGCAAGAGTTCAAATTAATAAAGCTAATAAAACGTGTTTTGAGACTTATAGTAAATTTTAAAGGACTTCATTGGGAAGGAGCATTGATAGATATACTTCTGGCCATGTGGTGCCATTTTCTTACTTTCCACCACAAAACTATGCTGTATGGCAATATGTTATCATGTTGGGTGATTTTCTCCTGTAAGATGTGTGTGAAGCGGGGGGGGGGAGAGGAAGAGACTGAGTGAAGTTTATTTATATGTAAGTTAACTTTCTTCTTGACTTTCTTTTCGACAATAGTTTTCTTTCACCACTGTTCATTTTCTGCCCATCCCACACCTCAGTGTAGTATGAGAGATCAACGGGACCAATCCTAGTAACTTTTCATTACAACATCTACAAGACATCCAAAGGCTCCAGTCTGGGCAACTGACAGAATAGTACCTACTGGGAATGTAACAGTCTTCAATTATTTCACTCTTACATGCAAGGATGAATACTTACTATATGTAGTGGTAGAAAGTGAATATTTTTGCATAGTATTCTCCCCTTCTTTGAACATCCTGGAGTTTCTGAAGAATTTTTCTGCACAGAAAAATACTTCTTTTCCCATGAGAAAAACCACATTTGCTGTGCAAAAAATGATGGGCAGAGTTTTCTAAAACCATGTATGTTATTATATACTTGACTATATAGCAGATGCGCTAACAAATCCCATTAGAGAACTGAGAAGACGCAAGGTAATGGGACATTGGCAAGAACATATTTTTATGCAATGACACTCCCTAGCTGGTGTCCTCATGCACAATTATCCCAATGCACATCGGTCTCAATGCACATCGGTCACTTTGCTGACTCCTTTATCTATTAACGTAAGAGCAACCCTTCACTGGATACAGATTTTGCAGAACTGTCCAGTTCTAATTCTTGCAAACATAAGACCACTTACAAAGAGAGAAGTCCCCAACAAGATTCCAGCCAAGGTTACTATACTGAAAACACTGTTTCTTGAGCAGGTAACAGAAAATGTGTCTTTGTACAAAACTAAGGCTTCATGTTTCTCTGCACAGAAAAAAAAAATCCTCCAGAACATTTTGGCACATGCAATTACTGGGAGAAAACTCTGCAGAAATATTTTTATTCTTCACAAAACCCATTTTTTAACAGAGAAAGAAATAGAGGTTATTCTTTCCATCTCTGGTGCTACTGTTGATTTCACAATACAGATGTATTTCATGCATGGACATCCTTACTCTTTCTATTGCAAGACAGTGTATTTAGGGGTAATCCTCTCAATCCAGGAAACCAAGAATAGATCAGAGCATACCAACCTGGTATGTTGTGCTTATGGATCCCTCCCTCTTCCTCCACTGAGTAGGAAAGCACTGTCACATGGCAATATTTGTTTCCTTTTTGGTAGTGAGAGGGAGGCCTGAGCCAGCACCTGAACTGGGACTGGGATTTCAGATTGAGACTGCAGACCTACAGACACTTGTCTAGCAGTAATTCCCATTGAACTCAGTAAGATATTCTTCTGATTTCCATGCAAATCTGACATGTTTGGCTACCACTTAACCCTTAACCAGGGTTGTGACAGCACCAATCACAAGTTAGGCAGTACATACAGAAGGCATTTGTAGAGACATTACTGGACTTGCATTGGGGAGATCCATAAGGGTGGAAACCTGTTTTTGCTCATGAATAATGCTTATGGATCTGGGTGAATGTATTTCCATAGCTCCATTGGTTCTGTTGTGTATATAATCTCAAAACTTTTTTTAAAAAATAATGGTCAGTGGGAAAGAGGGGAGACATGCTGAAAATGAGGGGGAAAAAGACAATCAAATGCTTGGAGCTTAAAACAAAGTATGTGTGCAACCTACCATCTCCCTTGAAATTTAATTAAAAAGAAAGAAAAGAATTATGTAAATATAACATAGAGTTATAGATTTATATTTTGTTCATAACACATAGTGTAATATAAGTTGTATATTTTCATGTTTTGGTTTTATGTTATCATTCACATCACAAGAAATAAAACAAAAACTTAGGAGCTGATGTACTCAAAAATGTGGGTTGACCGAATCCATGTTTTGCGGGGAGGGGTGGGATGGGGCTGGTGGCTTTCTTTTTTTTTTCATTGCCCTTTTTTCAGTATTATTTGCCCTGCAAGGCATCAATAAAAACAGCAAATGTGTTCTTTACCTGGAGTGTGTTTCTATTTCCAAGTTCCTAATGCTAAAAAGTGCCATTGTGTTACAGGAAAGTAGCTGGCAGGGGATGAGAGCGTTTTTATCTGCCTCAAATAAAAATTCTGAATAATTTTCCTTCAGTCCTCAACTTTTTAGCATTGCAGCACCTTAAAACCTGAGCACTTAGAAACAGACTTTAGTCATCCTGAGAAAAAGAGCAGGCAAAATACCATAGAAATAGGAACAGAGAAAATGTAGGCATTCCAGGTGTGAAAAATGTCCAACGTCTGCTAGACATTTGGGGGGCACAATTCTTATGGATGTGTGTGTAATGGCTCCTTTTGACACATATGCACCATAGCCGCACCTCTAGTGTTACCTTAAGAGTAAAACATCTGAATCCAAGCTTTGAGAAAATCAGTGCTTTCCCCCTGTTTTATTTTTTTCCAAGTTCTTTTCCTCCCACTGCATTGTGTTCTGTTCTTCTTTCATTCAAGTTTAGCAACACGAATTTCTCCAAATGGATTTCAAAACCAGAAGATGCTCACTTTGCTGAAACTTTCAGTTCCCATAATTTGGAAGTAACTCATTCTAAATGACATGATTTGCAACCTGGTAATTTTTTTGTCCCCTTGAGGAGTGCACAACAAGGCATAATTACCTTCTTTTTGTGAGATAATTGTCATGTTTTAAGATAGCTATAATAGTCTGGAAAATCAGTATCCAAAGGGATCTTGTAGCACCTTTGAGACTAACTCAAGTGAAGAAGTAGATTTAGTCTACAAAACCCATGCTACTAGCTTCTTTCTTAATTTCAAAGATGCTACAAGAAACCTTTGCATATTGTCATGTTTTAATCACTTTTATAGTTACAGAGCTGTGATCACACTAAATAGTGGAGGAGGAATATCACATAGTTCAAGTGCTGGGTGTTGAGGCAACAGTGAAGTAGATAGAAGAAGAATTTAAATTACAGGCCAAAAAACTCATAGAATCACATTTTTAAAAATAACTATGGTAGGCCCATGGTATCTGTTGGGGTTTGGTTTCAGGAGCCCTGTGGATACCAAAATCCATGGATACTCAAGTCTCATTAAATGCAATGGTGTAGTAAAATGGTGTCCATGATATAAAATAGCAAAATTAAGATTTACTTTCTGGAATTTATACATTTTAAAAATATTTTCAACCCATGGGTGGTTGAATCCATGACTAAGGAATCAGAGGATATGGATGGACAACTGTAGTTACTTTTGAGAAATGGGAAAGATATTACTTCTTAAATTTTGTGGCTATCATGATAACTTGATAACACTTAGAGGCCCAGTTGGCAGCAGTTCACTCTCATTCCCAGTAAAAACATGGCTTTATTTCAAAATCTTTTTGGGATACGATAATCTTGTCTAACTCTGTACAGGTAAACCATTTTAAGCTGTCTGAATTTGTCTTAAATTGACCAATGGTTCAATATGCTTTTTGGATTATTTAAATTATTTCTTATGGTTTAAAGTTTTTAAAATGGTTTCAACTGATTTTGTTTCCATGCCACCCTGAGATCTTGTGATATACAGGACAGGATATAAATATAATATATAAAAATATAATAAATATAAATACATAAACTGCCAAAATCCTGTGTGTGGTGTACCATGGCATAAAAGCCATTACCCAAGTGGCTGCTTTTTATAGGATGTTGCCAGGTTCCTCCACTGCATTCAATGGCTGGGCACTGCTAACATTCCAGAGTTGTTGGCACAATGTTGTATTTGCCAGTTTTTCAAAATAGCAATAGGGGATAGTCAAAATTCATGCCATGCAGGATGGACAACCAGAAAGCAGGTATTAACATGTTTGTGTTCTACTGAAACACCAAATTAAAGTATCAGTTTCTATTAGCTACCTATTTCTCTGTAAAATTAACATATTGTCTACATTCATACATTACTTGATGCACACATTTCTGTCTTTATGAAGGACCCACATGCCAACATATAGCTGGAATCCTATATGACCTGTTACATTAGGTAACTTTATGTACATTAGGCTGCATCTGCACTGCAAGAATAATGCAGTTTGATAATACCTTAATTGCCATGGCTCTATTCTATGGAATCCTGGGATTTGTGGCACCAGAGCTCTCTTATAGAGAAGGCTAAATATCTCACCAAATTATAAATCCCAGAATACCTTAGCACTGAGCCATGACAGTTAAAGTTGTGTCAAAGTGCATTATTTCTGCAGTGGAGATACTGTCCTAACTACACAGCAAAGGTGCTAAGAAAGCTCTTTATTGAATTGCAGAGATGTGTAATGGGACACCAGCAGGAGTGCTCAAAGTGCATTGAAGCCCAATACACATCAGGACCAATGTGATGTGCATTGGGACCAATGTACGTCTGTCACATTGTGCCTCACTCCTATTGTGCATCAATCATCAATGAGCATCAGGCATTTTGCTGGCTCTGTTGTGTTGTAACATAACAGCAGCCCTCTACTGGATATAGACATTATCCAACTACACGCTTCTAATTCCCCCATGCATAAATCCACTTACAAAGATGTAAGTTCTCAACAAAATTCCAAATGAGTTGCAAATATCTATCTATCTATCTATCTATCTATCTATCTATCTATTGCATCTTGTTCAGTCTATATAAAAGGAAAAGCTTTCCAACCTGCAAATAGAGGTCAGCCATCATAATAAGGAGTGTTTGCCAGTCTTATAAGGGCCATGGTTTCCAACCTTCCAATAATGAACATGTGTTATTGTAAGGAATACCAGTCAAGTATAGTCAATTATATAGTGGTGAGAGCCAATATAACACCAGACTAGTGTAACCACCAGAGCTATAACTGTTAATTTTTGCCACACTTCTGTTGAACATGATAACCAGAAGTTATTACTATGGTGAATCACTTTTTTTATAGAAAGGAACTCAGTCTCCAAGCTCTGTCTATTTGTTCCTGTAAGGGAGTGCCAGAGGAGGAAGCTACAAGAAATATGAAGAACATTAACATCCACAGTGAAAACAGAGTGTCTTGATGCATGAGACACCCTACCAAACATAAAGAGATTAGCCATGAAATTCTTCACACTTGAGAATTTGGTTGTGGGGAAATTTGCTTGCATAAATATGGGCTAGTATCCTTTTGATGACCAATAGAGTGTTATGCTGAAGGTGGCAATCAGCATCTCCTTCATACAATGAGCTCACAAGCGTAAAACCTATCTTATGGTCGAGGGTGGCATACTTAACCTCCACCATTTAGCAATCAAAGGAAAAGGTAACCAGACAGTGTCTGGCTGTGTTTCTGTAGATACACAAAGAGATGGTGTCCTTCTGGACCCTCCAGGGGCCCTCTGGAAGATATGCTGCTGATGGTGGCCTCTGCCTTCTTCCTTCTAAGAAGGGCAAGGTAGCAGTGATAGCAGTGGTTGTACACACCCTGCCTGAGAAAAAGGATGCCACAGCTAGTCCACCTTCTAGCCTAAAAGGAGATGCAATGGGGCCAGTGCACACATTTCCTAACTGATTATAATCTCCACCTGCCCCAAAGGATCCAACCGAGGTGCCCCTGGACGCTCATGTGCAGAGGAGGAAACACTCCATCCTGCCTTGTGAAAGACAAGAATTGACCAGGGTCCCCACCACCACAGACAGTGGAAGTTGCTCTCCAGAGGCAGACATCATGCCAAGACAGGGAAGATGGCCACGCTACTAAGCCCAGCACCCTGCCACCACCAGAGATAACTCTCTCACTGAAGCAAATGGCAAAGCAAGTCATGAAACAGCCCATCATTTGAATTACCCACAGTGCTCCTGGTATAGTAACAGCGCAGGGCATTAAAACGACATTTTGTAGATCCAACTACATTGTGTATGTTGGGAGAAAGGACTCTACTGTGCAGTTACCAGTGGGCCCGCCTATGGCTCAATGGCCCTAGCAGCTCTTTGAACATAATGACAGAAGGGGCCAACCCTTAAAATACAGTACATTTTGTAATCTTCCCTTTATCTTTTGGGGGAAATTACACTAAAAAAAAAACCTAGGTAGTAGCAAAGATAAGTAATTAGTGCCAAAGTGATCAAAGGTCTAGAAGGCAAACAAGGTCTAGTTATGACAACAAAATTATGGGAAATTCCTCCACACCCAGACCACCAGCATCCCACCCCAACACATGAGACTCACCCTGCTCATGAGATTCTACTCTAAGAGAGACTTCAACTCAGTGCCAGAGCAGATGTTTGGCATGCAGAAGGTAGAGATGGAAAAGAATCTTGATGGCTTTGAGATTCTCGCCAAAATTACCTATTGAGACTCATTGCAAGACAAAGCACTCCTGTGCATGTTTGAAAACCATGTGGCATGTTTCATAGACACATAATGGACTATAAACATCTGTCATGCAAGAATCCACAGGTAAAGCACCAGAGTGAAGCAGCAAGGTGGGTCATGTCCAAATAAGCAGCTTGTATAAGGCTTTCCACTGAAGAGAACAGTTTTCTCTCCACAACCTAGAATTTATTTTAATTTCAAAGATTTCAATGAATGCTGACCTCTCCTCAGTGTTTGGTTGCACAGAAGAGGGAAGGTCAGCAAGTATTCCTTGTTCCCTGGTTCTGAGACAGCACCTGCTGGGATTCCCTCTTCTACACAACCATGAAAGGGACAGGAGATGCCTCCAGTTTTCAGTCTAGCAACCCTGTCTGAGAGATGGCCACCTAAACTCTGTTTAAAGACCTCCACTGAGGGAGAACCCACATATGTGACACAACTGTGTATGTGTTTAACAGCTGCCAAAATTCTTGCAAAATTGTAGTTTCCATTTGTAACATGTG
The DNA here is from genome assembly GCF_019175285.1 of Sceloporus undulatus. Lineage (NCBI taxonomy): Eukaryota > Metazoa > Chordata > Lepidosauria > Squamata > Phrynosomatidae > Sceloporus > Sceloporus undulatus. The sequence continues at coordinate 12,292,440 of NC_056526.1, read as the reverse complement.
GAATAAAATAAGCTTTTGGGATAGTTTAAAAAAAAAAACAACTGGCAAGTTTTAAACAGAATTACTACTGCAGTCCCCATATCAATCTCCCACTGAAGAGACTGTGCAATGTGGTGGCTAGAGTGTTGGACTGGGAGTGGTGTGTTCCATCTTTGATGTTCCACTGAACCATGAAACTCATTGCATGACCTTGGGACAGTCACTCTCTATCAGACCTACCTAGAAGGACTCACAGTGTGAAGGAGCAGAGCCACAGACAGCACCTTAAGCTCATCAGAAGAGTCAGGGTGTAAATATAACACTGCCCAGAAGAGGAAGAGGAGGAAGAGGTGAAGGAGGAGGAGGAGGATTATTTCACAATCTCTCAGCACTTTCTCTTGCCTACACTCCAACTGCATGTCATAAATGGCTTAACTATTTCCTCTCCTACTTTCTCTCCAGTTTCCTTGGTAAACAGCCATATTAACTCCCATTCTACACCCTTTCATCTGGCCGTGTAAAATTCACTGAAAAAGTCCAGGGTGCACCCCACCACATCATAGCCTTCCTGGAATCAGCTGAAAAGCAAAAAGGACAGTGCTTTGTGTCCAATTGTGGATTTTTAATGAATAAATAAATAAATAAATAAATAGCCAAGGGCACTGTCTTGTTGCACAGGGTGAACTCTTCTGTCTATTTAGGTATAAGTCTCATTAAAATCAACAGGAGTTACTTCTGTATATGAACGGCAGGATCAGAATATGGAAAAATAATAACTATTTTTCTGCACCCATGCTCACTTAGAGATTCTGGGAGCAACTTTCAAAAAGAAAATCTGGGGGGAAGGGGGGTCCAAGGCCTGCTTTGGTTCATATCATCAGGAAAGATGGATAAGTAGGCAGACAGACAGGCAAAGTTTCTTTACCTTTTTAAACATCTTATGAAACTACCTGTTCAGCAGAGAAACAAAACCATTTCCACTAAGAGAGTAGAAAAACTGTTTTGTTTTCATGTGAAGTTTCTAACTCCTGGAGGAAGCTGTACTACATCAAGTTTCAGAGTTTGACTATGCAGGAGTTGGTTTGAAGTGTGAATGATCTGCTTTCTCAACCGAAGCTTTGTTAACTCTTCTGTTTGAGTGAGACATCCCACGTAGGAGGTGGGCTGAACAAGTAACCCACATTCTTTGGAGTGAATATGAGAGGGCAATCTATATTATCATATCAGGGAGGAGCAAATTATATAGGCAAATTCCTGGCAGACAATAAAGACAATCCTGACAGCAGGATCAAAACAGACGTCAAAACTTCTTTTTTCTCCCGGGCGTATCAATGTTTAAGTGACAGGTGAGAAAAGAGGATGATGGACTTCTTGCATTGTTCTCTAGGTGCCTGCCACTTTGGGAAGGCGGAGGAGGGGATAACCCAGTGTTGCTGGTATTTAATTTGATCAAATCACAAGCTGGTTTGTATGTAAGACAGACAGAGCCATCAGTCTGTGAAGTCAAGTTTCTTTTCAAACAATTTGTTTTGGTGACAATGATCTCTGGGAGATACAATGCAGAAAAGGCACTGCCAGTTTGTGTGTGTGTGTGTGTGTGTGTGTGTGTGTGTGTGTGTGTGGTAAGAATGTTGCGGAGGGAGGAAGAGAATACCAGCCTCCACAACAACAGCAAAAATACTAACACAAGTCTAAAGGGGACTTATGTTTGTCGACCTGAGACTTGAAAGGGTGGGGAAACAAGTTGTTCTCATTAAAGGAAGCTGTACAACAACACCAACTTAATTACAGCCTGCAGATGAACTGAATGTGTCATCTTAAAAGGATTGTGTGAATAACCAGCCTACAAACAAAATAAATTATGGTATAAAAGAGAAGATGGTCTGAAATCGCCACTTGGTTAAGGCTAGCCAGGCAGCTTTCATAGCAGCACTGATGCAGCTTTTGGCTTGTTGACTGTTGTTTTCGACTTATGGCAACCCTAAGGCAAGCCTATCATGGGGTTTCTTGGCAAGAGTTGTTCAAAGTACGTTACCATTGCCTTCCCCTGAGGCTGAGAGCATGTGACTTGCCCAAGGTCACCCAGTGGGTTTCATGGCTGAACTGGGGATCAAACCCTGGTCTCCAGAGTCATAGTCCAACACTCAGACCACTACACCACACTGGCTCGCAGCTTTGGGCACATGTGAAGTAAAACTGGCCTCAGTTCAATGACTGTGGGATGAGTTGATGACAAATAAGAAGACAAAATTGATAATTTGCTTTAACTGGAAATTAAGAAGGACTGGGAGGGAGACATATCCTGATAGAGAGGAATAATCCAGAGCCAGATTCCAGTCTGGCAAAGACAAATAGGTCAAGGTCCTCCATATGCTCCAAATAACATAGTGGTTGTGCAGTAGTGCCCCATTAGCAAATGATGGTGTTGCGCAACTGACTACATGGCCAAAGGGACCTGCGAGCACAACCACGTGCCCCATTTGCAACTCTGTTCCAGCAGTCTTGAATTGAGCATGGCCATTTTGCATCACAAGGTGCACACACATACACACACACACACACACACAGAGAGAGAGAGAGAGAGAGAGAGAGAGAGAGAGAGAATGCATTCGCCTATTGTTCATCCAGCTAGATTAGACCCATTGTTCATCCAGCTAGATTAGACCCATTGAATCAATGGGCATTACCTATTATTATATTATTATATTTATTTATTTATATCCCGCCCTTCTCTCAGGACTGGGACTCACCATTCAACAATTAATTCCATAGATCTACTCTAGCTGGGATTCACCAACAAAAGCCTGTCCATTATTTGTAGTGAGCTACTTTCAAGCTCCCATCCCAAAACTATTAATCTTTGGTCAGTTCTCAATTATGATAGTGATGGTGGCTTTTTCAATATTATATGACATCCAAATCTCTGCTTTGGCAAGGGCTGAAAATGGAAAACTTTTTCCACAAAAAATGGACCCTGTTCTCAAAAATGCTTGGGAAGCGTCCATCTCACTGACTGAGCCCTAGCAATGGTGACATCAGTTCTCTTTTTGTTGTTGCTGCAAATCGAGATGAGAGACCAAGCAGTTTCCCCACACACACACTTTTTGCCATTTCTCCAACCCTTTCAGTTTTATGTCAGGAATGCTTAATTGCCCGCTGTCGTTCGACAACCCTTCAAGCGCAAGATGGCTGGCAAACCCCATTGAATCCTAAAGACTCTGGCATGCTTCTTTGTTGCAGTGAACCAAAGTCACCCCTAGCAATCATTCTTGATGGGGGAGAAATATGTGCAAAATCTCTTCATTCAGCCTAATACTACGATCTGTCAATCAGATTTAGGCCGCCGAAAGTAGCCAGCGATAGCCTCATCTCTCTTGATTTAATCACTTTGAATTAGCGTAACTCTCTGTCATTCCTTTGGCATGAGGTCCTTTTTTGACCATCTGAGCAATACAATCGGCCATCTTTGGAATGGGGATATGGTTTCCTATGGTTTTGTTTAGCTCTTGGAGGCCGATTTAGCTTGTCACTCTAGCAAATCTCTTAGTACCATCTATTTTGCAGGAAAGCAAAAAGCAAAAAGCAAAAAAAAAAAAAAAAAAGGAAGATGATAAAAATATTTTTTTAAAAAAGCTTGCTGCTTGTTGATTTAAAAAAAACTAGCAGGAAGACAGAAATTACAGCTAAAAAAGAACAAGTACTGTAAACTGGGTTGTGTGCACTAAAGGTTTCTAACAGGTCCCTTGAAGGCTTTTTCCATGATAACATACTGAGCATGTGATTAATTCTGCTTGTCTTTGGAAGAGAAGTCCAGCACTGGTTATTTTAATGCTCTAAAGAGAAGGAAGCCTTCAATGAGAGCAAACCTAGGATCAGAGTAACAATGTATGCAGTGCTTGATACCATGATACCAGATGTCATAGCCACAAAGGAAGACAAGGCACCACAAAATGTAGGATGCTCAAGAAAAACATGAAGCATTCCAAAATAAAAGCTAAAAACACCATGATAAGTTCCTTCCATGTGGTTTATTTAAGGCTATATAACTTATACTGCATTTTATTATGTACGCAGCCATATTTTTCTGATGAATCTATCTTTGTTAAAAGGCCTTATTGGATTGCAATATACTTATAGAACTCTGAGAGTGACAAATGCTTAAATTTGTATTATACTAGCAACAAACCATTGACTGAATCTACATTTAAATTATTCCTTTCATTTGTCCATGCTGAAATAAGGGAGAAAATACTTTCAATATTTGCATTGTGTCCTCAAGCAGCCCATTACCTAACACATTTTCAGTCTTTTTCCCCTTCAAAAACCAAAAACACCCTCAGCTCTAGGGGCAAGACTTCTCTGCTCCTCCTCCTAGGAATAAAGAACGTTAGCACGATTCATTTTATTCCCTTATTTGCAACAAGGACATGCTGCCAAGTGAATTTTGAGATGAATTTCTCAAAGGGGTACAGCAAACGTGGTGTTTCTCAATGGGCTTCTTAAGTGCAATGCAGTCCGGCACTTTGCATCGGCCTGGCCATGTACTAGGGTTGCCTGGGGTGGAGCGTCCACACGCCCCGCAACCCTAGAACGTGGCGGCGCCATAATCATGGCGGCCTCCCATCTACATGGGACCGCCATGATTACATCACGCATGCACCGCGTCCAAATGGCACAATGAGTGAATGACATGTCTGCGCCACCCCGAGCCACTTATGGCAGCCTGGCTGCAGTGCGATAAGGAGCTCTGAAACAGAGCTCCTTCTGGGTGCCCGCCTCATTCCCACAGCTACCAAATGGCTGTGGGAACGACACCAGGGAAAAGGGGGCCAGGTGGCCCTTTCTCTCATGGCTGCAGCTCCTGGGGTGTCCAAGGGCATGAAGCTCCAAGGACACCCCTTTTCCACGACACAGAGAGGCAGCATTTTGCTGCCTCTCCGTGGTCTGGAAAAACTCTGGATTGGGGCCGCAGGGCTGTCGGTGAGGCTGCCTTGCCCTCAACCCGGAGCTAAAAGGGGCAGATGCAGGCCACCCCAAAGGAGTGGTATGTATTGCGCCATAGTCATGCTCAAAATGAAGGGCATTTTGGAATTCATCCTGAACTGAAGATTGAAATGTAGGGACTGTCATGGAAAAGTAGGACCCTGGCCAGGATGGATACCACCATCTCCACAGAAAATAGTTTTTACAGTAGGGATAGGCAAAATTGAATATTTGTTCATTTTTTAATAAGACTTTACCAGCAATCAATGATTTCTTCATATTTGAGTTGGGAAGATTTTTGAGATGAAAAATTACAGATGCAGGAGAAACCAAATGGACAGATTTATTCAGGCCTAAGATTTTAAGTGCCATATCTTTGTATATCTTTGAATCCTTATGGATACGGCCACCTTCATGATTAAAATCTGCATAGCAAGCAAGTGCAACAAAGTCTTCTTTTTGCTTAGATTCAGTAGTTGCATCTATAGAATATGGCTGGTGCAAATACAGGATACGTTTGAGTTTGAAGAATTTACCGAAGTCCACAAAATTTTTCAGATGCAGCATGAAAAAAACTTGGGGTTGCTGTCTTCTTTTAATGAAAAGGGGAAGAAACTGAAGTGACAGATTTTCTCCAGAGAGGGCTGGCCCTACCATTAGGCAAAATGGATACAGCTGTATGTAAGCCCTGTGATGTGAGCTGCTCTGCATCCCTTACACCATTGTGCTGTCTTCGAGTGCAGTGGAGGTGCTATCCTACTGGCAATATTCAAATAATAATCAGTCTGATCAGCTTTTCTACATAGAATTAAGAGCAGAAGGAAGACCAAGTGTTATAATTTAGCCTCAGACACAACAATGCATTGGATATGTGAAGCTTGAGGTTTTGAACAGATTGCTGTGGTACCAGGAACGTTCCATGGCCATGAAGAGGCAACCCTTTTGAAAACTGATTTTCTGGTTGATCCTTCAAAACCCTTAGCTCACCAGAGCACATTTCATTCATCTGGCTTGATCAATTGGATCTGGGGAAGCAGATCAAGTTTACAAAAGTTTATGCTACAACGTCTTTCACTCAGCCAGTCTCAAAGAGGTTACAAAATGCCTTTGCATACTGATCAATTAGGGTATGTTAGAGGCATTTGATACAAGCAGTCATGCAACAATGCAGGGCTACAAGGTCCAAGTTGCTTCACGTGCTGAGTGAAGGTATTTGGAATAAGCTAAATTCTCTTCATCCAGACCTATGAAAATCATTCTGTTCTATAATGGTAGTGCAGCTCTGCCACTAGACAGATTGGGACAACTGCTTCAGGCAAAAGATGCTGGAGCAGAAATAGCTGTCCCTTTCCTCTCTCGGTTATTCCCAAGACCTCTATCTACACCCCTCTTGAAGGACAAAGCTGTGTTTATTGCACCACCTTTTCTATACCCTGTGGTGCACCCCATAGATATCCAAGAGGTTCTTCACCTGGTGCTGGAACAAGATGAATTATAGGATTGTCGCATTGGAAGGAACTGCAAGAGTCACCAAGTCCAGCCCCTGTCATGCAGGAAAGTACAACTGAAGCTCTCTTGAAACACAGCCATCTGACCTCTGTTTAAAAGACTCCAAAGGAGCCCTCTAGACTCTGAGGTAGTCTATTCCACTGTTGAACAGCTTTTACAGGTCTTGTCTGCACTAGCCAGGATATCCTGGAGGCAGCCTGGAGTATGCCAGACCCAGAACTGCTCCAACATCCCCGTTATCTGGCTCTCCATTCCTGTGCTGATGTGGCTGTCTGCACATATGACTCACTCAGCCACTGGGTGTGTCCATTGCTGCCATGGGTCATTTACCTCTGAGGTCAGAATGATGTGCTCAGTGATGATCACTTGGATGGGCATCTCATTCTGACCTCAGAGTAAGTGACTAGCAGCAGTGGGTCAGTGGCACTCACATGCAAACAGCTGCCCTGTTGCAGAAAGGGAAAACTCCATATCTTCCTTTTACTGGAATAAGAGGTATAGTTTTTAAAATTATGTTAAGGGTATTATACCCCAGTACTGGTGTTGAATATGCCAAATGTCATCCAGACTTTTCACACCAGAACTGGGATTTGGGCTGTGCATCAACCAAACAGGACACCATATCTTCCTGCAGGAAACAGGCCTTTTAGCCCATGACAAAATAACCACATTATCCCTTATGTTTAGATGGAATCTTTAGGGAGAACATCTGACTCTTTACTGACCTGGTTCACATCCATCATTCAGTTCATTCAGCTTCTTGCATGGATTGGCTGTGGTGTCATCATGTCATCTGACTCAGGAAGCAAAATATGTGTGAAACACTGGAGGCAAGTTGCAGCTGGAATTAGAAGCCAGTGGTTTTGTGGCTACCATCAGTTCTTCTGTGCATGAGCATTGTTTCCCTTTCACATTGATGGTGGGGTTAGTTGTGTAGGCAAACAAAGATAGGAAGAGCATTCAATCGGTATAGGCTTACTAGATGAGGGTGATTTTTTGTATAAAAGAAAACCTTTGAAATGGTGCAAACAGACACACCACATGCCCATCTAATGTTTTTCTCATCATTTCTGGCATATGATGTCATTGCTTGTTTCACTGATGTCATTTATGGCTTCCTGCGTTGTGCCCACAGAACTCAGTTATGTCATTACGTGCCATAAACATGTCATCATCATTTATCTTCCCACATCATAAATAGTTTATTCAATGACATTATTACACCTACAGATCTCTCTCCACCCCACTTCCATACGAATGGCAATTACTTCAAGAATTTACTGTAATTATGTCACTTGATGAAATTACAGTAATTACATTGAAAAAATGATAGCCCGTGACTAATGAATTAAAATAGCATGGAAATTCACATAAAGATGACATTAAAAATGTTAAGGATCTGAGGCAAACTCACAAAGGCAAGGAAATTTATAATTAAGAATGTAATCTCCAAAAACATTGCAGGGTAATGCTTTTAAGGAAAAAAAGTGAGAAAGATTAAATCGCAGGTGCAGTCGAATGCTATGTAAGCAAAGCAAACAGCAGTGGAACACAGCAGCATGTTCTGCAAGGTACAAAGATCAGATCTGAGCCTGACACCTTTTTATTTGACAAGTTATTAATTGCTGAGCCATTTCCTACTTCCTTTGCAAAAGATGAGCAGGACATCTAAAGGTTTCCCACACAGCTTGGAAAAAACTGCTATCTCAGATTACAGTTCCCAGAATCCCCTTGCTGCTGGGTGATTCTGGGATTGTAGTCCAATTTGTAACTTTTCCATGCTCTGATTTACTGTACTCAGAATCATCCAGGCTCTTATGTATGGCTTTTCTGCTTTTTCTGGAAACTAATCCACAGTAAATATAATTCAAATTTCTAAATATTTTCCAAGTATTTGAAAAATGGTCCAAAACATGTTTGTATCAAGGACCCCTGATGAGAAGGCTCCTGTGCTGATGAGAATCTTCACAATTCAAGACTCAGTTCTTGCTTCGTGCAGAAAATAGCATCTTCTTGCAGAAAATAATATTTCTGCCCAGACATATTACTTGTTTTATGCACAGAAAATGCTGTTTTTATGCAAAAATATCACATCTAAATTATGTGCAGAATTAGTCCCAAAATATTAATAGTATTTGAAAACTGCACAGTTTTCAAAGACCTTCTCACAGCAGGAAGAAATGTGTTAATATTTCACATTGCTTCATTCAAGAAGAAAATTAGTGAAGAATTACATCCACATTGTCTTACTGTATCCACAGATTCTGCATCTAAGGAGGCAGCCACCCACGGTTTGAAAATATTTTTTTAAAAACTCCAAAGAGCAAACCTTGATTTTTCTATTTTATATAAGGGACACCATTTTCATTGTATATAATGGGACTTGGGCATCCATGGATTTTGGTATCCATGGTGGCAGTCCTGAAACCAAACCCCAGCGGATACAAAGGAACTACTCTATTTCTAAATACTTAACTGAAGCTTTAAAGTTACAGACAGACAGACACTTTATTTTGGTCATCGACCAATAAATACAATGAGCAAAACAAAGAGTAAATTTAGAAAATTGATCTCTAACATCAAAGCTTATTGGATGTCATTTGAGGATGCAACTTGCATGTTATGAAACAAAACTTTGTCACTTTCAGTAAAGTTGTTTTGTTTTGGTTATTCAGCAAATAATGTAAATAAAAATCATCAGAGTGTCCAGGAAATTTAGATAAGAAAAGGGTGATCCACTGGTGACAAATATCCCTCTAAAACTGACAGAACAAAAGTACATGTACTATCATTTCTAATGCACCCTTGTCACAAGGACAATATCATATTTCATAAGGGATTTTCCTGTATTTCCCTTCCAAAACCACTGCTGGGAGAGCATTATTATTATTATTATTATTATTATTATTAAACTTTATTTCTATAGCGCTGTAATTATACACAGCGCTGTACAAAGTCGGTAAAATTAGGAGTAAATAAAAGCATTCAACCAGACTAATGATAAAGCTAAATTACTGCAATGCTAGAAATTTGGGGATTGACGGGAAAATTTAAAATTCTTATTCACTCATTCCTCACCCCACCCCACCCCCATGATAACTAACATCCTTTTCCTGTTTTTATTATTCTTTTGCAATACTATGATAGATTGGATCTTCACAGAGGCCAACCTGATGGAGGTACTTTTTTCCTATAAAGAAGAGGGTGGGAATTGTGCGTCCCTCCAGATCATGTAAATGCCCTGAAGCTTTAGCCAGTGTAGGCAACAGTGAGGAATGCTGGGTGTTGCAGTCCAACAATATCTGGAGGCCGGTGCAATTTCTACCCCTAGTTCAGGAGTATGAGGCTGAAAAAGTTAGAATTCTTTCTCTTTCAATCCTATGCTTATGTACTCAGAAGCACCAGACACCTCACCTTCTTGGCCACAGTCACTGGGAACATCAACATATCCCAAGGTGGTCCAACCTCTTCTCGTTCTTCAGAAACCAAGAACATTTCATAGGTAAACATTATCTTAAAGCTGTATTCCTTCTCAAGCTGGGAGAGAAAGAAACAGAAAGAGAAAAGGAGTTAGACTATCCAGAAATCATTTAATTTCTGCTGCCATTTTAGAAAATGTGCTGTTCATATTGATTGGGGGGGTGCGGAAGCTTAATAGACGCAGCTGCATCCTCTAGCAAATTATTACAAGGCCCAGTATGAAATGCATTAAGAGGAAATGCTTAACAGATGATGGTGCGACAAGCTGTTAGAAGGCATGTTAGAAGGCTCCGATATTATTAAATTGATAGGCTTGCTTAGCACGTGAGTATAAATCATCTTTCAGCCTTGCTGAAAATTGCTTGGCTTTATTAATAATGAAGAATGTATAAATGGGACCTTATTGGGAAGCATGATTAAGCTAGGCGAGTCGGGAGGCCTTAAGAGCCCCAGCACCGTCACAAAGCAACTGGGACAGGCTACTGTGTTCGGCTGAGCATAAATCACACTGAGGTTGTTTCAAGCAAAACAGGCCAAAAGCATTTAGTGTTCTGTCCTTTCCAAACACATGGCAGCAGAAAGCTGGCCTCCCATCTTCTCTTTTCCAGTTGCATGGAGGATATGAGTGTGAGAGAACAACCGCACTAATGGCTCAACACTATATGACACCCTTAGATTGATTTTAGCCCAGGAAAATTCACATAGGCTGCATCTGCACTGCAGAAATAATCTGGTTTGAAACCACTCGAACATCTATGATACTAACTGTTCAACTAGTGTCAAACCGGATTATTTCTGCAGTGCAGAATCAGCCCTATATTTTGTTTTGTTCTTGAGGCACAACAAAATGCATAGAAATGGCCTGGGTGAGAACTGTTTTTGATGCAGGACTCTTTTTTCCTACAATCAAAGAAGGGACCTCAAGGGCCATCCTCTCCAACCCCTGCCCTGCAAGAACTCACAATCAAAGCACCCCCAATAGATGTCCATTCAGTCTCTGTTTAAAGACCTCCAAAGAAGAGACCCCACCACTCTCCGGAGGAGTGTGTGTTCCACTGTCAAACTTTTTTTTTTAAAGTGCCATTTTTAAAATACAAGAGAATGGAGAAGAAAGTGAAATAGATTACCTAAATCAGGGATGGGCAACTGTGTGGTCTCCAAGGAATATATTTACCCAGCTAGACAGAAGGTTTTGAATGATTACCACGTAACAATCTGACCTTGAATCCAGGTACTTTCAGTAATGGATGTGGTGTCCCTAGAGACCAAGGTCTCCCAAGAAGTGTTCCCTGAAAGCCTATGGTTCTGCAAGAGGTTGTTAGGAGTTCTGTGAGGGACTGGGACTGGGAAAAAAAATCTGTTTATCTAATAATATTTATGCAAAGGGGTTCCTGAGACCTGAAAATTAATTTAAGGTTTGCTGCAGGGTAAAAAGGTCGAGAAAAGCTGCTATAGCCAGAAACCCAATGAAGATGCCACCCTCTAGGTGCAACTTCACCGGAGACAATTATAGTAGAATGATTCCACTTTAACTGCCATGCTAAATCCCATGGAGATTTGTAGTTAGTTGAGGCACTAGAGGTCTCTGGTGGAGAATTCTCAATACCTCTCCCTTGATACCTGATGATTCCCCAATGCACAAGTAAACAGAGACATTCTAAACCTTCTAGAGACTATTTGAAGGCTTCTTCCAAAATGCTTCCAGGGATATTTTTTCTTTCTTCCATGGGCTTCCAGTTTTTTCATGTGATTTTGATTTTGGAGGCCATAATTATAGAGCTGTGCTCTTTTTTTACCATGCTGGGAGGAGCTGATGATGCAAACTACAGTGTAGATGAGCCCTTAGAAGTAAAATATGATTTTTTTTAAAAAAAAACACAATATTTTGTATCCAATTGTAAAAGATGAAAAGCCGTATGCTACTTTGCCAGCGTCTACAGACTAAGAATGGATTTCTTTTCTATACTTTTTGTTGTTTTTTAAAAAATTCAATTTTTATTCTTTCTTCTTTCCTCACCAATTTTATTATTAAAGTCCTCTCTCCTTCCTAGTGCCCAGATCTGATTCCTGTTCATTTCTTATTTCTTAGAAAGACCCAGCCAACCTTCTCTGTGTCCCTGCAGAGCTAAATGCTTGCCCATAGTGGAAGAGGAAACAACAGTGCTTCCCTTGGAGAACTTAAAAGCTGATTAACAAAGAAGACACAACAAGAGAATGAAATGAACAATAGGAGAGGAGGAGAAAATGGGAATGTTTCTCATGAGATAATATAGGTACAGGTTTAAAGGGGACAGGGCTTTCTGGCTGCAGAGTATTGCAAGTGCTTCTTATTTTACCTAAATGTCTGCTCCTTCCTGCTATTAATAATGCCACAGCCATTACTGCTTTCCTATATTTAAACTTCTTCCAGATTTCAAATTATTTGTAACTTTCTGCACTCCATCCAAAAACAAGGCTCTTCAAATTTAGCAGATTTTTTTTTAAAAAATTCTTCCCTCCTTTTCTCAATGATTTTGAAGCAAAGATGGTCAAGAAAGTGAAAATGATTATTCGAGAAGCTGGAGAGATTTTTATAAAATCTGTATTGACCAATCTAATTCACGCTTCCCATCTGCCAGTGTAACTAATAGGAGGATTAGAAACTCAACTGTCTATCAGACTGCACCTTTCTCTATATGTTAGAGAATAGTATGTTTATTGGTGTTGTGTACCTTCAAATTGTGTTTGAGTTATGATGATCCAAACCAATCATGGGGGTTTCTTGGCAAGAGTTGTTCAGAGGAGGTTTGCCTTTGCAATCCCCTGAGGCTGAGAGCATGTGCTATGCCCAAAGTCACCCAGTGACTTTCACGGCCAATCTGGCAATTGAACCCTGGTCTGCAGAGTCCTGCAGAGTCTAACACTCATACCACTATGGCACATATCTTCCCTAAACCCCCCACAAATATACAAAAATGCATATGGGGGGAATGTATTCAGGGATGCATCTATTAAAGAAAGATGGAAGCCAGTCTGAGAGCCTTTAGGGCTGAAGAACAGGGTATAAATATGATAAATATATAAATAAATAAAATGTGTTTGTAAAAGTTGTGCCAGAAGGGAGGGAGGGAGGGAGAGAGGGAGGACTTAGACAAGCAGAGATCCCACATTGTCTGGCAGAACACAGACAGAACTCTATCCCACTTCACCATTCCCATGTGCAGATTACCTGTTTCGTGCATGGCCCCACGGCCATTTAATGGTCAGGGAAGCATGGAGGACATGCACAACATCTATGTTTCTATTGTTGGATGGAAAATAAAGAGGTCATCCTATTTTCAAATGTCATAATTGTGTGTCTGTCTACAGGAACATAGCCAGATGTTATCATTATATAAGGCAGACAGCTGAGACACTAGCACAAAGAAGACTAGGACTGATTATTGAACAGTGATTCAATGGGTCTGTTATGGTTGTGTCCTACACTTTGTTGCTGTTGCATGCTTTCAAGTCATTTCCAACTTACAGTGACCCTAAGGCAAAACTATCATGGGGTTCTCTTGGCAAGGTTCTTCAGATGGGGTTTGTCAGTACCATCCTCTAAGGCTGAGAGAATGTGACTTGCCCAAGGTCACCCAGTGAGTTTCATGGCTGAGCAGGGATTTCAACCCTGTTCTCCAAAGTCATAGTCAAATGCTCAAACCACTACACCATGCTGGCTCCAGTATGAAGCAGCAATTCCAAGGAAATCAGGTCTAGTATGGCTGAGCAGTCACAGGAGAGTCAGAAAGAGAAATGGTGTAATGCAGTCTCAAATGTTCTAGTTGTTCACAGGGAAAAAGGAGTCAGGGAGAGCCAGTCCAAGGGGCCATATATGGAACAAATTCAAACACACAAGAACTTGTGGATCTGTTATCTGCAATGAGATGTATTCTGGGGTAGACATGCTGGTCATGCAGCAAAATATAACAGTATCTTTACTGGCCAATCAAAATGCAGACAATCTCCTGTTGTTGGAAGATTGATAGCTGCCTAACTATGATAGGCAGGTGGCTATTTGCTTGGTTTTGGGTATTTACACCCATGTGTGCAATGGTTATTTATTTATTTAAATAGTTTTATCCCACCCTTTTATCATGAGATCTCAGGATGGCAAATGGATAACACAATATAAACAATTTAAACCATTCCAAATTAATAAACAATTAAAAACAAGGTAAAAACATTTTAAACAAAATCAAACAAGTCAAACAATTCAAACAATTTTAAACAACCTTTAAAAGGCTAAAAGAGTTAAATTCATATGCATGCTAAAGAGAAAATTAGACACTAAAGACTTTGATTCAAAGCCATGTCTTGACATGGGGCCAAAAAGAAGCCAAAATTGGTGCCTGTCAGATCCACAAGTGCAGTGCCATGGTCTAGAAGGCATTGGCTCCATCTATGCTCCTGTTTGGAACTGTTGCCATACAAAGCAGAGTGTCTTCAGTACCTACCTTCCATGGCTGAAATGGGGGCTCATTGTTCAGAGGATTAGCATTGCTTGTGTTAGCTTGTGATTGTTTAAACTCTGAGAAGGACTTCCAGAACTGTAGGTAGGGTTGCCAATTTAGAATAGCCATAGGCCCTGAGGTTCTAGGCCAAAACCTGAGACTGAAGAATGGCTGCTGGTCAGTGTGATGTGGTGGTTTTAGCACTGGCCTATGACTCTGGAAACCAGAGTTTGAATCCTAGCTTTGCCATGTAAACCCTTTGGGTGACCTTGGGCAAATCACACTCTCCCAGCCTAGAGAATGGCAATGATAAACCCCTTTGAAGAAACTTGCCAAGAAAACCCAATGTTAGCGTTGCTTTTGGGTCACCATAAATCAGAAATGACTTGCAGGCACACAAAAGTAATAACAGCAATGCCATTAAGTGCCATGCAGTAAATGCCATGCCAACCACAGTTGCTCACACTACTTTGTCATTCAAATGCGGGGGGGGGGGGGGGGGGGGAGAGATGTTCCTGTTTGGAAATTAAAACCAAGTTTCTACCTAACGGGGTTGTTCCCAGATCAAGGTAAAATGAGGGGATGAGTATTCCTTCTCCGTTATTTAGGAAGATGGGATAAGAAACATTTATGTTAGCTGAATTGCTTCTGGCCAGAAGTAAAAGCAGGGGATGAGTCCTGGCACCATGCTAGGCCAGAACAGGGAAGTTATGTAAATACATAGAACGCCTGGAGAGTTTTTGAAAGTTGCAGCAACCAATCAGTGAAGCTTTGCAAATGGTAGCAAGCTTCTGCTCTCAGTGGCATCACTTCAGTTGACATCACCCAATGTGCTAAATCATGCTGTCGCTCCCATAGACCTCCTGGGATGGGGATGTGGATGAGGAGGAGGGTCTCATCCCAGGGAACCTTGTCCCCACTGTTCCCCTCAGCCAGGAAAGCAATGATGGGACCCCCCCCCCCCCCCCCGAGCAAGAACAGTATTTTTAATTACAAAGAACTCCAACATTAAGGAAAGAGGGAGTCACCCCACCCAAGGACAATGGCGAAAAGGAGCTTAAAATATTGGTAGGGGAGGATGTGGTAAGCAAAAGGTCAGTGCCTTCAGACCCATCCTTACTCCCAAAGGTGAGTGGTATGCCAGTCACAGATGAAGATGCCAGCCACAGATGGTGGCAAAACATCAGGAAGAAACTCTTCTAGAACATGGCCACATAGCCTGAAAACTCCACAAAAAAATATGGATGCCGGCAATGAAAGCCTTCAACTCCACACTCCTCCTTTTCTTTTCGGGGTAGGGCCTTGGGATGCCTTACTGCTGCCCAATGTCATCCCTTCTGATAGTCTCACCAGGTGTATTCCACACAACCCTCTCTCTCACACACACACACACACACTCAGTTATAACACTGGCTGCTCTACTAGCTGAGCTAGAGATTTACAGACAGCCCCTTCCTCTTCCCTGAAGCTGAGCCCACCAAAACTAAAAAACTTGCACCCTTGTTGCTCACCTGGAGATGACCCAGAAAGCCCTTACTGGTCTGACT
>NC_056526.1:12262191-12276460 GCF_019175285.1 Sceloporus undulatus | reverse complement strand
CCTTTGTCTTGGCTCTCAGATACTACAGGGTTAGAACTCACAACACCGTTCTGGCCTGGATTCTCTCCAAGGGGTCATTCAGATGTCTTTTTTTTTAGCAGAATGATGTATTCCAGAGTTGTTATCCACACAATGGAAATCCATCTCTGCACATCTTCAAGTCCGGTTGGTCACATGTGCCAGCACTCGAATAAACATGGAGTCAATTATGAGAATGTATTCAAAATGCATTCAAGGCATGGGGGATTTAATCCTGGATCTATTCGCATTGATTATTCACACTGCCAAAGAAGCAAATCTTTTTAAAAACTCAGGGGTTGGGGGGGGGCATATTGATTATCCCGGGTTAAGTGGATTTTTGGGGCAGTCTCCATCCCAAACGTAATTGGATTAATTCAGAATGCATGTGAACAACAGAGATTCAAACCAGATTCATCCTGGATTATTTTCACCATCTGAGTAACCCCCCTAGTCTTCTATGAATTTCATGCTCTCTCTGTTGATTTTTCTTTCTGCATCGCATGAAACAGAACTCCACTTACATTTTTCACCTTCCCGAACTGCATAGTGGAGGTTTGTTTGTATTGTGCTTTACTGTTCCCGACTGTTTCACAGATTTTTATTTTTAAAAAATATTGCTCTAAAACAGGTTGCAACTCAAAATAAATGAGCAGCTACACATTAATACATAAAAACAGACAAAACATGGGGAATATTTACAAACAATGGGAGGAGAATTTGAGGCTTCTGATAAACACAGCAGTAACAAACATTTACATACATATAAGCACAATAAAGATAACAATTACTTCAGTTTACATCCCAAAAGCTGGCATCAGAAAACATTTGTTTTTCTTGTGGAATACCACCTGGTATAACTTCTTAATATCCTTTAATATCCCACATTGCTTAGCTATAAACAGCTGATGGTGGTGAAAGTCAGCACTGTTTGAGAGACATCTGTATATCAGACACTGAAATTTGCCTATGCCACACTCTGGCTTGGTTGGTCACAGGCAAGCCACTCTTGGCCTCAATCCTTCCTTCTGTGATACGGGATGTTTTAGACTCAAAACTGAGTTGTTATTATTATTATTATTATTATTAAACTTTATTTATGAAGAACTGTAGATGTACAGACCATCCTATTCAGAGAAGCGTTCCCAGGCATTGTGTGACTATTATTTGCTATGTGACGTTTTTAATGTGTTGCCTGTTTTATTGATCCCTTTCCTATATTGTTATGTATTATTTATATGTGTTAAGCTATTACTTCTTAGATTGTATGCCATGGGCAGGTTTACTCTTATCTATTTTATTGTTTGTGTGTATAGTGCTGTACAAATCTACAGCGCTATATAAATAAAGCATAATAATAATAGACTGATGCTAAATGTCAGCAGTGCCATGCTGGATTAGATTGATGATATTCTGAAGTGAAGTCGAAGGTTTTCATGGCCAGCATCCATAGTTTTTTGTGGGTTTTTCAGGCTGTAATAGGAATTCATTGTTGTTGTTTTTTAAAAAACTCTCATAACCTGAATGTGTGATGGTGTTGAACATATTTGTCAGGAAAACTATACATAGTTTTGGCTGAGCCTCACGTACGGTAGGACCCTGCTAAACCAGTGCTTTTTTATCTTAAATGAAAAAAAAAATGTTTGAGAGCAGCAGACAGAGAAAACCTCATGGCTTACCATTGTGCAACTTTCTGAAGTCATGGAACTAAGTTGCCCCCAGCCTAGAATTAGATCTATTAGGCTGAATTATTGTCTTGCCGCAACAATTATCTCTGGAAGTCAGCCAGAGGGAAATGTACCTGCAAAAGCTCATGGAATGCATCTCATTTTGCCAGCAGCCTAGAGGAAGAAGAAATGTAGACTCATAATCCTCATCACTCAACATGCCGCAAAACAGATCCTTTGGCAGAAGGAAAATGAAAATGATTTCACTCCATGCATGTAGAAAATGTCAGCTTAACCAAGTATATCTGAGGACTATGGGTCTAATGCAGCTCGTGCTCCACTAAAAAAGATGAAAGGTGTATTCCCAGACATCTCCAGGGCACCAGTTTGGGGAAGGGTGGTATCATTCATAGAATGAGTGCTGATGGGGACAATATTTTTTGACTACCACTTGTTGAATTTCCCAGCTGACATGTCTAACTTCCCAAGAACATCACTGAGGTAGCAGTGGCAGGCATTTTGGTGATTACTGCAATCTCATCAGTGATGTTTGTTGTTGCTGTGTGCCTTCAAGTCACTTATCATGGGGTTTTCTTGGCAAGAATGCCCAAAAGAGGTTTGTCATTGCCTTCCCCTGAGGCTGAGACATTGTGACTTGACCAAGGTCACACAGAGGGTTTCGTGGCTGAGCTGGGAATCGAACTCTGGTCTCTCGAGTCACAGGCCAACACTGAAACTACTACACCATGATGACTCTGTCAGTGACGTATCCAAGTATATTACCGAATCTTGTTCTTTTCTAGTAATTGTGGGAGGAGATATTTACTTCCTTCTTGTGGTATTTACTCTCCACACAGACACACTAAATTCACCTTCATCTGCACATCCTATCTCTGACATGACCATTTTGTAACTGGGGAGAGTGGCTGGAGTGAAGGTGTGTCCCGCTATGTTCCTACAGCTGGACATATGACATGACTTAATTGTCCAGGACCTATAGGGGACTCTCTCCAAACTGGTGCAACTTTACACTCTTCCAGACAATGCAAAATCTCATCCATTGTTTGGTAAGCAGTGCTGAATAGAAGTACATTCTCTTTAGTGCAGTGATTAATTGTATCTCAAGAGTGCAGGAACTCAGGAAGCTGCCTTAGACTGTGCCAGGTCATTAGCCCATCTAGTATTGTCTGATTTTGCTGGGATTTGTTTTGCAAGGCTTCTGACAGGAGGCCTAAAACAAAGTACATGTTACTCGGTGTTACTCTCTATGACTTTCCTCAGGAGGGGTGACTGCTTTGTTTGGACTGGGTGCACAGCTTAGGGGAATGTTTTCTTCCATAATTTGTCCCACATTAGTTATCAGATGCAACCTTCCCTCCTCCAGCCTACTGTGATTGGCCCTCCATATCCAGGGATTCTCCATCTATGGATTCAACCATTAGTTGTTTTTTTTTTAATTCCAAAGAGCAAACCTTGATTTTGCCATTTTATATAAGGAACACCATTTTACTACCTCATTGTATATAATGGGATTTGGTATCCATGGCGGATCCTGAAATCAAACCCCAGCAGACATCAATGGGTGCACTGTATTAATTTGCATGACAGAAAATTGGAAATGCAGAGGAAAATTGAAATATTGGAGAGCAGCAAGGAATTCTGTAGTTCTTGTGCAGATGGGATATTTTCAAATTTCTTTGTGCATTTGAGTTGCTTTCTGCATTGTTTGAGGGGATATATATTGGAAATGGGCTTGGAAGACTTTGGATTACTGCAGTTACAAAAGGCTCTGGGGTTACAAAAATAGGTTCCAGGGGGCATATATGGGCTGCAGCGTATATCTGCTTATGTATTCTTCCTACCTATCTTCTTAAATACTTTATATCTATATAGATTCAACATGGTGTAGTGGATTGAATGTTGGACTAGGACTCTGGAAGACCAGACTTCTAATCCTGATTCATATGGAGAAGCTCACTTTTCTGCTGACAGAGATTAGCCAGTGGAGCAGCAGGTCTCTGCAATCCACTGGCACACAGGGGTTCTTTGGGCAGAAGGATATTCCTTCCAGCAGAAGCTTGGGTCTAATCCTAACCCCCATGTCCTTGAATTAGAATTGAATTACTTGTTATTTTTTTGAGAAGTGGCGAAGCAAAGTGTTATTCTTTAAAAGTGTACTGTAATTATAATGGTAATAAACTACTTTGGGAGGACTTGAAACTAGAAGTGCCATTAGTTGGCTAGAATCCTGGTGATGATTGACACTAGTGTAACACATCGTAATGCGGCACTTTGGGGAGTGGTATGTAATGACAGAGGGATGAAAGAAGAGAAAGCCATCTCCATCACCATCACCCCAGCTGCCCTGTCAGCTCCCATAAGGCTTGGAAGCCAACCAGACAGCTCTCTCCCCTGACAGAAATGACTTTCATTGGCAACACACATTGTTGCAGGGCCCATGCCCATGCCAACAAACCGCCACCTACACTACTACTACCTACCCCTGCCAACCTGATTGCAACTTTTTATTTATTTGACTTTATTATTCAATCTATACCCTTATCTATTTATTTATTTCATTCAAGAAACATAAAGTGGCATACAGAAATTTAAAATAAAAAAAGTTTAGCTCAAAATACACTATTACAAAGTTTTTTTTAAAAAACAACAACAGCAACAACAATTAAACCTGATAAAAGCACATAGCTAAAAACAGTTTTAAATGCATTAAAACCTAATTAAAACACATTAAGTAAAAATGTGAGAGCTGGACAGAGCTCATGGATATGAGAACTGGACAGTGAAGAAAGCGGGTAGGGGAAAAATCAACTCATTTGAGATGTGGTGCTTGAGAAGAGTGCTGAGGATACTGTGGACAACTAAGAAGGCAAATAAATGGATCCTTGAACAAATCAAGCCTGAAGTGTTCCTGGAAGTCAAGATGACTAAATTGAGGCTGTCATACTTCGGCCACATAATGAGAGGAGATGACTCATTAAAAAGACAATAATGTTAGGAAAGGTGGAGGGCAGTTGGAAGAAAGGATGACCACATACCAGATGGATTGACCCAGTCAAGGAGACCATGACATCTGAGCCTGCAGGACCTGAGAGGAGCAGTTGAGGACAGGGAGTCTTACAGCTATCTCATTCATGGGCTTGCCATGAGTCAAAGGGGTAATTCATATGTCTTTTTTTTTTTTACTGGAACGATGCGAATACCTCACTCACATGTTCTGGGTTTGTCATTCTTACTATGGGAATGCATCTCTCTGCATCTCTACAAATTTGGTTGTTCATACGTGTGGGTACCCTTCCCATGTGCCAGCACCCACTGGCCGTCCGGTACCCCTCAGCCAGGCAAAGAGTCCTCCTCCTGCCACTCAAGAGTATTGGCATCCCTTTTTCTCTCGCGCCTTTCATTTCTCTTTCTCCCCAGTGGTGGCTGTTCCACTGGGGAAGGGGCAGCGCTTTTTCAACCACAGGGCTATCAATGATCCAAATATATTTGAAACCTGTTCAAGGCATGCAGAGTTTTATCCTTTGTCTATTTGGGTCTATTCGCATCAGTTCTTCACACTGCTGATGATACAAATCTTTTTTTAAAAAAAACCCAGAAAATACCCTGATATTGATTATCCTGCGATAAGTGTGTTTTTTGGCAGCCCCTTTCCCAAACTTAATTGGGTGAATTCAGGATGCATATGAACAACAGAGATTCAACCCAGATTCATCCTCGATTATTTTCACCATCTGAATGACTCCAAAGTTGACTCAAAGGCAGTTAACAACAACAACAAGTAAAAAACAGAGTGCACTACTTTGAACACTTTTCTTCCATGTGATTAAAACAAAAACGGCACTTGTGGTGGTGATGGGACCAAGACAAAGCCCTTCCCCTAAGATTATAAAATTCAAGTTTGAATAGGGAAATGAAGGATTTTAGACAGCCGGGACTCAAGTTGTGTAGAGCTTTGAAAGTCACAGAATTATAGTATTGGAAGGGACCACAAGTGCCATCCAGTCCAACCCCCTGCCATGCAGGCATACACATTCAAAGCACTCCCAACAGATGGCCATCCATCCTCTTTTTTAAAACCTCCAAAGAAGAAGGTCATAACCAGCACTTTGAATTCTTCCTTGAAATGAACCAGTAGCTAGTGAAGCTGTTGCAACAGGGATGTTACATGAGCATAGTGTACTTCTTACTTGTTCCCAGGTGCACAAAGATCCTGTTTGAGGTGTAAACAGGTGCAAATAGTGCTAAGTATGAGGAGTTTGGGGTTGTTGTTTTTTACAATACACTAGTGGTCATATGGACCATATAGGAGCTAAAGTATGTACAATAGTTTTATCTAGCTGCCAGCAATATAAGTAGAGTTGCACATTTGAGGCCATTAAAGTATACAGAATAGCATGTGAATATGCATTGACTGTATGCATTATTTTTGCTAATCCGCACTCCAATTGTACAATTAGTTGTCAGACATACACATTGACCATTGATCCATGTCATATAAGTTGTGCTGCATTGGTGCTCAGTATAGAGGTGATGCAGTGTAACTCTTACAGAACTGGTTTGAGTGTTGGGCTAGGGCATGGAAGAGCAGGCTTCGAATCCCTGCTCAGTCATAGAGGCCCACTGGGCAAGGTGAGAGCTCTCAGCCTTAAGGGAAGGCAATGGCAAACTTTCTCTGAACAAATCATGCCAAGAAAACTCATGATAAGTTCATCTTAGGGTCACCATAAATGAGAAATGACATGAAGACCTACAATAACAATGTAACTCCCCCGGGGGATATTTATGCTAAGTTGAATTGATTGAGGATTGGGGCCTTGATTTCTTTATAGTCCTTGTAGGGTCAGCTAAAAGTTCAGAATGCACCCTGTTCAACACTCTTCTTCAGAAAATATGAATTCTTAAACATTGCTGCTGTTGTTCTTGTTTTTGTGTGCCTTCAAGTTGTTTCCAACTCATGATCACTCTAAGGTGAACCTGTCACAGAGTTTTCTAGGATCAAGGATGTGTGACTTACCCAAGGTCAGGTTTCCATGGGTAAGTGAGGAATCAAATCCCAATCTCCAGTGTAGTCCAATGCTCAAATGACTACAACACAAACGTATATATTTTAAAAATGGGAATCAGAGTTTTGGTGTCTGACCAATGAGACAGGAAAAAAAACTAAATTAATTTGAGGGGCAAATTGCATTAATGGAGGAGCTGATAGATAAGCAGTCATGGGAAATCTGTCTTGGTAGAGGACAAATGAGCAGAACTTGACTTTCCTCTCACCCTTAATCTATTTATAGGAAGGAGAACTGGGGAATGAAGTACCTCTCAACTGAAGTTTAAGTCAACAGCTAAAATTAATTGCCTTTCCTTTCAGACTGCAGCATATGCATGCATGAGCAACATAATGAACTTACTGATTGTGCACTGCTCAGTTGTGGGTTAAAAATGTCAACAAAGAAAGCTGGCTGGAAAACAACAAACCTGTCCCCCGCTAAGCTTTGTATGCCTACTTTGAAGTTCCAAGGTAATGTCAAGAGAGTTGCCCTACTGCCCAACTAAAATCGGCATCAGACATTTCATCCAGAACCAAGGAAAGAGATGGAGTCAGTGGAGTTTGGTGGTTTCAGTTTACCTAGATTTACTTATCTGTAACTGTTCTATATTCACAATCACTGCTTAGTCATGATTGTGCCACTATTGCCATGATCGTAGCTCCCACCATCATCACCACCAACCTACTTTACCAAGCAGCAGCTGCATAGGGAGAAGAAGGTCCATTCTGGCAGTGTTCAGTGCATGGGAAAATGATGTTTCTATCAGGTTTGTTGGGTTCAGGCCAGGAGATGTTACTTAGGTCTAATATGCGCTGGAGAAACAATGCAGTTTGACACTGCTTTAACTCACATGGCTCAATCAGGGACGTAGCCAGGGGGGGGGTTCTTGGGGTCCGGACCCCCTCCCTTACATTAGAAAAATGAATGGTGTGTGCTGCTGTGCCGCCACACCCAAGCCCCATTATAATGGTGGCACTTAGTCTGGACCCCCCCCCTTCCTAAAATCCTAGCTACGTCCCTGACTCAATGGTATGGAATTTTGGATTTGTAGTTTTGTCGGATAGTCTTTTGTCAGAGAACTCTGGTGCCTCAACGAACTGCATATTCCAGGATGGAGCCATGGCAGTTAAAGTGGTGTCAAACTGCATTATTCCTGCAATACAGATTAGACCCTAGTTAGGTTAGTTACAAAACTGAGGCTGCATCTGCATTGCAGCAGTAATATACTTTGATACCACTTTAACAGCCATGGCTCAATACTGTGGAATTCTGAGAACTGTAGTTTGTCATAGCACCACAGTTGTCTGAGAAGGAATGCTAAATGACTCATAAAACTACAGTTCCCAGAAATCCATAGCACTGAACCATGGCAGTTAAAGTGGTGCCAAACTGGATTATTTCTGCAGTGTAGATTCAGCCTAAGTAGCTGATGTAGACTACCAGCCCATGCCTTCCTTGTCATATCAGCAGCTTTAAAGGCAACACAGTTCTTTGGATGTTACACAAGGCTGCCAGCCTTATACCTCCAGATGCATAGGATAAATGTCCAATGCCTTGTGAAAATAAACACTAAAGCACCTGATCACTAGAACAAGAATATTGTCAAGTATGGAGTGTGGTGAAATCTCCTACTTTGGAGGTCTTTAAACAGAGGCTGGATGGCCATCTATCATGGTTGTTTTGATTGTGGGTTTCTGCATGGCAGGGGGTTGGACTGGATAACCCTTGGGGTCTCTTCCAACTCTATGATTCTATGATTCTGTGAGTACTTGGTTCACTTTTTGCACATTGTTAGTGATGGAGCTTCATAGTTAAGTGTTCAATCAGGCCCTTTTTTATTGTAAAAAAGCAGATTGTGGCTGCTGTAGTCAGAACCATGTGGATGCACTGCACTCGCAGAAGAGTCCATTTTGGTAGCAGGACTGTGATTGTGTAGCAACCACGAAGGAAGTAAGGTAGATTTGTCACTGCCAAGAAAAGAAGACGTACAGCTCCAAGAAGTATATTTCTCCAGTGCCTGGCTTTCAGGTGGGTCTACAAAGCCAAAGATACCCTGGGAAAGCTGGCTTGAAAAAATGCCTGTCCGGTGGTACAAGCAATTTCCCCCATCACTATTCCTGGAGTGCCTCCAAGGACCTATCCAGAAGCCAGAAGTGCACACATGCTATACAGTCAAAGCACTTGGAGTCAGGGTATAGTTATGTCACACAATCATAGTATTTAATAAATAATAATAATAATAAATGCTTTATTTGTATACCACCCTTCTTCCAATCAGGGCGGTGCACAGGATAATAACATATACAATATACAAAGGCAATAAAACAGATTAAAATATACATTTAAAATCACATACTAGCCAGCTCATCATTGGCTATCGGGGGGGGGGGGGACTAACTAGAGCTTGTATCGGGGAACGCTCGTTTAAACAGGAAGGTTTTTAAATCCTTCCTGAACTGGGCTAGGGAGGTAGCCGAGCGGAGCTCTATGGGCAGCGTATTCCAGAGGGTTGGGGCCAAAATGGTAAATGTCCTCCTCGCAGTGGAGGATAGTCTTGCCCCAGGTGCCCTCAATAGCTGCTGCCCAGTTGTTCTGAGTGTGCGGGGTGGATTGTATGGGGAGAGGCGGTCCTCAAGGTATCCTGGGCCCAAGCCATGTAGGGCTTTATAGGTTATAACCAACACCTTGTATTGCGCCCGGAAGCAAATGGGCAGCCAATGCAGATCTTTAAATACAGGTGTTATATGACTGGCCCTGGATGTACCAGTGACCAGTCTGGCTGCCATATTCTGTACCAATTGTAGCTTCCAGGTATGGTACAAGGGTTGCCCCATGTAGAACGCGTTGCAGAAATCCAGTCGAGAGGTACTTTTAGATACTACCACTGCCATGGCTCCATCCGATGGAATCCTGGGACTTGTAATTTCATCACATACTTAGAGTTCTCTGTCAGAGTGCTAGAGGTCAAGAGAGCACACTCAGTAATGCTAAGTACTTCACCAAACTACAAATCCCAGTACCCAATGGGATGGGGCCACTAAACCCATGGTCTTTTTCATCCTTCCACTGTGTCAGTGCCACCTACACTAGTACAGATACACAAGAAGATCTCAGCCTCTGTATCCTTGCAAACAAATAAACAAACCAAGGAACAAACAAATTCGCCATGCTCATTGCAAATGCTTTCTTCTTCTTTTTAATCTCCATGTTATTTTAGGCTGCATTCCAACACACAGTCACCTGGAAAGAATCCCGATTGAATCCAACAAGACTTACTACTCTGTAGACAATGCATAACATGTTGTTATCCATTGACTAAATTGAATATCACATTGTGATATTAATAGTCTCAAATAAATTTATTTTAATTGTAATTAAAATTAATTTTAATTTTTTTTTAAAAAAAAATAACTTGGTTTGGATTTGTTGCATATGTGTGTGTGTGTGTGTTCATGTGTTTAAATCCTTCCAGCAAAACTTTTAGGTGCTTAAAATTCTTTATTCAAATTTTCTTTGGGCAAGCAAACATTATCTCTTTCAAACTACAGGCTAGGCTTAAATGTAGTTAAAACATGATTCAATTACAACCAGAAACCCATTTCATTAAAAAAAAAAATCCTTTACGCATTTTTTCTTTCCAGTTAGATTCCCATTTTTATAGCATTTCCCTACACTAATAGAGTAGCAAATCCTCATATTTTTGTATGCTTGGCATTAGACAGCACACAAACTGTAAAAAAATATATAGTATCATTAATAACATATAATGCAATACCCATTAGTCCAATAGGAAGTAACATTCTGTGACTTTATTAGTTCATATTAGTAAACACAGCTTGCATTAAAAGCCCTTCCAGTTTTACTCCTAGGATTTTTAACATAGGGAAGGACATTCTGGTGGTTCAAAATGTGCCTCTAAATTTTCTGACATTTGCTAAGCAATGATGCCTGTTTTACCATTGTAAGAGGCACTCGTTTTCTTGAGTAAGATATGCTCTCAAGCCTCTAGGACATTTTCCATGGGACTTTATAAACTAGGTAACCCTGGTGAAGTCAGAAGGACACTGAATCCACTCTGCATTGTACTGTGAACTTTAACGGAACTAGCTTACTTGCTAATTAGCTTACTTGCTGTTCACCGCTATGATCTTTGGAATAGCAGTATATAAATAAAACAAATTATTATTATTATTATTATCTTTAGTTTTGATCCTATCTTGGGGCACATCTTCAGCAGCACTTTGGATACTGCCTTTCAAGTCTAGTATAAAACCCAGAACACAAAGTCATCACAACACTTACACAGAAGCCAGTGGTTGCCACTACTATTTGCAAATTGGTTGGTAAAATTCCACTGTATGTACCCTTCCTTGAAGTCAATAGTGGATGGATCCATGTGACTATGAATCTGCTCTGGGTTTATAGTCCACACTTTAAAAAAAACTACCCGGTGAAGCAAATCCTATGCCCAAAATAGGTTTGTTTTTTTTAAAGCTCCTTTAAAATTGATGTGATCCTACCTCTCGGGTAGATTCTAGATGGTGTCACTTGGGGGCAGTTATTCAACCAAGAGGGAGCTTAGGTCAGGCGTCCCTCAAGGTGCGATTCTGTCCCCAATGCTGTTTAACATTTACATGACACCACTGGGTGAGATCATCTGGAGACATGGGGCGGGGTGTTATCAGTACGCTGATGACACCCAAATATATTTCTCTATGTCTCACACTGACACAGTGACTAAGGTTGGCATCTCTTCTCTAAATGCCTGTCTTAAATCGGTAATGGACTGGATGAGGGAAAACAAACTCAAGTTGAAGCCAGGTAAGACTGAGGTACTTGTAACAGGGACTCCCAAACCAGGAATAGAGTTATGCCAGCCACTTCTGGATTGGGACACATTTCCCCTGAAGGACTCTGTTCGCAGTCTGGAGGTGCTCCTAGACTTGTTCCTTCATCTGATGGTTCAGGTGAATGCAACGGTCAGGAGCACTTGCGATCAGCTTCAAATGATACGCCAGCTGCGCCCCTTCCTGGAGCAGGAGACCTTGAAACAGTGGTACATGCGCTGGTAACCTCTCGGCTCGACTTTTGTAATGTGTTCTACATGGAGCTATCCTTGTGTCAAATTCAGAAACTTCAACTGGTACAGAATATGGAAGCCAGGTTGGTTACTGGCACACCTAGATCTGCCCACATCACACCAGTTTTAAAATCCCTTCACTGTCTATTAGCTTCCGGGCAAGATACAAGGTGTTGGTTTTAACCTTTAAAGCCCTACATGGCTTGGGTCCTGACTTCTTGTGGGAGCACCTTCTCCATATAATCCACCCCGCACTCTTCATTCCACTGGGAAGAATCTGCTCCAATCTAAGAGGACTAGACTTGCTGCAGTGACCCAGAGATACTTTTCATCAGCCGCTCCTAGACTCTGGAATGATCCGCCAGAAGAAATCCATCAGATCACCACCTTGGATACCTTCAAGAAGGTAGAATATGTCAGATCACCACCTTGTATACCTTCAAGAAGGCTATTAAGACTGATCTCTTCTGGCAGGCCTTTCCAGACTAGGACACCCTTGCTGACTTGCCTCCCCCTGCTTTCCCCTTTCATCTTCCATCTCTTATCTTTATGTACCCTACTCTGCTTGAAATTTTTATCTCATTTTAGTGTTTTGTATATTAATGTTTTAACTCTTTTTTCAGTTTAATCTCTTTTTATAACATGATTATGTTTTTATGTGAGGGGGAGGAGGGATTTTCGAATTTTAAATTTATCTCTTTTAATTGTACCGTATTCTACTGCTGTGATCTGCTTGGATTCCCTGAGATTAAGCGGAATATAATAATAATAATAATTATTATTATTATTATTATTATTATCCATGCAGGAAGGTAAATATGATTGTATAGGCATAACAAAGACCTGGTGGGATGACTCCCATGACTGGAATATTACAATTGAAGAGTATAACATATTCTGAAAGAACAGATGTCCAGCTGCAGTCAAGATGGGCCATTTTGTCATCACTGCATTGCTTCACTCACATTTCATATCAGCTTGATCACTGGGGGGGGGGGGGGGAGAGTTGGGCAGTGGCTAGTGAATAACTAGTGAATATCTCACTTCTTTGGCTGGTGTATAACAGTTTAAACACATTGACCAGGGCTTGGGAAAATGATTTGTGGGTTACGGCTCCCAAAATCTCCTAGGCAGCATGGTCAGTGGTTATACTTGCTTGGGCACTTTGGGAAAGAGTGGTCCAAAACACACTGCATAAATAATCCAGTTTGATACCATTTTATCTGCCCTGGCTCAGTGCTGGGGACTCCTGAGAATTAGACTATAATTGTGGCACCAAAGCTCTCTGACAGAGAAGGCTAAATGTCTCACAAAACTACAATTCCCAGAATTCCCTAGCATTGAGCCAGGGCAAAGCAGTCTTAAACTGGACTATTTCTGCAGTTTGTTTTGAACCATAGTTTCTAAAGATATTTTTTCTCAGTTCTTGTGTTGCCTCCAGAAAAGTTATTCTTTGATGGCCATTGTATGTAACTCAGGATTATCTAATAATGTCATATGAGCAGAGTTGGTGAGCTTAAGACACAGAAAGCTGAACTGATAGGGGGGAAAACATTCTAAATAAAAGATTGCTTCTTATGCTTATGGGTACAACCATAAGGACAAACTTTCTCTTTGCATTGCCAGGAATTTCAACGAAGGACCATCTTTCTAAGTGTTTTCATCTTGCTGTCAGAACAGAAGACAACAGCTCTTCATTTACTGCACACAGTCACATGGCCTGATTATGCTTTATTGTAAAGAATGCTAACATTTACATAATAGAACTGAGCCCAACTTTTTTCAACATGGAATTTATAAATGGGGTATACAAATAAGAGACCAAGAACAAATAGAAAAACCTCTGAAGACTGGGATAGGGAGAGATCTCTACCAAATCTTCAGGTGTGTGGGAAATGAATTTTTTCCCTTTTCTTCACTCTTCTTCACATATTAGCCAAAACTAGGATTCATATGTGTATCACATAACTACAGGTGAATTTACATTGTAGAAATAATGAAGTCTGACACCGCTTTAACTGCCATGGCTCTATCCTACAGAATCCTGGGATTTGTAGTTTTGTGAGGCACCAGCACTCTTTGACAGAGAAAGCTAAAGACCTTGTAAAACTGCACATCCCAAGGTTCCATAGAATGGAGCTACAGCACTACAAAATTTTGACTGTGTAGATACACCCAAAATGCCCATAGCTATCTCTCCCAGTGCTATTCCCTCAAACCCACCTTGTAAACAGTACAGCTTCCTCCTCCTGCCCACATGGCCTTTTCCATGTTGTCACAAAATGGAAAACATTTAAGCTATTTTCCTATAGCTAGATATGCTGGGATAGACATCCACAGATACCACCAGTAGTCCTTGGGAGATCTCTGTGGATGACATCTTTGCAGCATGTCCAGCAACAAGAAAATAGCTGAATGTGTCCCCGTTGAACTTTGCA
>NC_056526.1:12159230-12262181 GCF_019175285.1 Sceloporus undulatus | reverse complement strand
CTCTTTGACAAGACAAAAATGGCCATGTGGGGGTTGTTCACAAGGTGAGTTGGGGAGGGTATTAGCAGATCTGGTAGGTGTATTGAGAGTTAACCGAATGCTGAATCTTTGTTGGGAATACAGTTCAGCACCCAGAGAGCTTTCATATCATCTGGAAGAGCTGGTAGTACCAGAAGTAATGGGAGAGGCTTGCTAAAACCAACTGTAGATTACCATTCCCACAAAAATTGGAGCCAGTAGTGACATCCGTTGAGTGACTGCTACACTTGGTAACTGATTAGAAAGCACAGGAATTGTGTGGCACTGCAGTTCATGCATGTGTGATTCCGTTGGCCTTTGGCTCCTTTGTACCTGTTAGAAGTGACAGTCTGGCAAAGGATGGAATATTTCACTTCACATTGTTGTGTCCCAAGTTCATTCACACAGCATTTCATCTGGAAAGCAAAAGGTATAAGCAGCAAAATGTCAAAATAATGCTGGAGGAGCTATGGGCAGAATCCTAAATTAGAAATAGATTTCTAAATTAGGCATGGAAATCCTTGTTTAGACTACTCGATACAGTATCTGTGATGGACTTAAAATCTTATATCTGATTTTGATGTATCTTATATACGATTTTTCCCAAACAGATGTTAAAGTCAAGCTGTCATTTTGGAGATAGTTCCTTGCTAGAAAGGGCGGGCTGGGGCAGGATTATTATAAAGGTGTTTTCTTCAGCTGGAAATGCAATTCTGTAGTGCAGTTATAGTGGCCAGATGCCATTTAAGATCCCCTGGGCCATCAGTTCCTGAAAAGAAGTAATCTTTGGGGGTCAAAATGACCATAGCGTGAAACCTATGGCAGCATAAAGCCAATGGCCAGAATCTTGTTGGGTGCACATCTTCATTAGTGGACTTACATTTGCCAGAATTCAGAGTGCATCACTGTAGACATAATTCAGCTTTAGCACTACTTTAACTGTCACAGCTCCATTGTCCAGAGCCCTGGGATATGTAGTTTTGTGAAGCACCAACACCCTTTGGCAGAGAAGGCTCAAGAATCTGTAAAACTACGAATCCCGGGATCCCATAGGATGGAGCTACAGCACCTAACATGGTGTTCAATTGTATTATTTCTACAGTGTAGATGCAAATCAGTCTTGCTACGACATGAGCACTTAAGGGTGGAGATCTTCCACAGCACCAAAACAGTACACAGCAATTCATTGCTTCTCTCTATTGGTCAAAACTGAAGAAGGCATGCACATTAGGGACAGGGAGGAAGGGTGTATGGATGGATGTGACAGCCAAATATACTTAGAGGAGGGCTCTCGGTGGATGCCTTTAACAGCTGTAGCAGTTCCAACTGTTACAATCACCCAGAGGCTTCCTATAAGGCTTCATTCATAGAATCTTGTATGAACCAGTCCATGATCTGTCAGCCTACCCTGCCAACAAAACTCACTCAAATAGTACTTTGCACCCCTGAAAGCGTTATCATAATACAGCAATGTTAAATTAAGCATATGCTAATGAAACCTAATCCATGGTTGGTTTCATAGTTTCTTGGATTTCAGAGCCCATGTAAAGGATGTAATATTAAAGTGCTATGAAACTAGACTTTCTTTACCGTGTGTGTGCGTGTGTGTGTATGTTCGCACGTGTGTGTTTTTACAAAAATTTACAAAATCTTCATGGCTTCATGGCTTTTCTAAAAAAAATTTCAGCTCTGTACTGAACTCTAAATAAAATAACAAAATGCCAGACAATATTGCTGCCAATCTGGAAAAAAGGAGGAATAACAGCAAAACAATGTCAACGGATGTCTGCGTAGACGACATTGTGATTGGAGAAAAGGCAAAAAGCTGTCGATGGAAGTCTATCTATGCCGTGAATGGCATTTCCACAGTATGTGCATAAAGGCAAAATGATGTCAAGGCAATACATACAAAACATAGTGGATGGAATATATAAGCAGCCTGAAAAGAATGCCTGCCATGTAAGGGATCTGCATTGATTTCCATTCTATATGGTGATGGGTTGTCATTTTGTTATGTTATGTCTCACTCTTTTTTGTTGTTTTTTGAATGTGCCTAGAATTCTAGCAATTAAAAAACAGAATTTGATGAATGCTTCCGTCGTTGAACCTCCCAAAAGATCATTCTTCATGGAGGCTTGGGGAGTGAATCAGATGTTTACGGGTTTGTGTGTGTGTGCGTGTGT
Source organism: Sceloporus undulatus (assembly GCF_019175285.1). Taxonomy (NCBI): domain Eukaryota; kingdom Metazoa; phylum Chordata; class Lepidosauria; order Squamata; family Phrynosomatidae; genus Sceloporus; species Sceloporus undulatus. The sequence continues at coordinate 12,259,980 of NC_056526.1, read as the reverse complement.
GAATATTAAGAGATACATAATCCCACCATTCAATAGGTTCCCTAAGTGGCTTACAGAGAGTTCAGATTGCAATGAAACTCATCTAAATCATGGTGTAGTGGCTAGAGTGTTCAACAAGGACTAGAGAAACCTGGGCCTGGCCTGGCAATATTCCAAATCACAGAACAGAATCGTAAACACTTGGAAGCAAGGGCCATATAACCCAACCCCTTGCCATGCAGCACTCCTGAGAGATGCACATCCAACCTCTGCTTAAAAACCTCCAAAGAAGGAGAGCCTACCACCCTCCAAGGCAGTCTATTATAATGGTTTTTATCTTAATAATTAGGTGGAAGGTCTTTTCTTATAAATTAAATACATTGGTTCATGTTCTAGTCTCTGGAGTAACAGAAAACAAGTGTGCTTCATTTTCTATGAGACATCCTTTGAGGTACTTAAAGATGACTACCATGTCACCTTTCAGTCTTCTCATCTCCGCTCTAAACAAAACCCGCTGCCTAAGCCATTCCTCATAGCATTCAGTTTCTAGACCTTTGATCAACTTCGTCACCATTCTGAATGATCTTGGGCCAACCATTACCTCTCTTCTTGACATACCTCACAGGGTTGTTATGAAGATATAGGTGAGGAAGAAAAACACAGAATCATACAATTGAAAGAGACTACAAGGGCCATCTTGCCATGCAAGAATACACAATCAAAGCACCCCCAATAGGTGGACATCCAGCCTCTGCTTAGAAACCTCAAAAGAAGGAAACTCCTCCATACTCCAAGGGAGTGTGTTCCACTGTCAAACAGCTCTTATTGTCAGGAAGTAAGTTCTTCCTAATGTTGAGCTAGAATCTCTTTTCCTCCATTGCACTGGGTCCTACTCTCTGAAGCAGCAGAAAACAAGCTTGGTCCATCCTCTGTATCCATGGATTTTTTATCCACGGATTCAAGCATCCACAGCTTGACAATAGTTTTAAAATATATAAATTCCAAATAGCAAACCTTGATTTTGTCATTTTATATATGAAACACTATTTTCCTATGCCATTGTATTTAATGGGACTTGAATATCCACAGATTTTGTTATCCACAGGAGGTCCTGGAACCAAATCCCAGCGGATACCAAGAACCCACTGCATTTTGCAATAATCTTTTCTGTTTTAGCTGAATTCATGAGGGAATACAAACAGATTGGAATCAGCTTGATCCACTGACATTTGAGGTTCCTCAGTGTTCTGACCACAGTTTTCATATCAAAAACCAAACCATATGACACATGTTCAGAATTGCATGTGCTAAGAAGGGGGAAAACTAAACTTGCCTACTTAAATGCAGGCATGTGAATTAATGCAGAAATGGGGTGTGAAAATGACAGAAACAAAAAATAGTCAGATTCATCCAACCTTAATTATCTAAAGTCTAGCTGGGAACACATATTAAATGACACAAGATTATTGCCAAAATTTAATCCTGGAGAACCTCCCTCTCAAATCTCAGTCTAAACAAATGGCTTCTGTTTTTGTTGGTTTGCCGTTCATCCTTCAGATGGTTTTGGCCAAACGTTTCTGCACTGAACTTCCTTCTTCCCTGGGTACCAATAATGGCCCATTTCTCACTAGCCTCTCTGGTTCAATGCAATGCACATTAGATGCTAGGAATGAAACACTTCTCTTCTGCCAAATAAAATGAAGGCAGGAGGCCAGATCCATTTAACCCAAAAAAGGGGTAATAAAGACAGAGAGGTTTTTTGTTTGGATTTTTTTTTTATTCTAATGACCCAATTGCTTTTCTATTCGTTGTTTATCCATTTTTGAATCCTATCAAATAGCTCTGCAGATAGCCATCCAATTGCTTTACTTATGCCGAACTGGCACAAACAGAAATAAATAAATGATGCCACTTATATGACACATGGGTTTTTTAGTACTGGCAGCAGTGGGAGGAACTGAATGCCCAGGAATCCTTTGTATACATTGCACATAACTGGCTTTTGCTCTGCACATCAACCCCAGCGCTTTCAAAATTTTACATATAATTATGTATCCCTCTCCACAATGATAAAATGTTATGGGCTCAGTATGGCTCCTGTTCAAACTGGCATATGACAGCTGCTACTCTTATGATCACATCCTCTGCCTCCACCTATTAACAGGCTTCTTATGCCTTCATTGGTTTCCCTTAGAAGAACTGATACGTTTTATATAGCCTATGTTATTTCACCTGGACCATCTATTTTATATTATAAACATGCATCTGAGGAGATAGGCTCAAGTCTACAAAAGATCATGCTACCAACTTCTTTCCTTCAGTTAGTCTCAAAGGTGCTACAAGATCCCCTTGCATACTGATTATCCACACTAACACACCTGTACCTTTGAATTCTACCATCATCTTTTGTCTTTAACTCTTAACCACAGCTTGCAATGAGAAGACTGTTTTAGTTTTGTTGTGCACCTTTAAGTTGTTTCTGACTTTGGGTGACCCTAAAGCAAACTAAGATTTTTCATGTCAAGATTTGATTAGGTGTGCTTGTGTGAGTGTGTGTGCATATTTCTAAGGCCATTAAGTCCAGAGTTTAAAATTATCTAGTATCTGGCAATTATTTATATGTGAGGAGTCACCATGGTGTAGTGGTTTGAGTGTTGGACTATGGAGACCAGAGTTTGAATCCCTGCTGGGCCACAGAAATGCATTGGGTGATCTTGGGCAAGGCAAAGGCAAATCTCTGATGCACAAATTCTGCCCAGAAAACCTCATGGAATTACTTGAAGGCATGCAACAACACAACAGCAGCAAGCAATATACTGGCCTGTGGTAGAAGAGCTTTTTTTTCTATATTGTCGCTGTTTTTTAATGTATTTTTGGGTACTGAATTAAAAAAAAACAATAAAAATGGCATACCATACACAGTTCTATCAAACATTCAACAGTTCTGTTGTTACTCAGCTTTAAGTGCAGATGCTGAAGTTCCAGTACAATTTCTTTTAGTGCTCTTGAATAGATTTTTGTCTTTCATGCATTTCTGGGATGCTGAATTAAAAAAACACAATAAAAATTGCAAATTAATTTTTTTGGGGGGGGAATCTATTAGGAGACTTTAACCCCTTTCTTACTCTTCACAGGATAATTCTTTGCAGAATCATTTCATTCACTTACATATTTCAACACAGAAACGTCAAAGCAACTTGTGAAAAAACTTATAATGGAGCAAATCTGAGGTCATTTTTTAATTTAAAATGCAAAGCTGTCTTGGCTTGCTTGTAAATTTTACCTAAACCCAAATTCAGTGTGAATCTGAAAAATTCAAGAGGAATTCCAAATGAAGAAGGATAGGACAGGATATGTCCAACTCAGTTCAAAAGATACTGGTTATCTATTTCTTCTGAGCCATGAGTGTGGCCAGACTCAAGTCCCAGGTGGATGTAAATAAAGAAATAATAATAATAATAATAATATCATCCACAAGCATAGATATCACATAATTTCTCATTATTTGACTATTCAATAGATGAATCACAACTGAATGTGTGCATTTCAGATGAATGTCTGAATTATCTGCTTTGAACTCCTTAAGTGACTGAATGACATATGATAGTTTTGTCTTTGGTGTTTGATCATGGATATCACAAATACTCATGTAAGTCACTGACTGATGTTGCCTTATGTGATGAACAGTTTTCTGTGAACCAACCAGTAGCCTCTACACAGAAGATAGCACTCAGGTTTTAAGATGACAGAAGCTGCTTAACTTAAGCATGTCTGCCTTGCATAGTGAAGCCTCAACTGCAGTCAGTCTTCAGTAAAAACGTCATTTTTCTCAGAGAAGACCCTGAGAATGATGCCATCCCTCCTAGGCAGGTATTAGATCATTCTGGACAGGAAGACATATAAAAGACTTTCTGTTATTTCCAAACCTTCCCAAGCAAATGCGGTTTTCCTATGCTTACATGTGTTCCTGTCTCCTTGGTTAGTCTTCTGGTTCTATGTTTTGTTCCCAAATTGTTCCTTTAATCCTTATAATTTATGGCATGTTGTCCACAGTTCTTGGCTCAGGGTCAGCTCCATGATCCAGCTCTGACAAAAGGGAATGCCTGGATCTACTGGTAAATTTTCAAAAGAAAAAAAAAAGATGCTAAAAATGGAAGAAAATTCAAGGGAATGTGGGATGACAAGAGACCCAATAAGGTTGGAACTTAGTTAAGAAGTTGACAGCCTTCCTCAAACCCTGCCCTTGTAGCTAGCAGCCTCCCAAAAAATATGATTTGTACCTTTGTGAAATTTGTTGAAGTGAAGACCATGTCAAGCAGAAAAGATATTCCACCCCTTAGGTGGAAAAACTGATGTTGGCATAAGCCACCTCAAAGAAAGAGACATCAGTTGTGTCACATTCTTTTCCTCATCACTGGCATGAACACATTCATGTCACAAAAGTGCTGGAGATAATCCTTTGGAAAGTACCCTGTGGACAACAAACAAGAAGTGACAGACAAGAGATCCAGAAGCATAGTTATGAGAACTTTACCCAAGATATGCACATGCAGCGTGGAGCACAACGTTTGATGCTCATTGTCTGTGATAACTCAGTGTGAGACAATCTTTTGGATAGGCTATGACGACCTTGGGGTTCGGGCGGAAACATGTCGGCGGGGGGATCCTATTTGGGAATGAACTGGAGCAATCTTTGTCAGTGGTCACTCTTGATAAGGCAAGCTAGTTAGGGATGAGTGAATCTATCAAACAAATCTGCAGCGTGTAGATGGATTAATCTTTCTCCACCTTCAATTTCATTTTAATTTCATATTCTTTCCATTGAATTTATAAAGGCGTTTGCAGAATTTGGAACATTCTTCTCATAAAGAAAGGTTCAAGATAGAAGATTATGAGGGGTGGTGGAAGGTGGGAATCCTGATTTAGTCACAAAAATGTGGTTGGAGCCACAAGGCGTCTTGTCTAGAATCTGAACAGCATAGTACCCAAAGCCCCAGGTCTGAATGACATAATCTGTGAATTTTAAAATTAGATTTATATGTGTGTGTGTGTGTGTGTGTGACTGGATTTATTTGTGTTTGTTTTAGTTATTTATATTCTGGGGTTTTATTCCAGGCCAAGGTTCTCCACAACGTGACAGAGCCCATGGTAGTTCTTAGTGTGAACTCCTGAAAGGAACATTCAAAATGGCAGGGAGTGGGGTTCTGCAATCTGAAATTTTTGTAATATATCTCCTTCACCAGTATGGGTTGGTCATCAACAATGCTGAATTCCACAGAAAATGTAGATAAAGAAGCTGCAAAACCTACCTTGGCGACCACACACATCTTTACCAGATCCTATGAGCTCAATTCAAAGTCTGCATTATGTGTGTATGTGCATGTGTATGCAGAGAGACAGAGAGGGAGGGAGAAGTTTTGGTAGGCATTTGAAAAACTAACCCACTAACAAAATACTTCCAGGAGGAACAGATTCTTTGGAACGAGTTCTAGAAGAAGTCACCTATAAAATCGAGAGTCTCCCTTAAGAGTATAAGTGAGGATTCATTGTAAGTCTGCCAACTCAACAGGAACTTTCATTCTTGAAGTCTTCTTAAAATACAGTACTCTCATGCTCCTTGCAGATGAAGTTGAGTTGGGAAGACTGTCGTTACTAGTTGAGCTGTGCTCTGAAATAAAAGGGAACCTTAAACCTCTATGGAAAATGGAGACTCTGAAATTAGCAACGTTCCCTTGAAATAAGGGTCCCCTGGCAACCATATATAATGACCCACTGCTAGATAAAGAGGCCACCGGAGGGTGCTTTTCCAAAAAAGCAGGACTCAGAACCCAGAGGGGTCATCATTTTCTTGGCTATCTCTCAAGAGTAAACTAGCTTGCTGCAATGAAAAACGGTTGCAGTAAAGGACTAGCTGGAACTGACTTGCATCTGCATCTCTTTATTGGTCAAAAATAATCTCTGTTTCTCCACCAACAGCTTTCCTCTGGTCCCCATCTCCCAATTTGGTTGTGTCTCCCATCTGTTCACCTAATTATCCAACAGGCTGCTATTGATGTATCAAACCCAGATGACAAGGTATGCCTGGATGTATGAGCTCACTCCTTTGCCACCATTTTGAGCTCATTTGCTTAACCTGACCATGAGCTCTTCAGAGAGGTATGAACAGACAACAGAAGTCAGCAACAGTTTTCATTAAAATAAACTTCAAGATTATTAAATGCACACGCACAGAATTCACAAGTATAGGCAAGAAAAGAAGACCTACAGCAATTGTTATTTATGTCTGACAAGATGTCAGGGAAATCCAAATTCACTTCTAAGCATATTGAATGGAGTTGGAACTATATATCCATTTTCTATGCATATGTGCTACACACTTAGAATGTATTTCATATATATTATGAGAAACACAGGAATACAACTGAAAACAGAATCCTCATGTCAATGTTGCTCTCTGCCCCCTCGTGTGTAAAGGGAATGTGACAAAGAGTATATCTACATATTAAGCTGCATAGTTATCCAGTCCTACTATAACGGCCCAAGTCCTCTTGTTGACCTATGCCAGCATAACATTCCATTACACCAAAGAAGGGCACTTTTTGGTGCAGCAGAGAGTGGAATGGTAGCTGCCTGCTTGGGTCTGAATATACAAAGGTAGAGCATGTTATCGTGAATCTGGCAAGCCACAATTGGGATCATCCCAAGATACTTTGCCCCGAGAGTAAGGAAAATTCCACCTACAGGATCTGAGTGGACTGGCATCTGATTCTTTCTTCAGCACTGACAATGGCATAGTAGCTACCTCCAAATTCACATAGGCTGCTTTAGGAAATTCAGAACTTACTGTGTAGTATAGACTATGGACAACCAAAAAGAGAAACAAATGGGTCCCAACCAGAGCAAGCCAGAAATCTCCCTGAAGGCCAAGATGACAAAACTTAGGTTGGCATACTTTGGGCACATCATAAGAAGACATGAATCATTGGAAAAAACAATAATGCTAGGAAAGGTGAAGTAGAGATGAAGGCTGCATTGTAGAAAGATCAACTCAATTAAAGAGATCACGAGTATGAGTTTGCAGAAACTGGGCAGAGCAGTGGAGGACAGGGGGTCTTGGAGATGTCTCAGTAGGGTTGCCATGGGTCAAAATCAATGCAAAGGCAGTTAACAACAACAACAAAACAGTTAGCTGATGGACAGTTTCCCAGAAAGAAAGAAAGAAAGAAAGAAAGAAAGAAAGAAAGAAAGAAAGGGCTGTGGACAATAGGTACAAATATGGTACTGACACATTGAGGGGGATAAAAAAACAACCCTGCCAGTCTCCCACATTAGATAGCTTAAGAAACACTGGTGTGGGTGCCTCTGTCCTCCAACAGATGGGAAAAGGTGGAAAATTTCTGAGAAGAGATCGAAAGCTGTCACTGCTTCCCTGCAGTTTGAAGTGATCACCTTGCTCTACCTAACATTAAAGCCAGCTCTGAACTCATTACACAGTTGGTAGACTGTTTTCAGTTCAGCAGGCAGCAAACGGAACATCCATTGCCTCTTGAAGAATAGAGTAAATGTTTTGAGATAGGGCATCATCTGGGTTAGAATGCAACTCAGCCTTTGAGGAACATAGAATTTGCTTTTGTGGCAACTGCAGGCTTCCATGTCAAAGGAGGAGGTCACCTCTGTGTCCCACCACTAGGGGGTATACATTGTGGGAGAACATGGGAGAAGGCCTTCTCTATGGTGACACACAGTTGTGGCATATCCTCCCTTTGGAAGCCCAATTGGTGCCAACATTGGTACCATTTCAATACCAAGTGAAAATGTGCCTTTTTATTAGAGCCTTCAAGTCTGATTGAGTTCATCCAGGGTGTGCATGTACAATATTTTAAATTGTTTCACCAGTTTTAAAGTTGCCTGGTTTTTAATTGGAAAATGGTGTAATATATTTTAGGTTTTTTTAAAAAAAAAAACATTGTTTATTATTTATTGCCCTAAAAGGATTAGAACGCCACCTTGAGATGTTCAAATATAGGACCAAATATAAATATTTCAAATAAATAAATAAGCTAATTAATCTCTTCCAGAGCTGTCAAAGGTAATGAACCTATACTGAAGAATGAACTTTCAGAATCACAGGCCTAGAATGCATCAACAGCAGTCTGATACCACTTTAAGTGGTGTAGCTCCATCCCATGGAATCTTGAGGTTTGTAGTTCTACAAAGCTAAAAAGATTTCTCTGCCAAAGAGTGCTGGTGCCTCACAAAATGACACATTCCAGGATTTTGTAGGATGGAACCATAGCAATTATAGTAGTGTCAAACTGCATTATTTCTACAGTGTATATGTACCCTCAAACACAGAGCAGATTCATCACCCCAATGACATGGGAGCCACCAGCTGCGACTGATTTGTCCTGACCCATTGGTGATAACTGTTCCACGGGAAAACAAAAAGATAAGACAGCAGATAATTCATCTTTGGGCTGACCTCTTTAAATTCTTTAAAGGAATCTCTTCTAAATTATGAACCTCAAAATGTCCCAATTTCTCACTGAACCCATAAAATGAAAATAAGCACTAACTCACCCAACTATTTAGGTAAAGGAAGGGTTTTATAGCAAAAGATATCTTTAAGCATCTTTGAATTATTACAGATACTACTTAAAACAGTTAAACTGTCAATTTAGCATTCAGTATATCAGCCTCATTAGGTTCTTTCCTGCACCCTGCACTAGGTGAATCTGTTATGTTACAGTTTTCTATTTTTCCCCAATATGCTTTATGCATCCTGTAAAAAGCCCTGAGAACTTTATGAGGGGATGTTACATTAAGTTGTGTTATTATAAATATGATTTAAATTGCAAAGGCATTACAAAATGATTATTGTCCTGTAAGGCTGCCCATGTAAAAAGGACCCAACCACAAGAAATGTTTGGGACTCCACTCTACAACATAATGAAATTCATTAGATCGAGTTGCATGTTATTCATCTCTTTTTCTCCTCTGACTCCAGAGAGCCCTGATCTGCAATTCTCTAACAAGACGATCATAAATTGCTGAACAAGAAGCAGCCCTTGAGATTTTTAGATAGTATGTGGATAGCGTGTAATCCATCTCAAGGAACTTGATTTAGTGGCACAGAGAAACATTCCTGACAAGGCTCAACATTGTTTTTAAACTGCTGGTAAATCAATTACAGTATTTTGGAGACAAAACATTCCCTACCACTCTCTCAGCTGCTCTGTTCTGGCGGGCTTGTTGTCTGTGAGATGTCAGGTTTTTGAGAAGCATGCAGTGAAGCTGCATGTAAGCTACTGAAGTGCACAGACAGAACAAAAGAAAGGACCGAGGATATTACACTATAGTCTGGCTTCCTTGACTCACACATACATGGCTACCAAAAACATTATGGGACTTCCATGGATGCTAGAATCCTGGGTTTCGGTACAGACATCTTCCAAGACCAGGATTGTGGAAAGGTCTGTAGAGTACAAATCCCAGAATCCCCTGCCACCACTGCCAGCATGACCTCTTTTCTAAACTCTGGCGGGATACAAACCGCCATATAGTACGTATTGTATACGTACTAGGGTTAGGAAGGGGCGGTGCTTCCGCACCCCCCTAACCCTAGTACGTATACAATACGTACAAGATGGCGGCGCCCCTTCCACATGGGCGCCGCCATCTTTACGTACTGGACGCATAGCGTCCAGACGTGTCGCAGCACCTATGACATCGCGAATGTGCCAGTGGCGCCTCGCGACGTCATAGAGGCGCCGCAAAAAGAAGCTCCGAAATGGAGCTTCTTTTTTGCTCCACACGGGAGCCGCGCGGTTTGGCTGCTGCGGCTCCCGCATGGAGCAAATGGCGCCGGCAGGAGACCGCCTCAAAGCGGTGGTCTGTATCCCGCCATTGTCCACAATAGCCTGATTTCTAGAAAGATCTAGCATGGCATAGTGGTTTGAGCACTGGCTTGCAACTTCGGTGACCACACTTCGAATCCCAGCTCAGCCATGGAAACCCATTGTGTGACTATGGGCAAGTCACACTCTCTCAGCCTCAGAGGATGGCAATGGCAAACCTCCTTTGAAGAATCTTGCTGGAAAAAAACCATGATAGGGTCGCCATAGAGCAGGGGTCGGCAACCTTATTGAGCCAGGGGCCGGGTTGCTGTCCCTCAGACAACTGGGGGGCCGAAGCCAAAAAATAAATAATTAAATATTTTTTTTAAAAAATAAATAAATATATAAATAAACCAGGACAAATGTAGGACAAAATTTTCAAATGGAAGACACTTTTTTAAAAAAATGGAGGACACACGAAAAAATTTGCTGATTTTAAAAAAAATGTTAATATAAATGCATGTTTCTGAGGCTTCTATAGACAATTGCTCCCCAAAGGCCCCGGCGGCAATCGGCGGCAGGACTGGGCTGGGGCCGGTCCCAAGGCCTCGCTGGGCCGCATCCGGCCCGCGCGCCGCAGGTTGCCTACCCCTGCCATAGAGTCACCAGAACTCAGAAATGACTTGAAGGCACACAGCAACAACAACAAAAGCATGTTATCCCAAAGGAAGAGCCTGTGCCTTTTCTTGGAGAAGGCAGATCTGGCCATGGTGGTTCATGCCTTAGTTACCTTTTGATCAGACTACAGTAATGTGTTCTACGTGGGGCTGCCCTTGAAAAGTGTTTGCTGCAGGTACTGCAAAATGCAGCAGCCAGGCTGGTGGCAGGAATGCATTTGACAGACTATGTAACACCAGTCTTGCAAGAACTGCACTGGCCTCCAGTTTGCTTCTGAGCTCCATTCAAGATCCTGGTGTTGACCTACAAAGCCCTAAATGACTTGGGGCCTAGCTATCTGAAAGATATCTCCTTCCAATATGAGCCTACCAGAAATTTGAGATCTTCAGAGGAGACCCTGTTGTGTGTCCCAACACCTCATGAAGTTAAGTTGATGGGTACAAGTAACAGGACTTTCTCTGTAGCAGCACCTCAACTGTGGAACTGTGGAACTCCCTACCCAAGGAAGTTAGGCTGGCTCCATCTCTTTTAAGCTTCAGACGGGCAGCCAAAACAGTGCTTTTCTGCATGGCATTCAATGTTTCAAATTGCCATTTTAACTGTTTCAAAACTGGATTCTAGGTCCCTATTCACACTACAAAAATAATCTGAGATAAATCTGGTTTGAATTGTTGGCATTCACACAGATCCTGAATGCACTTTATGCATTTTTGGGGGAGCTGGCAAACAAACAAACAAACAAACAAAAAACCATTTAACTTCGGTTATCCAACACTGTTTATTTTTTTCCTCAGTTTTCCTGAAAGATCTGCATCAATCCGCATCATCGGCAATCAATTCGGATTGCTCTGTATCATTAAAGGAAGGGAGGTGTCTCCATTTTAACCCAAAACAATGGCATGTGTGAATAACACAAGGGTTAAAATGCCTCAAAGAGATTTGCAAACCCCAAAAGTAATGGGAACAACAAACTTGGTATGCATCAACGCAGTGATGCACATCTCCTTGGGACAAAAAAAATAGTGTGAATGATAGTTTTAGACTGCTTTTAGGAGTTTTTAAAGTGTATTTTGATGTGTTTTAAAAATGTTTTCATCTTTGTATTACTTTAATTGGATTTTATTTGTTCATTGTTCAGGAGCCCTTTTGGGCTGGGAGGTGATACAAAAATACTTTAAATAAAATAGCATGAATGGGCCCCACGTGATATTTGGGATGTCAAGAAAATTTGAATTTTTTTTCATCTTTGTCAAGAAAAGTAACCTAAATCCTGTTGCTAGTTCTGAGTTATTATTTTCCATCAAGTTGAGTTTGATATATGGCAACCCTATGTGTGACAGATCTCTGAGACACCTTGTTATATGTAATAGCCCTGCTCACTTCTTGCCAACTAAGAGTTATTGCTTCCTTTACTGATTCAGCTTGCTGCCACATTGCAAAATTAATGCTGTTTGACAACATTTTAACTGTAATGGCTTCATCCTATGGAATCCTAGGATTTCTAATTGCTTGTGGCACCAGAGGTCTCTGACAGAGAAAGCTGAATGTCTCACAAAACTGTACATAGCACTGAGCCATTAATTCTACAATGCAGATGCAGCCCCTATCCATTTGTAACATAGTGTCCCACTACTCCTTTTTCCTCTACTGCCTTCCAGTTTACCAAGCATTATCAATTTTTTCAATGAGTCATGTCATCTCATGATATGTCCAGATTATTATAGCCCAAATTTGGTCATTGTGGCTTTTAGTGATTAGTGTCATTGAAGCAATGGGATCACGTATGTGCCGACTCATTATTCAGCAAATGATTCAGTAGATTTATTCCAACAGGATTTCAAGATGCTCAACCAGGATTCCCTAACCAATAGGATTTCAGTATTCTCAACCATCCCATTAAGAAAATGTCCAACTACCATAAAACTTTTTGCATTTCAGTGCTTTACTGAGAAAAATATATTTATAGGTTAAAAACTTCTTTTGTTGAAAAAAAGAATTTTCCTTAAAAACATTTTTTACATAAAAAACAGTATGTTTTGCACAAAATAAGTTGTTTCCTATGCATAATGTATCTGAGCAAAAACCAATGGTTTGTTGCAAAAAGAACAAGATTGGTTTGAGGGTTTTTTTGGGGGGGGGAGGTTACATAAGCCAATTTCTGTGCAAAAATGACCTAACATGCAAATAATAACAAAAATAATTGAAAACTGCTCAAAGCCTTTTTCCCAGCTTAGAGAAAACTTTTGAAATTATTCCTTCTTCCATGAGAGACTGAACCAAGATTTACATCCCTAGGCGATATTAATAATTTTTCCAAGTTATACCAAAAATGACAGCACGCTGCCAAAAATCTTTCCCGAAAGCATTAAATTATTAAATGCACGTATTTATCATCGATCAACTACAGTTCTCTCATAGCACTCTAGATTTCATAGGAGAGTTCATCAGTATCTTAATAATTTTAGCAGGGACAGTTATATAACAGGGAAAGAAACACCCATTATGGATACAGCATATGGGAACATTACAACTTAATGGAAATATTTTTCCCCCTAGATGGGCTTTTCATAAAGTGGATCAATGAAATAGGGAAGCAGACAGATCCGTCACTGAGTCTCTGAAATTATGTCTATGGCCCTCACATATCTTGACTGTAGTCATAGGAGCATTTCACAATGTCCGACAACCCACAGCTCATTACTTTGAGACTATGTGGGACTACATGATGTCCCTGGAAGATTCAGAGAGGTACCAAGTGTGAAAACCATTAACTCCAAACTCGGGCATTTTAGACAGGCACCATTACTTTTACAATATTTATTTATTTATTATATTTATTTGTATCCCACTCTTTTCACAGAACTGGGACTCAGCAGCTTCAAAACATTAAAAAACAGTACAATTAAAAACTTAGGGAAAAATAGGACAACTCATTGAGCATCCACAAATGTATAGATCATTATGGCCATATAAACACTCATGGTGGCCCCCAGGAAAACAAAGAGCCTGTAGGCCCACATTTTTTTTTTTATTTTATTTTATTTTATTTTATTTTATTTTATTGACTTTATTTATATGCCACCTTTCTCCAAGGAAGGGTACCTTGGCAGCACTGTACATGGCTCCTGGCTATTTCGAACCCCCCCCCCCCCCCCCCACCGCCTCCACGGTATACTGTATTTTTAAAACTGGTTACCCAGGAAGTGTGTATCTTGTTTTTAAGCTGAATTGTAGCCCTGGAAGCAGATGATGGCTGAGATTCTAAATCAGTTACTCAGAGACTGAACAGACCACACCTTTCAGTGCTGGATCAGGGCCGTGGCAACTACATGCCATGGCCCTGATCTGGCCTTTCCATGGCACAAAAAGGAGCCACAAAAAAACAGCTCCTTTTTGTGCAGCGGAAAGGGCACCACAGCCACCTGCGCATGGCTTTTCAGTGCTCCTTTGGTGCTGCCTCATCTGGATACAGCACCAGAGGAGTGCCATGACACCACCCACCATGTGGTGGGGTGCATGGCATCATGCTGGCATGATGGAAGTCAGGACATCATGTGGACGTGTGGACATCACATCCTCACTCCGCCCTGATGCTAGCCTTTGAGGCTGGTCTGTTGAGGCTCTTAGTTAAGTACTCTATACTTAACTAACTTAAGTCTCCAAGTCTCTGAAATTATGTCTGTCAGTCAAATAAATGTTGGCAATGTAAACAGAAGAGAGGGTCTTTTTTTTATATGTGGCAGACCTGTGAAAAAGGACAGAAATATGGACTCAAATCCATCTAAGGTTAAGGGACATTTTAAAAGTTAAGATACAGTTCAAACTAGAGCCCTTTTTTACTTAGAATGCTGACTGACCAAAGAAGAAATATGAAAAGATATTATGATATATGATTACAGCAGGATGCTCAGAAATGGAAGGCACTGATATTCCAACAGAAGAAGACTGGCTGACAAAGACCATTGATCTTGCATAAACTGATAAATTGGCAATGCTGATTGAAGAGAAATCTCTGAGCAGATTTAAGAAAGACTTGCAGTTGTTTATTATGTGTATTAAGTTTAATTGTTTATTACTTGTACACAGTTTAGTAGGGTATGAGTCAGTTTCAGGCATTTTAAAATAAACAGAATTTGTATGTTGTAGAGGGGTAAATAGAATATTACATATAAGGAAGTGTAGTGATAGTGGTATAGATCCATAAATTGGAGAGAGAAGAAGTCACTTTTTGTTTTTGTTTAGTAGTACAGGTAAATTGGCTTTTGTTAGTATCATTGATATATGTATGTTTTAGTTAAATGCATAAAATTTGTTTGTGTTTGTTTATACTTTTAGTAAAAATGTTTTTTTTAAAAAAAAAAGAAAAGAAAGAAATGTAGGTTCTGAAAGTTTGCATGGCCCAGCTTCCTCATGCAACTTGCTGTCATTTTTATTTGCAAAAACATATGCTACTTTTCTTTATTTGAATGAAGAAAACAATACATTGTTGTAGTTTCTTGTTTCCATGGTTTGGTTTCCTTCCAGGAGATTCTACAATTAAAAAATAAAAATAAAAATCATAATACCTATCTGCCAACCATGTCCTAACACTGGTGCCATTAATAGATATTTGTTTACCTATTTGTTTAAACATTTCTGCCCCGCCTGTTCCTCTGAAAATTCAAAAGCTGGCCAGTCACCACCGAAATCCATCACAAAATATTAACAATGACAACAGTAATCCAACTAACACAATAAACATTAGAAACAATATCTCAAATCAGAACATCAGTTGCTTCAAAAAAAATACAGAATATCATCAGAGAACCCCCAAAGCCTGGTGGAAGAATGCCAAAGGTGAAGAAGCAAAATGTGCCAGTGCTGGGGAAAGAGCTCCCACACATTGCCCTCATGGCTGAAATGGTTCTACCCCACATGGCTGCTCCCACATGGATTTGGAGAAAGACTTCTGTGGAAGATCTCCCAGTGTGGACATACTCACAGAATTGGGGGAATACTTATCAAATTTGCAGATGATACCAAATTAGGAGAAGCAGCAAATACCCCAGAGGACAGGATCAAAATTCAAAATGACCTGAATAGACTAGAAAACTGGGCCAAAGGCAACAAAATGAAATTCAACACAGAGAAATGTAAGGTACTACACTTAGGGCGGAAAAATGAGATGCACAGATATAGGAAGGGGGACACCTGACTGACTGAGACTTTTAGGTGTGAAAGGAATCTAGGAGTCCAAGTAAACCACAAACTGAACATGAGTCAACAGTGTGATGCTGTAGCTAACAAGGCCAATGTGATTTTAGGCTGCATCAATAGAAGTATAGTGTCTAGATCAGTGGTTCCCAACCTTTGTTAGGCCGCGACCCCCTTTGGGGATGAAAGTCCCACCCACAGCCTCCCTGATTGGTTGGGAGACCAGGAAGGGGCGGGACTTTCAGCCACCTACAATCCCCAGCGGGCTTTGTGGCCGGAAGTCCCGCCCCTTTCTGGCCTCCCAACCAATTAGGGAGGCCCACGAGTGAAAAGGGGCAGGACTTCCGGTTACAAAACCCACTGGGGCTTGCAGTCCCGTCCCCTTCTCCCCGCGGTTGCCTGGCAGCCCCGGGGAGAAGAGGAGGAGGCGGCCCGCCCGTCCCTTCTTCCTCACAGGTGCTTGCACCCGCGGGAAGGGAGGGAGAGGAGGAGTCAGCCTGCCCGTCCCTTCCTCCTCGCGGGTGCCTGTACCTGCGGGAAGGGAGGGAGAGGAGGAGGCGTCCCCCCCGTCCCTTCCTCCCCACGGGTGCCTGCACCCACAGGAAGGAAGGGAGAGGTGGAGGCGGGCCCACTTCCATTCCCTTCCTCCTTGTGCATGTCTGTGCCAGCGCGGGCACTTGCAGGGAGAAGGGAAAGGAGGGAGCCCCACCCCCTTCCCCTTTTCCCCGCACGATGCCTGCTCCAGCGCCGGCACCCACGGGGAGAAGGGGAGGGGGAGGCGGGGGGATTCCCATCCTTGCGACCCCCCAGAAGGGGTCTCACAACCCCCAGGTTGGGAACCCCTGGTCTAGATCAAGGGAAGTAATAGTGCCACTCTATTCTGCTTTGGTCAGGCCCCACCTGGAATACAGTGTCTAGTTCTGGGCACCAAAATTCAAAAAGGATGTGGAGAAACTGGAGTGTGTACAAAGGATGATATTTGAAATTTATACTTTTTTTTTTAACATTTTCAAACCATGGATGCTTGAATCTGTGTATTAAAAAATCCATGTATAAAAAAGGCCGACTGTATAATGTGTGAGTGGAGGAGAAAAAGAGAACACTTTGATGGTCCAACATGGCCTGGGACAAAAAGAATTCTGGATTGCAAGTACACTTCATTTGTTGAAAGCAATATTTATCAGAGATGAAAGCCTCAGAATAACAATGAGGAAGGCATTCTCCAGATGAAATGGAAGACAAACCAGTCAGAGAACCTTGAGCTGAGTGTGATATAAACAAAAGTTCTTCTGTTTTTGAAAAGGTGAAGCATACATTGTCATCAGCCAGTCATTCCTGACAAAAGGTGTTTTGATCTTTGTTGCATCATAAAGTGTGTAATGTTTAGAGTGACGCATGCTCAATTCACAGATCGTCCTTGAAGTAAAGGGGTCAGAAGTTCTCAGAATTGAACTTTTTACCTGAGTGTGGTTGCTGATCTTCAAGAATCGGGTTAAGTGGTTAAAACTGCCTATTGTATTTCTTTCTTTTTGGCAATTCTGTGGATGAGGGGTTTATTTGGGAGGCGGGGAAATTTGTCAGAGCTCTTGAAGGTCAGTTGTCTGTCATTTTGGTGTTCCTACAGGTCCTGGCTGGAAAAGCATTTTGGAGGAAAATAGCAGCTGGCACAAAGAGAAATGGTTAAAATTCCATTATTTAGGACCTGTTCCTCCATGGCAGTGGATGAGGAAAGGAAGAAAGGAAAGGGAGCACACATACCTAAGCTATACATGGAAACAATAAATACTTAGACTTGGTTTTAATGTTGAATTTTCATATATTTTTAATTGGAATCTTTTTAATATGTAAGCTGCCTGGAGTACCAGTCTTGGGGAAAAGGGAGGATATAAATGATGATGATGATGATGATGATGATGATGATGATGATGATGATAAAAATCCTGTTGGTTAGCCCCAACAAGAGTAGACCCACTCAATGAACTGCTGAATGGTAAGTCAACACAGAGGTAGATACCACTGATTCAATAGGTCTGCTTTAGATAGGACTAGCAACAGAATTCAAGCCAAAAATAATTTGGAAATTATTGAGTCCTTGTCTAAAAGAAAAGAGATTCCACTTCAACATTAAGAGGAATTTCCTGACAGTAAGAGCTGTTCGACAGTGGAACACACTCCCTTGGAGTGTAGTGGAGTCTCCTTCTTTAGAAGCTTTTAAACAGAGGTCAGATGGCCATCTGTTGGGGGTGCTTTGATTATGTGTTCCTGGACAGGATGGCCCTTGTGGTCTCTTCCAACTCAATAATTCTACAATTTGCTTGAGATATAATGCTTGAATTTAGTTCCAACAGCATTCAACAGCACCAGTTTGATCAAGGTTGCAGAAAGTGCAGGCAGAGGGCTACACGAATCACCCAAAGCATGCCCTGTGATCCCTGAAGCCTCCGACTTCTAAAGCAAAATTCCCCTGCTGAACTTTTCAGGGGATTTATTTTAGCCCCAAATCAGCCAAAACAACCTGCTCCTTAGTGTCCTTCTGCCACCAAAAGGCTGAAAATCAGCACAAAAGCTGACTGGAAGTGGTGCAACATCACTTCTGATGCACCCTGAAAAACTACAGGACAGCCTACCAAAGAGGGTAAGGAAGCAAAAACGTTCACCCTCATCCCTTCCATAATTGTCCTCCCTTCCAGTTTATACTGAGAGAGTAAGAAGGTTGTTGGAGTAGCAATGGTATGGGATTGCACACCATTTAGAAGGATTAATTTGTCCATGCAAATCTGAAGTAGCTACAAAGAGCAAATGCAGTGTCCCCTCGAATGCAGAAATCAGTAACAACTCTGGGCAGAAAGCTTTGTGAAGTAAGAAAGGGCCATAAGGGTGGGGAATGTTGTTTGGATGCTTCTAGAAATATTTCTCCTTATCCCAGACCTTTTTGTCTACAAAAGTTTTATTCAGCAATTTTTGCCATCTTTCATAGTCAATCCTTTGCTTTGTAAACATAGTTATTCAGCTGGTCATGGGAACACAGCCTCACCCCTACATCCCCTGTTTCAGACACATTTTGAAAAAGTTACTCTTTTATACTACATCCCCCAGAATCCTCCAAGCAATATGGCCACTGATTTATTGCTTCCCCAAATATTTCCCCCCAAGCTCTAGTATCAAATCACATGTGACAGAAACATTTGTATCTGTTCTTGACATACCTTTCTTGGATGTCTTTAAACAGAGGCTGGCCATCTGTTGGGGTCGGGGATGCTTTGATTGAGAGTTCCTGCATGTCAGGAGGTTGGACTGGATGGCCCTTCGGTCTCTTCCAACTCTACAATTCTATGATTCTACTTTCGTAGCCGGTGGTCATCAAGAAAATGTATACTTAGTGATGGCACCCCATTTTAGGACTGCTCCCTCCTGGAGGGGTTTGCCTGACATTTAAACTCTGTCATTCTTTTGCGATGTCTTCCTTTCCACCCCTCAATAATTTAAGGTTATTGGGGTTTATTTTCACCCTGCAGATTGTTTTCATCTACTTTTAAGGTTTGGCTGTTTTTTAATCATGTATTTAATTATTGATTTGCCAATTCTGTCTGCCTTTTAATTGTGTGTTTTTGCACTCATGGGTCAGAAGACCATTGGAGCAATCAGCCTTTGGACTGACTACTGCCTGTGTTCCTTTCCATAAATCTCAATCAGTAAAAGACTTAAATTGAGACTTAAATGAAAGCTGAATATTTAGCAAAGGGGCTTTTAAAAATCCCTAGGGGGACTAGGCCCCCTAACAATGCCACCTGTAGCAACAGTTCTGGTTTTTGGCATGATGCCCGTGGTGCAAAATGCCACACTCCACCCTCTCCAAAGGTAATACTCTAATAGTGCTTGGATAATGCTGTTGCTGTGGCAGGTTTGTATTACTTTGCCTTTAATCTCTTGCCATTGTTTCCTCCTTAACTGTTACCCCATTACGAGACAATTAGTCACCTTGGAATGTGTTCCCTTTTCCCCCACCATCATTATCACCATTCAAGGACAGAACATTCAGCCCTGTACTTGGTGACCTTATGTATTAGTATAATATACAGAACCATTCAAATGCCTTTTTAATCTCCATAATCTGAGCAGATGATGCCATGAAACCTCCCTTTTGTCTCCTTGTTGTATTATCTTTTCAAAAAAAAGGGGGGGGGAGGCCACCCTGCTTTCTGAAAGCAACATATGTCCATTATGAAGTGACGCTCGGTTTTTCCAAGCTTTTAACTGTTTTGCTGCTACTAATTTTGCAAAGGGTAAGGAAGCTGCAAGCAAAGCATTTCTCTATGTGGATTCTCATTGCATTCAGTGGGTATTACTCCTGTGGAACTGGGTATAGGATTGCAGCCCAGACTTGCCAGGTTAGGAATGATCCAGGTTAGGAAAGATCCAGGTCCTGAGCTTTTCAGACCAAAACCTGAGACCTAGGGACAGCCCCATGTGATGTCCTGGGATGGGGCCTGGTGATGTCATTAGGCGCTAGGTTTTAACTAGCAACCATAGTTATTCACAGTTTGTTATTCAAACCTACGCACAGACAGAACATATTTTCCTGGTTGAAAAATGTTTTGAAAACTGATGGTGCATCTACACCGTGGAAATAATGCAGTTTTCCGTGACTTTAAATCCGTCTCATTTGTGAAACCATAGAAGATATGCTGTCATCCCATTGGACATCCCAACTGCCCACCCGGGTGGCAGAGATAGGGACACCTTTGGTTTCTGATGGTTCAGTTTAAACAAACTTGATTTCATGCACAAATTTGTTTAAAATATTATGTATAAAATGACCTTCAGGGTATGTGTATAAAGTGTATATGAGACATAAATGAATTTCATGTTTAGACTTAGGTATCATCTCCAAGATATACTATGTATATCAAAATGTTCCAAAATAAAATAAAAAAATCCAGAATCCAAATTCTAGTCCCAATCATTTTGGATAAGTGAGACTCAATTTGTACTATTTCATTCCCAGGATGTTGTTGTTTTTAATTTGCTGTGGGTACCCAAAAAGAGCACTGGTGGCTGCATGTAGTAAGTCTGCATAAATCCTATTCCTGCTATATATTACTGTATCATACCCTCCAGCATTGCACAGATAAAAACCAGGACACATGTAGCTAAACATCAGAGTATGGTCAGGATGGAGAAGGTTGTAAATGAATGAGAACACACAAGCTAGGCAAGGCTTCAGTAGTTTGCTTTTGCCTTAGTTAACTGGGAAGAACAAGATTCTGCCCACTTCCTCTACACCCTTAAGAGTTACCTGAATGTGAACAACGTTTGCAGAGGTTGATGGATTTCCAACCATCCTGCTGAATTTGGTGCTTTCCATGGAGGTAGAATTCAGAGAGATAGCCATGTTAGTCTGGAATATCAGAGTCCATACCATATAGTTGCCACAGCCCTAATCCTGCGCTGAAAGGGGAGACAGCAGACCACTCCTTAGGGGTGGTCTGTTCAGCCTATAAGTCCCATGAAACTCAGGTGAACTTCATTTTGAGTAGTGCTTGGTAGTTATCACACTGTAGGTCTCCCTAGCTTCCCATCCATATTTCAGAAAGCACACTTTCAGGCCCTGTACAGACAGGCCAAAATAAAGCTGCTTTGGGACACTTTGGATGTATGCTATTTAAATGATGTATGTGTCCTAAGAGTCTGGAAGCCACACCAAAGCCATGCTCCAGTCTGTATGGGCCCTAAGATGACCAACTATACGCTTCAGTTTTCATATCATCTATCATTCTAAAGGAGAGTGACAGAGAAACTGAGCCTTTGCTCATTCTTTTGTGAAATTTTCATGGCCCCCAATAAAGGGATCACCCTATCCTGTTTTTGTTTTTTGTTTGTTTTTGTTTTGGTTTTTTTGCATTGCACAGACAGCATCCAAATAATGTTTTGTCCATAAAAAGTTTTATAACACACATTAACATCACCATTTCTTAAATTATGTTGATCTAAAGGAGAAAACAGTGAAAATATTTCTGCCTGATAGTCTTCTGATACAATATTTCTGCCAGCATCTTCTTTAAATGTCACTTTTATCTTTGACTGTGGCATTATTATCTCAATTTTCATTTAATTTTTTTCTCCTTCAAACACACATATACTGTTAACTAATGTCTTCTGACTTAACTCTTTCTCACACACACACATCCCTACATTAAGTTAGCAAAATTATATATGTCAAAATTATGTACCATAAAGTAAAAGCCAGTCAGAAACTATTCCATAATGTGTCATTTTCTTTATATGCATTTCAACTACTTTATCCCCTTTCCCCCTGCCTTTGTAGCAAGGAGAACTAAGAACTTGAAGCATTACTTTTAAAAACAAAGTCCAAAACATCGGGAGGATCAAAATTTTGGGAACCACAAGTGCAGTAGTTTGGGTGCTGGACTAAGGATGCATCTACACTGCAGAATTAATGCAGTTTGATACTGCATTAACTGCCATAGCTCAATGCTATGGGATTCTGGGATTTGGTGAGATATTTACCCTTCTCTGTCAGAGAGCTCTGGTGCCACAACAAACTACAGCCTTGACAGTTAAAGCGGTGTCAAATTGCATTCATTCTGTAGCGCAGATCCAGCCCAAGTCTCATTTGTGGCATATTTTTTCTCCTTCTTTCATCACTTAATTTATCCCTTTTCCCACCAGATAACTAGAATGGAGATAGAATTGTATTTCTACAAAATCCAACTTTTGTAATTATGACATCCAGAATGAGCCAGCCGGCCAGCATGGCCGCTGAGGATGGTAGTCTCTATGCTCTGTTTTGATGTTGCTGGTGGTAGCAATTAGAACTGCTACTCTTTGACAGTTCCATTGGGGAAAATTCTGCCCCCCCCCATGCTGTTATTTAGCAATCAGGGCCAGGTAACACCAGTGGTTTCTGTTCCTGAGAGAACAGGATACTTTCTAACAGACCATGGCCCCATTCTCACTAGCCCATTTGCACTGGATAGAACTGGGTAGATCCGGTTGCCCCCATACCAAATCAGCCCAGTTACAAGTGCGGCATTACCCTTTACCTTGATCGATGCAATTTGCCCCTCTGAAGTTCACATTTGCAGTACCGCTTTAAAATGGAGCCTCCTTTGTTGTCAATCAAATTCACTTCCGCTTTTGTCAAAGATGACATATCCTATAACCATTGGCCAACCGAATGGGTTCTTCCCCCCTCCTTTTTTTAAAAAAAACTGGTGGCAGTGTGTGCATATTCTCTCAACTTATCAAATTTAAAAACATCCAGGTGTGTGTGTGTTCTGTGTATTTGGGTCATTATAGGTTATGGCAACCCTAAAATGACTCCATCCTGGGGTTTTCTTGGAAAAACTGGTTCCGAGGAGATTTGCCATTGCCTTTCCCCTGAGGCTGAGAGAGTGTGACTCCCCCAAAGTCATGGGTTTCCACAGCCTTCCCTCTGAATGCCAGCCTCTAGCTTCCCCTTCACTTCCAGCCCAGCATTTCCTCCTCTTTTGAACCTCTTCCCATCCCTTCCTTTCAAGCCCAATGCCAGCTCTGAGCTCCCCCCCATGCCATCCTCTCTCGTCCAGCCCAAGATGCCATAATCTGTCACAATAATAGATAATAAGAATAATAAGAATAATAATAAATAATAATAATAATAACCGCAAGAATGCCAGCTCTGCATCCTTGTTCTTTGCTTTTCCCTCCAATTGACCACCCCAGAATGGCATTAAAACACATATACAGATGTAGCAAAATCATCCAGAGACACGGGGCGCGTGTTTATCAGTACGCGGATGACACCAAGATGTTTCTCTGGTACCGCCAATCTCCGACTGATGGCAGTGACTAGGGATGGCATCTCGCCTCTAAATGCCTGTCTGGATCAGTAAATGGGCTGGATGAGGGAAAACAGACGTCAGTTTGAATCCAGAGAAAACGGAAGTACTCGGGATAGGTTCTCCTGGTCCAGGAAAGGAAATTTGTTCCACCGTTTCCTGAACGGGGTCCGCTCACCTTGAAGGACTCAGATTGCAGTCCTGGGGGGGTGCTTCTGGACTACGTCGCTCCACCTTACACTCAGGTGGAATGCAAAGTCGGAGGCACTTTTTCCAGCTTCGGCTATACGCCAGCGGCGACCCTACCTGGTCAGGGGGACCTTGAACGTTGGGTAAACAGCTCTGGTAACCTCTCAGTTGGATTGTCTGTAATGCGCTCTACATGGGGCAACCCTTTACCAAACCCGGCAGCGTCATTAGTGCAGAACACGGCAGCGAAGGCTGGTCACTGGTAGCTCAAGACCACATATAACACCTATCTTGCAAGATCGACAGGGCTGGCCCATTCCGTCCGAGGCGCAATACAAGGTGTTGGTTAGTTACCTACAAAGCCCCAAAATGGCTTGGGGCCCGGGTACCTGGAGGGACCGCCTCTCACCATAATAATCCACACCGCACTCTTAGATCAGCGGGAAGCAATTGCTAAGGGTTCCCAAGATGAGATAGAATATCTCATCTTCCCTCAAAAGGCATTTTCTGTCTCGCCCCGCCCCGCAGACCTGGAACTTCCCTCCAACAATCCTCCGCTCTTCATTCCTGCCAATTCAGAAGGAACTTAGACCTATCTCTTCACAACAGCTTTCCCCCATGTGTTTGACATCGTGTTTCTCCCCTGTTATACAGTTGCTATCGGCTAGTTTTTTCTCTGGTTTTATTTCTGGAAATTGTATATGTTTTATGGGATGTTTTACGATGTTTTTTAACTTGGTATGTTTTATACTGTATACTGTTTGATATATCCATGTTGTAACCCACTTTGATCTCTGGAAAAGCGGGCTAGAAATAAACAGTAATTATTTATTTATTATTATTATTATATTATATTATTCACACATGTATCAATTTGCCAAATTTAAAAGGAAACCAAGCATCCGCATATTCTGTCACACACAACACAAATAATCTTTGCCGTGCCGGCAGCAAGCAAACGAAAGGGAAATGTAGCCCAAGCAGACACATTTTATCAATATGTATCCAACCTGTAGAACAAGCATTCGCATAATCTGGTCAAAAATAAAATACAAAAGAGAGAGAGAGGAGAGAGAGAGAGAGAAAGGTCCTGCGAGAGGGAGCATGTTCTGCCCTCTGCCCTCACTCTGACCTAAATCCCTCCCCAAACTTGACCCATCATGACTGGGACCAAGTTCACATTTGCCGGCAGCAGGGAAGAAATGGGTTTTCCTAAAAGAACACGGTAAATAATCCACTTTTGGAAAAACCACTCCAAGGGGGATTTGCCCTGGATCGGGTGTGAAAGATCTAATTCCGATGTGTTTAACCGGTGCCAATGGGGACTTCCAACTTTTAATCTGGGTTACAATCAATACAAAAGGTAGTCTGAATGGCCCCCATGTTGACTGGGGGATTCTGGGAATTATAGCCCAACGGAAACTTTCCAAATTCTGAAATCGCAATGTCGGCCTCTGAGATTACATCTGGCTTTACCACAACACTCTCAAGAAATCAAGGCTGAGAACATGTGTTTTTTGAAAAAAATGAGAGAATATAATAATGGGATTTTTCAAGAAACCAAAATTTTAAAAATTAATGAGCAGCTTTCATGGCCTCATAGGGCTGCCTTGGTGAAGCTTGGAAACTTCAATTAGTTCAAAATGTGGCATTCAGATTGACACTGGTACATTCCAAAGTTTGGAAATTTCTGCTACAAATTGAGTGAGCACACACAACTGATATTAAAATCACTCATTGGCTCCCAGTTAGCCCCCAAGGATTGGGTCTGGGGTATCTATGGGATCACCTCCTCCCATATAACTGCCCCATATGACCAGATCCTCGGGAGACATTTACTTTAACTGGCCAGGATTAGACGGCAACTGCACCCTTCATCAGACACCCCTAGACTGTGAATGACCTGCCAGGAGAGATTTGACAGCTAAACATGCTGTCTGGCTTTAAAATTGTACAAGACCTATCTCTTCAGCAGCCTACCCAGGTGATTTTAATTCTCTCGATTTGAAATTGAATATTTTTTAATTTTATGTTTGGATTATTGTAATGTGTCCTATGTTATGTGTTTTAATTATGTGTTTAAACAGTTCTATGTTTTTTAATCCCTGTTGGTACCCACCCAGCTTTAGAAGATACGAGTAAGAGCATATTATTATTATTATTATATTATTATATATTATTGGTGACCTGTTGCTTCCATGTTAGGGATATACTGAATCCATCCAGGTTTGATTCTAAACTTAAAAGAGCTGATCTGTTTGGAAAGATAGGATTCTGCAGCTTGGACCAGGGGTCGGCAACATATTGAGCAAGGGGCCGGGTTGCTGTCCCTCAGACACTGGGGGCCGAAGCCAAAAAATAAATAATTATTTTTTATATATATATATATATATAGATATATAGTATATATATATATAAAAACCAGGACAAATGTAGACAAAATTTCAAATGGAGACACTTTTTAAAAAAAATGGAGGACACATGAAAAAATTTGCTGATTTTAAAAAAATGTTAATATAAATGCAGTTCTGAGGCTCTATAGACAATGCCCCAAAGGCCCCGGCGGCAATCGGCGGCAGGACTGGGCTGGGGCCGGTCCCAAGGCCTCGCTGGGGGCCCGCATCTGGCCCGCGGGCCGCAGGTTGCCTACCCCTGGCTTGGACAACTGCTTTTAAGTCTGGAATAAAACTGACAGTAGATTTACTGGTCCTCAGACCTGGAAGCCACCAGCCTCCACTGAACATAGCAACTATAGGTAGTGCCAGCCTGCACACGTACTAGGGTTATCTCGGGGCGTCTGTCGCCGGGCCCCGAGTTCCATCGGGAGGGGGAGGAGGCGGTCCCATGGGCTCCATGATTTACAGACAAACCAAAAGTATACTGCAAGTAACTTTAATGATAAGGAATAAACTGAACAACAAACTTGTGGCCGGTTCTCTTCACCAAGCCTTTAAATCCGAAACTGAAAGTCCTCCAAACGCACCCAGAGTCCGGGCGAGGCCATGTGGCTTAAAGTTCTTCGGTGCCGCCGTCCTCTCCGTCACCTGTGGTTTCCTGGCATGGGTTGGGAGAGCCTCTACTGCCCACAGGCCAGCACCTTCCCCGAATATCCCACAACAACCTGGGCCCAGGGTGTAACACGTGCTTGATAGGGTTCAGGGTCGTTCCCAGTAGGGTGAGTAGGCCAACACCTCTCAGGCAAAGGACGTCCCTCCAGCCGCCTTCCTGGGCCAAACCTATGGCCTCTAAAGTGTAGCCGGTTAAACTCGGCGGCTAAAGCCTCACTCACCCTCGCCTCTATCTCTCCCTCGTATCCTGTATCCTCCGGCCGCCACACAAAACCCGACGCTCCTCTCTCCTCCTCCCCCTTCTCCTCTCCTCCTTCCCCTTTTCTATCCTGGGACTCCGCCCCGCCCTCCGCTCCTGGCCTAGGCACAGCTGGTTCACCCCCGACCGGGGCTTCCTCCTCGTCCAAGGCTCCCTCTGGGTCCTTCAGAGCATCTTCGTTCGGGGCGGGACCCCAACCCGACTGTTCCCCCTCCTCCACCCTCTGACAGCGTCCTTTTCAGACGCACCGCAACCCTAGTACGTTGCCACGGTGTTGTAATGGCAGCGCCCTTTCTACATGGGCACCGCCATTACGACGTCATGGCCACGCTGCCTCCAAATGGGGAGGTGCAGACGTGACATCTTGGCGCTGCTGAAGGGCGCTTGTGGCACCCTTTCAGCGGTGCCCAAAGGAGCTCTGTTTCAAAGCTCCTTTGGCCACGCGTATCACTGGCACTGCCTTTAAACAACTGCGCCAACGATACAAAGAGAAAGGGGCTAAGTGGCCCCTTTCTCCCTTTCCCCACCACTGTCAGGGTGTCCTTGGGGCTTGAAGCCCCAAGGACACCCCTTTCCAGGCCACAGGGAAGTAGCTTTTTGCTGCTTCCCCGCGGCCTAGAAAGTGACGGATCGGGGCCTTGGGGCTGCCGCTGTGGCAGCTGAGGCCCTGATCCATCAGGGAAAGGGGCAGGTGCAGGCCGCCCCAAAGGGGTGGTCTGTATCCCACCATTGTAAACTTAATTGCGATGCTGCTCTGCATTCAGCTCAGAACATCTAAATGCCATTTCTTATGCTTATTATATTACAACCCCCAATGAAGAGTGCTGTTCTTCAAGGTGATGCAACTGCAAGAGAGTGGCAGAGTCGAGAGGAAATATTTCTGCCTGCCAGATTAAAGAAACTAATTATTCTGTGTGACTTCTGAGTACTTCAAAACACAAGAAGTGTGCAACAGCTCCTAGTCAGGTTGTGAAACATTGGTTCTGTGACCTCTTTAATGCTTTCTTTCTCCACTTTCCCAAGCTTCCATATCAACAATGGTTTCTATATTTCTCAGGGACAATAGAGCACTCCAAAGACAAAAGATGAAACCACGAGTTTGCGGTACGGTGTTATCTTCTTGTCTTTGACAAAAGGAGTAATTATAATTAGCTTGAGGAGCTTCATGAAAAGAACAGAAACTCAAAGGGAAGAAGGAACAGGATCTTTCAGGATGGTTACATGTGATGCTTATCATGTACTTTCTCTCCTCTTACTGAACTCTAACGTCACTTCCATTCTCTGCTTTAATTCTCAGGCTCAGCCCCTTCTTGGACAAAGTGAGAAGAACTGACTTCTTATTGAAGGGCTGCCAAGAGGTGGAATTGTCTTCTGGTGATTATGTCTTTCAGTGGAGAATACTGTCTCTCTCCTGCATTTTCCAGCAATGGTGCTTTATGGAAGGATACATCAGGATAGTACTTCTCAGTCCAAGCACTTTTACTTGGAAGGGACCAAAAAGGGTTGAATGTGGCCACACAACATCAATGTGATTTCAGGATGGCGAAATGTATTAATCAGGAAGACCAAACAAACTAGGAGAGGCTGCAGCAGTTTGCTTTTGCCTGAGTCTACAGAGAAGTGTGGGCAGGTGATTAATCAGAACAGTCCTTGCCAAATCAGGACTATAGTCACACAATTGTGTCTTAAGTATATTGTTGCTATGTGCTTTCAAGTAATTTCTATCTTATGTCAACCCTAGGGCTAACCTATTGTGGGTTTTTCTTGGCATGAACGCTTATCATTACTTTCCTCAGAGGCTGAGAGAGTATGACATTGGGTCATTCAGAGGGTTTCCATGGCCAGGAGGAAATTCAAATTTTGGTCTTCAGAATCAAACCACTACACCTTACTGGCTCTTCAGCTTCAGTATTTTGGTGTTGTTGTGTGCCTTCAAATAGTTTCTGACTTATGGTGAACCTATCACAGGGTTTTCTTGGCACGGTTCGTCAGCGGGGTTGCCATTGCCTTCCTCTGAGGCTGAGAGAATGTGACTTGCCCATGTGAACTCTTTTTATGCAACCATAAAACTAATATGTAACTTCCAGAATGGCTCCAAATAGTTTCTGACCAATATTTTGTGTAAGAGTGAAGAGTGCCTCTGCTCTTAACTGAGACAAAATGTTGTCTTTCAAGTATCCAAAGTTTGGAAAACTCTGCTACAAATTCAGTCTACCTAATCCAGAATTCCAAAATCCAAATATTCTGAAAATCCCAACATTTTTATGGGTGGCCAAGAGAGTGACACCTTTGCTTTCTAATGGATCGATGTACTCCTTCATGACAACAATTATTCAAGATATTTTATAAAATGTTATACACACACACACACACACACACACACACACACACCTTCAGGCTATGTGTATAAGGTGTATATGATGCATAAATGTATTTTATGATAAGACATGGATCCCATCTCCAAGATATTTCATTATGTGCATATATGCAAATACTGGTGTTTCAAAACCCAAAATACTTCTGGCCCCAAGCATTTCAGATAAGGGAGACCTGTATGAGTGCCCATTAGAGGTAAGGATGAGGGCAAGTTCATAAATGCCTAGTCCAGAGAAACTGCAATTAGAACATACAATTCATTTCAGAAGAAGCCTCCCCCAATTATGCAACCTCCAGATCCAACTCATTAAAATGCTTCCCAGGTACATTCCCACTTTCTGTTTCAGAAGGGCCAGAGAGGGGTTCAGGGCCATGTTGAATGATGCATTTGTTTATCTTAGGTTCACATACACACACAAAAATGCAAGACTCTTATTCCCAGCGAAGCTGAAACTGTGAGAAAGAAGCTCTCTCTAACCTCCTTGGAGAACAAGAAGCAAGCCCTGCTGA
The DNA here is from genome assembly GCF_019175285.1 of Sceloporus undulatus. NCBI lineage: Eukaryota > Metazoa > Chordata > Lepidosauria > Squamata > Phrynosomatidae > Sceloporus > Sceloporus undulatus. The sequence continues at coordinate 12,230,051 of NC_056526.1, read as the reverse complement.
GAAGCAGCAGAAGCAAAACAAAGCACATTGCCACAGAGTTGTTATTGTCTTGGAGGATGACAAGTGCCTGAGAAATGGAATGGCCAAGGAGGAATAACCGCCACTACACCCGCCTGCTTCCATCTGTGTTAAGCACATAACAAATGAGGAATTGAAACCTCTACCGATAATAGTGTCAATGAGGGATCAGGATTATACATGATACTTCCTAAATTTGTTATGCCTCATTAGCGTCGTGGCTTATTACATAGTTCCCAGGCATTCCCCAACGGCCTGGCCTGATGGATAATGGAAATAAAGAAAGGAAAGGCACGGGTGACACTGTACTCCCATCGCATTTATCAGGGGCGTTGTTAGCTGCTTTAGGTGTGTGTCTCGCACATTGATCAGAATAAATAGCAGTACACTTTTCCAGATGTGCAAGAAGAACCAGCATTAAAATGAATAATACACAGCCTTGGTCTATCTAGCTATGTAACAGCTAATGCAAAAGACAAAGAGCACTGAAACACTGATCTGTAGCAACTGTGGCCAAGATTCTATATCATGATTCTGTGTCTCTACACTGTGTAACTTTACACATCCTTAACTATGTAGCAGAGGTGCTATAGAAACTTTCTAGTGAACTGTGAAGATGTGGATCAAAGCACCAGAAAGTGTCCCAATAAGCAGTGGGCTCTACCAATGCATTGACACTCCTTAGCCAATGTCTTGATGCACATTGGGCTCTATGGATGCACAATGGTACTCCCTAGCCAGTGTCCCAAATCACATCAAGTGTCCAATGCACATTGGTCCCAATGTACGAACTGTCATTTATCTGGCACTTGCTGAACATGGACACTATGAAACCACACAATTGTATTTCCTGCGGACATATATACACTTACATAGACAAGCACCTTACTCAACCCCAGCCACCATTTTAAACTGTATTACTTGGAAGTAGCGATGGGGGGAAGTAAAACACAGAGGGAGTCTGAACCTGGGGATCCATTTTGATTAGGAATGATACCTCTCTTGAGTCCAAACTCCGTTCAAAGCAGATCTGTTTTAGTCTGTAGTAGTTTTCAGCACCTTCCACCTGCTAACCCATTTCTTCACCTTTCCAAAATGTCTCCTATGAATCATTGTGGTAGAGCATCAGACCATGACTATGATTGAACATGATAGCTGCTGCACCTAAGGATACATACAGACACACACACACACACACACAAAAGCTCCTTCACAAAGTGCACAGTTACATTATCGAATCTACTGCCAGAAGGTTGGCTGCCAAATCTGGATGGCTTCAAAAGGAGACTAGGACCATGGAGGCGAAGAATATCAATGGCTACTAGTCAGAATAACTATACATTATCTCCATTATCAGAAGCAGGATGTCTCTGCGTATCAGTTGCTGGATGACATGAGAAGAAAGATGCTAGTTGAGCTAATGCCCTTTGGTATCACTTCCTGTAGACATCTGCTTGGCCACTGCCTGAACAGAATATTGGATTAAATTGGCCTTTGGTTTGACCCAGCATGGCTCTTCCTGTGTTCTTATGTTTTTAACAATGGGAAATGTAGCCAAAAGAAACCATGGGAAATGCAGCATGGTTGGTATTAAAGCCATGCCGCATTTGATCCTTGAGATAACATAGAGCCATCGTGACTAATTGTCATTGATAGCCTTGTCCTCCATGAATTAATCTAATCCCCCTTTGAAACTAAGTGGGTGGCTTTCACTTCAAATTGTGCCAGCCTATTTCATAACTTAACTCTACCCTATAGATGCTGGGATAGTTTGCATAGAAAATATTTGCTATGGTCTTTCTATGAGTAGATGAGTGGCTTGATAGCCAACAAAACAATCTAGTCTAAATCTAGCCATTCACCTGGAGTTGATCTATTCAGTGAATGGAACACACACAAGCATTTACTTACTAAGATCCTGTACAGACAGGTGTTATACACTGGCATGGGGGTTTGGTGTATGCACTCTGGCTGTCCTCATCCATCCCCATGCTGGCATCACACCATGCACCCAACCGTAAGTCGGGGGGAGCATCTCAGCACTTTGTTGGCCCAGAGTTTAAACACATTGCACCAAAGGAGTGCCGAAAAGCCACCACCACTGCAGCTAGGGCACCCATTCCGTGGCGTGAAAAGGAGCCACTATTTGTGACTTCTTTTTGCACCATGGAAAGGCCAGATTGGGGCTGTAGTGTGTCGTTGCCGCAGCCCCGACCTGGTGCTTCCAGGGCCGTCTGTTGAGCCCCTAAGTTCCTATTGACAGTTTTCAAATAGACAGCTGTATTCGTCTGTTTCAGAATAAGGAATGGAAAATGAATCTTATGATACCTTTAAAACTAACCATTTTATTTAATAATATGCTTTCATGAGCTACTGCATAATACTTTAGGTGCAAGAACTGGTGTGTAAGCCACAAAGGCTTGTTCTGAAAAGAAATTATTAGTTTTGTAGATGCCATAAAACTTATTGCTACCCAAGCCTTAGGCAGCCAGGTCCATCAACTATCACTTGGTGGTGAACTCTTTTCTTCGTCAGGTATCTTGCTGGCTAGCTAATTTTTGTCAGGGCTATAATGTAGGCCCTACAAGTATGGCCAACCCAGTAGTGGATAGCATGAGGGCAAACAAATGAAGTTTAATCCAGACAAGACAGGCATGATGATGATGATCAGAGGTAGGCAACCTTTTTGAGCCGGGGGCCGGGTTGCTGTCCCTCAGACAACTGGGGGGGGCCGAAGCCAAAAAATAAATAATTAAATAATGTTTTTAACAAAATTAAATATATAAATAAACCAGGACAAATGTAGGACAAAATTTTCAAATGGATGGCACTTTTTTTAAAAATGGAGGACACACGAAAAAAATTGCTGATTTTTTAAAAAAGTGTTAATATAAATGCATGTTTCTGAGGCTTCTACAGACAATTGCCCCCCAAAGGCCCCGGCGGCAATCGGTGGCAGGACCGGGCTGGGGCCGGTCCCAAGGCCTCGCTGGGCCGCATCCGGCCCACGGGCCGCAGGTTGCCTACCCCTGATGATGATGATGATGATGATGATGATGATGATGATGATGATGATTTGAACTAACTAAAGACTGAAAAACCAGCTGCATTGGCAGTACCCCAATGGTGGGGAAACTTTGACCCTCTAGATGTCAGCTACCCAAAACCCTTGGCAACATGACCAATGTTAATGGCTATAGGAGTTAGCAGTCCAAAACATCTAGCAAACCAAAGGTTCCACACCCCATGCTGTACCCACCAATGCTTCTGTGATCCAAGAAACTGGCAAAGGGATCTGTGAACCCCATGCCATGTAAAGGCAACTCCATTCAAATCTGTCCCGCCCCATCAAATCATGTTCTGTCTTACGTACCCTCTACATTTCATAGATCAAAACTGAGGAAATTTGTAGTCAATCAAATGGGGTCAAGACAGTGATGGTTGTTAATGAGGAAAAACACACAAGCTAGGAGAGGCTGCAGCAGTTTGCTTTTGCATTGCTTTGCCTGAAGTTACTGGGAAGGGCAAGCTTCTCCCCTCTCCTCCCCCTGCTGAGTTAATTTTGCAATTTTGATTCATTTTGCAACAATTGAGGTAAGCTGAGAACAAAGGAAGAAGTGAAAGGAGGAGAGAGAAACCAGGACATTTTAAAAACAGCTAAAAAATGGGATGACAAAGGATTAATCAGGACTGTTCCTGGCAAAGCAGGATAGCTAGAGGGTATAGTCTTAATATATTCATATACAAAAGTATTATTGACATAAATATGTTTTAACCTGCATTCCACAACATACAGAAAGGTTGCCAGGTCACTCAGGACAGAGCTTAGAATGGTTACATTTTGGACTACATTTCCCAGAATCCCCCAGCCAGCCTGGCCACTGGGATTCTGGGAGTTATAGATTCCTCCTCTCCCCCCCTCCCAATTAATTATCTCAAGGTCTGAACAAGGAGTTCAAAAGACTGGAGGCCCCTATATAGAGAGTCCAATTCAATACAAACTGATAGTAGTACGGTAGGGAAATGCTTGGCTCAAAGGACACGAAGATATGCATGGGACAAAATAGGTTTTTGAATTCAGTGTATGCTTTGAAGTAGACATCGGCCTTGCAGGGCCAATTTCAGCTGCCCTACCCATAGTTCCTTACTGGTAACATAAGTGCATGCCACTCTGTATGCCATCACCATGACTTGTTTATTTAGGCCTGGGGTGTTGGTTTTGTTCTCTGCCCATGTGGACTAATAGACTATGAACACATTTACTGGAGGGGAAGAGGGAGGAGAAGGAGGGAGAGGGCGCCATTCTGTGTGTTGTGTCATTTCCTTTTTGGGTTTCTATGGTGGGCCTAGTAATTTATTAACAAAATATGACAGGAAAATTGAAATGCTAGCTAATATGTTTTGTTTTGGGAAGTTATGTGGCTGACTAACTTTTGGATCATGGTTTTTATTACTTACACCCTGGAGTGATAAATTACCCACCCACCCACCCCTTTGCATGACTAAATGTGCCATTTATTGCTTTATTTCACTATTTGGCTTGGCCAAATAATGGCTGGTCATTGTGTATTCAGCTTTCTACAGCAATTAAAATTTTCAATAGACTCTTAGTGGAAAAGTGTGCAATTGGCATGAGCCTCACCTACATCCATTAATAATATGGCCATTCTTTATTATTGTAATTTTTACAACAGGAGTGAAAAGAGATGATCCGTTGAGTATTGTCTTCATTCAGGTGAAATCCATTGACCCAACCAGAGCTTGGAAAAGTTACTTTTTTTGATAGCATCACCCAAAATCCTCCAACCAGACTGTGGCCAAGCTATAACCATGGCTATAGTGGGTGTTGCACTCCAAAGAGATTACATTTCCAGATTCATCCCTTGACTGAAACTAATGTCTTCCTTGATCACTTTGCCACTTATGGCTCTGAGTATCTTCACATCTTATACTTTGCAACTGTATACCAAAAAGTTCAAAATGCATCTAAAACAGCAATAAGGCATTAACAGGCTCCAACTGGATAATGTTATCACAGATCCATCTTTCTTATATGGGGAGAAATTGGCTGACCTGAGTCGTTTGGCTCTCCGGCTCCATTCTCCAGTGTTCATGAGGAGAAAAAGATTAACATGGGACCAGGTGGACTGGAGAACTACCAAAGATCTCCTTCATTTTATAGAAGAATTCTCCTATATTTGGGTGGATCAGCCATGGGGGGGGGGGGGATCCATAAATTTCTCCAAAATGTCTTCAAATTAAAAAAAGAGAAATGCTTTGTTTTAACAACATGGATTCTCTTTATTTCTTATTTCAGTTCAAACACAGATATTTGTTCCCTCACCGTTCATATGGCTTCATCAAATGATGCATCATGGCGTGATATTGGTTCTTTGCTTGCATTCATTTGGTTAGTTCAATGGTGTGGTTGACTTTGGTCCTCAGAAGAAAAGTGAATGATTCTGATCATTTTTTTACTTCTTCCTGTTTGTGTTAAATCCAATAAAAACATTTTAAAAGAAAGAAAAAAGAAAATACAGTTTGCCCTTTCTTAACGCGGGGGATCTGTTCTGGACTCCCCCGCATAAAACAAATACCGCCTATGCTCAACCCCCATTTAAATGAGTGGGGCTTATGCATGTGGCGGCATGCACGTGCCACGGGCACACACCCCATCCGTCCCTATGAGATGCGCTGCCCCTTCTCCCTGGGAGCACTGTACAATTGGACCAAAACACCTATGATCCATCTCCTGGATCCCCTAAAACCCATCTCAAAATCTAGGCAGCCATGGCTGCTGAAGGAGTCCTGCATCACTGGTAAACAGGATGCGTAAGGATGATGCTTCTAGCCCCCTCCTACCAGCAAATTCTGGTGCTAAGAGCAGCAGTAGGGACCCCTATGGAGTGCTTTGCACTATGGCTTGCTGGCAGGAGGAAACTGGATGAATCATTCTTCAACACCCCATTTGCCAGCACCACAGAACTCTTTAGATGCTTTGAATCAATTGTTAAATCCAAAGACAGCACTTATGTAAACCTTATTAATTCAATGAGTCGACTTTAAACGGGATTTCCAATAGAATTCAGACCATTGCACACATTTAAATCAGGAAGATGTAATTTGTGCATATCTTTACCCAAATAATTTTACTAACTTGGGAAATATAAATGATGTGGGCATATCCTTCCAAAATTTCAGATGAAAACTGGGACACATGCAGCTGAGCAACATCCAGAGTGTGATCAGGGCAGCAAGACAATAAAAGTTATTAATGCGGAAGAACACGCAAGCTAATATTTTAAATACTGAAACCTTGGAATTTATGTACTGAGGACCAAAGCATACTGCAGAAATAATCCAGTCTGAGACTGCTTTAACTGCCCTGGCTCAGTGCTAGGGAATCCTAGGAATTATAGTTTATTGTGGCACCAGAGCTCTGTGACAGAGAAGGCTAAATGTCTCACAAAACTACAGTTTCCTCATTCTGGGCAATTCTTGTTTGAAACAAGGTGCAAAGTAGATTCACCTTGACTTCTGAGTTGCAAAGATGTAATATGTGAAATGTTTCAACAGCCTACTATGATCTTCTGGAAGGAGTATCTAAAACTGAGAGCAATTGGGTGGATACGAATCCTGGAATACTCATCCAGGTTTACCTCCTGAAGTCAAAGAAAATATTACAGAAGATGAATAGGGAGAGGTTAATGATTTCATGAGTGTATTTTCCTTCTAACTCCAGCATCCTAATTAAAGTTGAAAGGAATTTCATAAGAGAAAAGCTTTGTGGGTCACAAAGTGCAACTTAAAAGTTATATGTTAAAGTCAGAACAATTTCCAAATTTCTAACTTACTCAAACAACTCATTAGGGAGGTGAAAATCTGTCAGTCTCATTCAGATTGATTTTTTTAATTTCCCTTTGACCATTTTCATTTCTGCCCATATCTTTCTTAGGTTGTGCTTTACACAGCGCTGTACATACAATCTTTTTAATTGGACGGTTCCCTGCCCTAAGGCTTACAATCTAAAAAAGACACGACACAAAAGGAGAAGGGGAAAGGGATGAGGGCCAACAGTTCTTCTCTACCTCTGAGGCCTGGATCAGGGGAGATGGACTGGAGGAAGGACATAGCAATACAGGAAATGATTCAATAAAACAGGCAACAAAGGAACATCAAATAGCAAGCGACAATTATGCAATGGCTGGGAACGCTTCTCTGAACTGGATGGTCTTCAACTCTGTTTTGAAGCTGGTTAAAGAAGTGATGGCTCTTGCTCGTGGGGGAAGAAGGTTCAGGTGTGAGGGGCAGCAAGTGAAAAGGGGCGAATCCGAGATGGGGCAGAGGAAATCCTGGGCTGGGACAGCAGACCTTGACTACCAGAACGGAGGGCCCTGGTGGGAAGGTGAGGAGAAAGAAGGTCTGATAAGTAAGGAGGGGCCAGCCCATGGAGGGCTTTAAATGTCAACAGTAGGAGCTTATACTGAATGCGGAAAGGGAGGGGGAGCCAGTGAAGGGATGCCAACAAATTGAGAAGGATGAGAACAGAGTAAAGGCCATTAGCACAAGTATACATATCTACAGTTGGGCACATTTTTTCAAAAATTACTCATGGATTTGTGCACATCCCCTCACCCCTTGAAGTGGACTGCAAGCTTAGCAAGTAATGGATTTCTGTAGCTAGAGCCTTTCAGTTGGCAATCTGGATAACTCTGATATTTTTGTGTGAAAGTTCATTTTTCTACTCTTAAAATCTTGCTAATGCATCCATGGTAGTATAGTGTACTACAGCCCAAAGGGGAAGCACACTGGGTATTCCTTGCTGAAGAAAACCCTATGAAATTCATGAGGGTGCCATAAATTGACAGGCAATTTAAAGATGTGCGCATACACATACACAGCAAGCATCACCAGTTCCCCAGTCCAGAATCCAGCATGTATTCCAATGTCCACATGGAACCACTGAACGTTCAGGCTTGCCTTGAATAATTTCATTTGGCAGATTTTATGCACAATTTCTTACATCTCTGCACTAATCCCTATACACTGGTACCCCGGGATACGAATGCACCGCGTTACGAAATTTCCGGGTTACGAAAAAAATCCATTAAAAAAAACTGTTCCGGGTTACGAAGGTTATTTCGGGTTACGAAAAAATTTTTGGTGCTTTTTGGCGCTTTTTCGCACCAAATCGCGGCTTTCGCTATTAGCGCCTATGGGGCTTCGGCTTGCGAATGCTTTTCGGGTTACGAATGGCGCCGCGGAACGAATTAATTTCGTAACCCGGGGGAGCCCTGTATTTTTTTTCTACAATTAACTTCTCGAACTAACCACTGAAATGGAACAACATATATTTAAATGTGTATGTTAATATTTGTGTTTGAATTACAAAAATAAAAAAAAAATCTCTTTGTCTTTGCACCCTTGCAAAATTGGAAATAAAAAAGGAGGACTTAGGGCCTGAAGGATATAATGTTGTTGGGGACTTTCACCAGCAGAAGTCTACTTCGCATTTTCATAAATCCTCCTTCAATGATTACATGCAGAATGTTTTGAAATTAGGCAAAGGAACAAATGACATGAGGGCCACATATCAGATGCAGGGCTTTAGACTGTCTACTATCCTTCTTCCTCTCTCTTCCTCTCCTCCTCTTCTTCATTCCTTTTCCTTCTTCTCCTTCTTCCACTTCCTTCTCTTCTTCTTCTCTTTTTAATGTTCCCCCCCAGAATGGGATTCAAGATAGCCAGTAAAAATTAAAAAAAAAACACATACAAAACTTCAGTAAAAGAAGGAAAAACAGAAAAGTTACTTCAAAATCAGTTAAACCATCTGTAGAGTGAAATCCATTTAAAATTAATTAAAAGACAATATTTTTAAAATTAACAAAATAGCACAGCACACCGCTAGAAGTCTATCACAGTCCACTCCTAAAAGCCTGACAGAATAGGGACATAATTACTTGCCAGATCAAGAAGTGATCCATCCTAACTGCCCTAAGAGTTGCAAAGTCTGGGTGCAGCCACCAAAAAGTCCTTTCTCCTGTTCCCGCCAAACAAGCTTGAGAAGGTAGTAAGACATAGGGAAGTGCCCTCTCACTTTTTTGGTTTGTTAGTTTGTTTCTTTTTATGAGAACAGCTTTACATTTCCAGGGAGATCTAGTTTCAAAAACAAGCCACTGAAGGCAAGTGAGGTTATTTGGGAAGGAGAGTTGTGTTGTCCTGTGCCTTCAAGTTATTTCCAACTTATGGTGACCTTAAGGAGAACCGATCATGCAGTTTTCTTGGCAAGTTTCTTCAGAGCAGTTTGCCATTGCCTTCCCCTGAGGCTGAGAATATGTGATTTGCCCAAGGTTACTCACTAGGTTTTCATGGCGGAGATGGGATTCAAACCCTGGTCTCTGGGATCTGGAGTACTCAAACCACTACACCACACTGGAGAGAGGGAGAGGTTAATGCCAATGCCTACATGGACCTTTGCACAAGACATTTCCAAAATGGTCACAAAATAAAGGCATTTTCAACTGTGAGTAGTCTCAGATCAGCTATGAATTGTTTCTTTCTCTTTGCAAATTCACATAGATACTTTTGAGAAAATAATATAAAGACCATGTAAGCAGAAGGCAAAATAGAAACTTCCAGTAAGGGGGAAATATGTATATAACTGTGAGCCCTGTTGGTGATAGCTTACACGGATCTTTTGCCAGGGGTATCATGAACCAAAAACATTTCTTTTCTTCCAAGAGACAAAGGGACAGTTTTTAGGGGCATTATGTCAGGAGGAGTTGGTCATACTGCTCCTATTAACTTTAATGAATGATGTGGGTGTAACTTCCAATGCACCACCAGAAAATGTTTCTCTTAAGTGGCTTGTTCCTGTGTGTTTCAAAAAAAATAGTCTAAACACATTTCTATAGTCATTTCTCTTAAAGCAATGTGCACCATGAATAGCCAGATTGAATTAGCCAAACATAGCAAAACACATATAATCTAAAATCAGGGTGTAGCTATGGTGGGGGGGGGGCAAGGAGAGGATGAAAGCATTGCCCCCTAAATAAGAATCCTGCCCCCAAACTTAATTTTTCCTTCGGTTCCCAAATTTCCAGTATTGCAAGGACAGAGACACTGAAAATCATTCACACCTAGAATTTTTACATTTGTTGTGTTTGCATTCCCTTGGTAACTTTGCCTTCCCCTTTCCTTTGGGTGCATAAACTGTATTTCTAAATGCTCTACTGAGGTTTGTGAAGTTATTACCATGCTAGAAATGTATTTGTGAACAGAGCAAATTAAAGAGTTCTAGGTTTGAACACTTTTTAGTGTCTTACTCTAGAAAATTAGGGACTGAAAGAAAATTTCATTGGGGGGATTGAATTCTCATTTGGAAGGGAATGCCCTCACCCCCAACTCATAGCTACTACCCACTACCTAAAGTGTGGCAATGCCACATTTTCAGTCTTTGATTCTTATCTAGAAGAGCTCACAGTTTGGTTTTGTTCCTTAAAGATGGTTCTGCATTCATTTATTCAGTCTGATGGCTGAATTGTTGAGATGATGATGATAGATTGAATATGAACCATTTCCTCGAGTGCCTTCTTTGTTTCTATCTTGCCTTCCTCAGAATCTAAACAAATCAATCAAATGAACAAATAAGATCATACAAATTATCACATACCATGAGATAAAAATTAATGCAAATTGGGGTGCTCATAATGCATGCTCTCTAAAGTGTAGGCCTAAATATTTCCTAGATTTTCTGCACTCTGTGGTTATTCAGGCTAATGGATTCCAGGCTGTGGCCATAGTGCATTTGACACTGCTTTCGTAAGGGAGCCCTGGTGGTGCAGTGATTAAATGCTAGTACTGCGGCCACAAGGTTGTGAGTTCGATCCCAGGGCTCCAAGGTCCACTCAGCCTTCCATCCTTTTGTAGGGCAAAAAAATGAATACCCAGCTTGTTGGGGGCAAGTGGCTTACAGATTGTAAACCGCTTAGGGAGTGGTGACTGCACTGATAAGCAGTAGAGAAATGTACATGCTATTGCTTTAATTGTCATGGATCCACCCTATGAAATCCTGGGACTTGTAGTTTGTTGTGGCACCAGAACCCTCTGACAGAGCCCTTACAAAACTACAGATCCCAGAATTCCATAGCATTGAGCCATGACAGTTAAAGCAGTGTCAAACATCATTTATTCTCCAGTGTAGATACAGCCCAAATTTCAGAAAAGATTCCAACTAAACATTAAAAAGAACTTCCTCAATGTAAGAGCTATTAGACAATAGAATAGGCTGCTTCAGAAGGTGGTGAACTCTCCTTCATTGGAGGCTGATGCTTCAGGGATGGATTCTTGCTGTCATGTTAGATGGATTAGATAGCCCTGGGGTAGCTTCCAACTCTATGATTCTGTGACAGAATCCATTGTATAGACATTTTAGAAAGTGACTTGAATGCTCCCCCAAGATAGTGCAATTTTTAATATTTGCTGAAATGTTCAAGAGAGTGGTGGTGAAAAATGACTGGAGAAGAAGTGCATTTTTTCAAGTTAAACAAAAAGAAAAATTCTGAGAGAATAAACTGAGCTCAGGTCTAGTCTTAACAGTGGACCACTGTTTAGAAATATATATAAATTCCACAAAGCAAGCCTTGATTTTGCCATTTTATATAACACATAGGGAACCAAATCCCAGATGATACCAAGGGTCCATTGTAGTAACCTAAATGTGTTGGTCATCATTTTTTGTTTGTGTTCTCTCCTACCAGGAGTACAAAGAAATGATGCATCAAAAAGAGAAATGCTATTTAACCCATAGACAACATCTTCTTTATGATTGCTACCCAAGTTGGATGTCAGTCCAGTGTTTGTGGCTAAAATGGGCCATCTCTAGACTTTAAATGGGTACATCATGAAACTGAGTCTTGGAGTATTTGTTGAATGTTATTCCCACCAAACATATCTCGGGGAAAATGTGCTATGCCATGCCAAATTATTCTGGAATGATGCCAGTCTGCCTTGTCATAAGTCATCTAGAATGACTGGAATAAAATGAGCAGAACTAAAACTTTTATTTTTAATAAATAATAACCATCCTGGTCTTGTGAAAACTGGATGGTAAAATACATCAAACTCATTTCTTTGGAATACTACTGCTAGTGGAATTCTAGAAATTTTCCAAACGTACAGTAATGTGTGAGGAAACCATCAAAGTGGGAAAAGTGAAACAATGAGTGACACATGCAAATGAAAATTCATTGTATGACTGCTTATGCCTTTTTGTTGTTATTGTTGTGGACTTAGTATTCTCTTCCTCCTCCACATCAACAGAAGTTCCCCCTCAGGACTCACCTTTTTTACTGCCATTCAGTGACACGTGGAGAGCAGGCGGATCAGAGAAGTACCTGACTATGTCCTCATAGCCAAATGTAAAATTATTACATCATCTGACAAAATGTCTGCAGGACCCTGCTGGAACTTTGGTGGACAAAATCATTGGTCAGCATCTGGCCCTGGGGATATAGATGCTTCCCTGATGCTCCTGCTTACTACTAACCACTGAATGTGCATGGGACTTGTCTCACAGTGAAACAGTGAGTGTTAAGGGAACCATGGTGCAATTCCATCTGCAGAACTTTTACACTATGATTAGCGAGAGAGACTCTAAGCCATAGGAAGCTGCTGTATACCAACTCAAGCCATTGTTCCATCTAAATCAGTGTTCCTCCACTGACTAGGTAGTTGTGGCTCTCCAATACTTCAGACAGTACCAGCTCCAGCAAGAGAACAATTAGACTTGCAATGGCAAAAAGGTGTCCAAAGTCCAGGTGCTCTTACCAGTAGGCACCTGCTGAAGTATGGGCCCTTGGAAGATGCCCAACCTTGTCTGCTCATAATCCCAGCATCGGCCTCAGATAAGGGCTTTCCCAGCTGTACCTCAAGATGTTAAGGACTGAAGCTGGAACTCCTTCATGCATTGTATGTGCTCTGCCACTGAGCTACAACTCTGTTGTTTGCTAGTGTGTGTTTGTTAGTATGTACAGTGATGCCTCGGGTTACGAAAGTAATTCGTTCCGCGGCCGCTTTCGTAACCCAAAAAGCCTTCGTAAGCCGAAATGCCATAGGCGCTAATGGGGAAAAGCCGCGATTCCGTGTAAAATAGCGCCGAAAAGCACCAAAAGTTTTTTCGTAACCCGAAAAAACATTCGTAACCCAGAACAATTATTTCTTATGGGATTTTTTCGTATCCCGAAAATTTCGTAACCTGGGTATTTCGTATCCCGAGGTACCACTGTATTTCTTCAAAACACCTGTCAGTTTATGATCACCCCATGAATTTTTCATTGGGCTTTCTTAGGCAAGGAATACTCAAATGGTTTTGCCAATTCTTTTCCCTGAAACATAACCTACATCATATGGTATTCACTGGCAACCTCCCATCTAAGTACTAACCAGGACTGGCCCTGCTTAACTTCCAAGATCACACAAAATCTGGTGCCTTTGGGCTATTTAGGCCTATGCATATGGCATCTGATTTTTAAATATAGCCTTTTAAAAAGCATGGGAATATTGGTTACCACAAACTGTAACAAACAAATCAAGCATTATTTAACTGGCTTCTGTCACAAATGAATATAGTGCCAGAGACATTTTGGGTGATATTGTCTGTTCGACGTTACCCATTAATATGCTCTTTCATTAACATGAGCAATTATTGAGCAATTTAAAGAGGAGAAAACAGTGGCTCAGCAATAATGAAACTAATGACTAATGCCATCAAATTAATATTTATAATATGCCACAACATTAACAGAAGAATTATCCCATTTTATGTTTCTATCAGCTCTTGGGCTGCTTAAGAAAGACGTTGTAATGTTTCGCATAATGCCAATGCCAAGTCTATTATTTTCAAAATTATTTCTACCCTTAAGTTAAAGACTGTTTTGGAAAGCATTATGAATAACAGCTTCCTCCCCCTAGAAATTATGGTATAGCTAAACATTTGCATGAACATTTCTCATTTTGGACAAAATTTCCATTCTGTGATATGGTCTAAGATGCTTTTCACAAGTAGAGCAATGTGGCAGCTCCTTTGTCACCTCATGAATGAATAAAGCTGGTTATCATAGGCCTGTTACAGACAGCCAAAATAAAGCTGCTTCGAGTCACTTTGGAGGTATGGTATTTCAATGATACATGCATCCTAAGAGTCCAAAGGCCGCACCAAAGCCACGCTCCAGTCCTAAGGACTGGAGTGCAGCTTTGGTGAAGCTTCCATACTCTTAGGACTCATGCATCATTGAAATACCATACCTCCAAAGTGACTCGAAGCAGCTTTATTTTGGCTGTCTGTAACAGGCCATAGTGCCTCAGATAGTACCAACTGGTGATTTCCATGTCAGAGGACAGTAAACATAGGAGTGTTCCTTCTCAACACTTATTATTTACTGTGATACACCCACCGTGCATATTCAGTGGTTATGAGGAAGCAAGATGATCCAAAAAGCTTCTGGCTATGTCATCATGGCCAGCTGCTGATCAACAACCTCATTGTCAGGGTATGAGGTGTGGGCAGCTTGAATTCCAAGGTGGGCTGCCAGGGCCATGGATAGTGAGTACCTCCAACTGTAGTACCGCCAATTGCTCCAGTAGAGTAGAGCCAGCTGTGCCTGTTGGCTACCCCTGACCTTTCCAGGATTCTGGCAGTTTGGGCCTTGTCCTGCAAAGACTTTGGCAGCAGGACTCCAGCATCCAGATGTCCCATTTAGGGAACTGTTAAAGGGTAAGGTGACTTGTGAATTTAATTAGTATATTTATTTCTCCTTGTAAAGCAATTTTGGCCCTATATTACAAAAATGACAAAATGGGACCATCTTCATTGCCTGTTAACGTCCTAGTACAAGTGGTCAGCAAGTGATCTAGATTAGTGGCAGCTTTGATGTTGTATTGGGTGGTGAATCTGTACTGAATTTTAAATTGAATTTTAAATAAGTTCTGAATCAGATCGCCAAAATAGATTCAGTACCTTTCAGACTAAAAGCTGGAGCAGGTACATGACCACACAGACACAGGAACCACCATCCCATCAGTACTTTAGATCACTGTGATTTAGTGAACAATACTGGCACAATTGTAGAATCATAGAGTTGGAAAAAATCTCAAGGGCCATTCAGTCCAATCTCCTGCCAGGCAGGAAGACACAACCAAAGCACCCCCAACAAATGCCCATCCAACCTCTGTTTCAAAAAACCCAACTATTCCATCACACTGTTTAACATCAAAAGATTTTTTTTTCAAAACCAGGTGTGCACGTTCTTGTTTGGCTTCATTTTTCATGGTTTTGGGCAGTCCATGTGACCCCAAAAGCTCCTTGAGTGGAGGCATGGCCTCCAGACCTGTGCATTTACCCACCTCTGTTGTATAGGAACAAATAGCATTAGCAAGTACATTTCTATACTGCTTATCAGTGCAGTTAAGCATTCCCTAAGTGGTTTACAATGTGTAAGCTGATTGCCCCCAACAAGCTGGGAACTCATTTTAGCCAGGTTGAGTCGACCCTGGAGCCCCTGTCTGGGACTGAACTCACAAACTTGTGGTTTATGAGTGAGTGACTGCAGTACCGGCATTAAACCACTACAGTTAAACATTTAATCCATGGCTTATAGCAGTATATCTAAATGAGAATTCTGCACCCCTCCCCATGAATTTCATTTTTTTCCCCACATACCAGACTTCTAGTACTGCAGTAACTTAAAATGCCAGTTGAACATTTAGAAATGGAGTTTAGGGATCCAAAGGAAAGGGGCCAGCAATGTTACTTGGGGAATGCTAACTCAACAAATATAAGAATTCTAGGTGTGAATGCTTTTTCACTGTTGTGACCTCAGCAATGCTAGAAATTTGGGAACCAAAGGAAAATTTCATTGAGAGAACAACATTCATATGTGAGGGACAATGCTCTCGTATTGCATTCCCCAGCTACAACCCAATGGTTGACATTAACACTGACTGAGTAAGAATGATATGGTCAATATTTAGGATGTAAATTTTAATGTCGACATTTATTTTATAACTTTATAAACTCCTTTACAAGGAGTTTTAAACTTCGCTTGAGCTGCATTTTGGTTTAATTGCATTTTAGGTTCTTAATTTAGAATGGGTTTATTAGCTTTCTTTGATTATTGTTATTATGTTCTCACAGAAAGGTCTGTAGGCTAGAGGAATACAACTTTTGGTGTCATTTGTTTAGTAGGGATTGGGTGAATGTCTCAATACACACCTACATCTGGATGTACCTCCATACTACCTGCACATGTGTCTCTCCCTTTCTGTGCCAAGTGAGTCTTGAGATAACCACATTTGGAATGATGTGGATTTTGATGAGATTGTTGTTTCCAGATAAGTTGTTCTAGCTTGAGGTTGGCTCAGAGGAACAAGCAGTGGGAGGGATGAGAAGAGATGCTTTTGCTATTGAAACTTTTAATAAAAAAAATAGGGGAGGGGGTTTAATAGAGTGGTTTGGTAACATTAATTTGTCTTATGGCGTATGCACAGAGGGGGCTCAAAACTTGGCAGAAGAAACTATTGTGAGAGTTCAGCCAGCCAGTCCTTTATGTTACAGTCCTTTTTGACCTGTGCCAATTATATTTTACTTGATCAACACCCCCAGCATTAAATGAAAGAATTGATTTTGTTTGGGAGCACTTCTATCAAATGTCACAGACTGTGGAATATTTATCTCGCCTCTGTGATTTCCCACTGTAGAAACATCTGTTTCTTTTCTTTCCAGTCTACATGAAATCTAAAGGGGGTTCTAGTTCAAACGTGATTATATTTTATGCCACTGATGTACAGTTGCAAGAAGACACATTAACCTCAAGAATATTTGATCCTCAGTCCCCCCACCACCACTATTTATGTTGAACTCATTTTTAGACATCCAAGAGAAAGAAACTAGTGTGAATTGATAAAAGTTGTTGACTGTTCTATTGAGATTCAGGACTTCAGCTCCACAGGAGGCCACCAGCTTTGTTAAACTGACACTCATCAGGTGCTTATTCGTACCAAACGGTATGGCGGTGTTTCTTTCCTATTAAGCAGATTGTCACATGCAATCTCATAAAATCATTTCTTTGTGCTCCCTTTGTAGGAGGGCCTTCTGAAGTATTTCACATCCTTCTAGGAGGCATCTTCATTTCATTTTATTCTTTAAGGATAAGAGAAAGGGATTTTTATTTCCATCATGAAAAAAAATCACTTTTTTAATTTGATATTTGAAATATTTTAATAGATGATGACATGTAGAGATGCAAGTATTTCTCCATTGTTTGTGTATAATACCTGGGTTTGACCCGCTGTGATCTACCTTTCTTCTTCTGAATGGCAGTGATGGCAGGTTTGGAATACAGAGCCCTTGCCTGGCGCAGAGGGCTATTTCCTAGGGGACAGCAAGAAATGGATTGTCTATACCTACAGATCTGGGAGCGATTAGTAGAAAGCTTCAAACACCTAGCTGTACTAATGGCTCACCTCAGAAAGCTGTTGATAGAAGACATACAAAGGAGGCTCCATCTCTTTGTTCTTCATGAAATGGGCATGCGCAGTAGTTGCTCTGGAAACAGATAGAAGAATACATGTGAACAGAAAATGCTATACAAGTTCAGAAAGATAGCACAAATTATTTGGAGAGATTGAGAAGAATTTTGCAGAGTTCCAAATTCCCTACAAAAAGTATCCATTTTATACATCCATCCTTTATGTAGCTACTGAGAGGAGCTACAGATTTTTTAAAGTTGCAGTGAGTTTGCAATGCCCATAAATCCATTGGGGTGTTGTTAATTGCCACGAAGTTGGCTTTGACTAAAGGCAGACCCTGATGAATGAGAGATCTCCAAGGCACCCTGCAAACTCAGGGCTGTGACTTCCTTAGATGAGTCTATCTTCTTTTCCTACCACCTTCCTGTTTTCCCAGCATTATCATCTTTTCTAATGTGTTGTGTTGTCCTGAGATATGTTGTTGTTGTTGTTGTTGTTATTATTATTATTATTATTATTATTATCCTTTATTTATAAAGCGCTGTAAATTTACACAGCGCTGTACATACAATCTTTTTAACTGGATGGTTCCCTACCCTCAGGCTTACAGTCTAAAAAGGCAGGACACAAAAGGAGAAGGGAGTGGTGGTCCAAAATATGTTAGCCTCAGTTAGTCATCTTATGTACATTTTTAAAATGTGAATGGTGAGTGCAAACACAAACACAAACACACACAGACACACAGAAGCACACTTCGGTCAGAGGGGTAGTTTAATACAAAAATGTGTACAAAATGTATTTTTGGAACAGAATGGCAAATAATACAGACAAATCTCACATGATGTGAGGTATGGGAAACAAAGTCTCCCAACCAGTAGCATCAGGGGGAGGGGATGTCTGGGAGTGTGTACTGCACTGG
Source organism: Sceloporus undulatus (assembly GCF_019175285.1). NCBI lineage: Eukaryota > Metazoa > Chordata > Lepidosauria > Squamata > Phrynosomatidae > Sceloporus > Sceloporus undulatus. Next base: position 12,211,588 of record NC_056526.1, on the reverse strand, counting down.
GTGACACCCCTGAAGGGGGTGGCACCTCTGAAGGAGGGATGACACCCCGTGGGTGCCCCCACCTCCCTGCTGAATGCCACGATGTGCTGTGCACAGCAGGGAGAGAGAGGATCCGACTTCCCCCTAGTCCCTGCCCTGCATGGCTTTACTTCAGAAGTAAGCCATGCAGGCAGGACAGGGAGAGAGAGGGCCCAGCCAACCCCCATCCCTGCCCTGCACAGCTTTACTCATGAGTAAAGGCATGCAGGACAGGGAGTTGGGAGTGGGCCCCCAAATCCCCACCTCCCACACCGGCTAAATTCAGAGCTATTGCAGGGGGAGATATTCAATACCTGATTGAGAAGTGCTCACCTTCTACAAGGAAGAGAGCATCCACAGTGTGGAAGTGTTCCCTTTACCCAGGGCTGTAAAAGGTTGGAGGCCATCCAAGCAGTGTCCAGCTGCCATTTTTGCAGCTGAGGTCCAAAACACACTTCAGAAATAATCCAGTGTGAGACTGCTTTAACTGCCCTGGCTCAATGCTAGGGAATTCTGGGAACTGTAGTTTTGTGAGAAATTTAGTCTTCTCTGTCAGAGAGCTCTGGTGCCACAACAAACTACAATTTTCAGGCCTCCCTAGCACTGAGTCCATGCAGTTGAAGCGGTCTCACACTGGATTATTCCTGCAGTGTGTTTTGGACCTAAATGTGATGGAAAAAGTTGTTTTCCAAGGGCCCAAATGGGCCAAATGAAGCACCAATGGGCCACTTTGGAGGTGTGCAGTTTAAATGACACATGCATCCTAAGAGGCTGGAAGCTTCACTGAAGCTGTGCTTTGGTCCTAAGGACCAGAGCATGGCTTTGGTGTGGCTTCCGGCCTCTTAAGACGCATGCATCTTTTAAACATCACATCTCCAAAGTGACTCGAAGCTGTCTGTTCAGGCCCCAAGATTTCCATCAAGTATGTGTGTAGTTGGTGGTGATCTAGGAGAATGACTTCTCTTTTCATCTCCTGATTGCAAAACTACAGCAAAACTACCCATGCCTCCAGCCAATAAATGGTTGTGGAAATATGCCTCCATGCTGCAGGTGCTGCATTTCTTGCAACCAGAAGACACTGGCTTGGAGGAGTGTTGTGCTCTGCTAGCATCATCTGAGATCTTGGCCAATGAATATGCATGTAGATTTCAGAGATTTAAACAGACGGAGAAATTTTTCAAAATCCTAGAAATCTTTGGTTGCACTCAATAGCACCTTTTGGCTTCTATGTCAATGAAGCACCACATCCACTCCAGGCTTGCATCCGAAGTTTAAATGAGCTATTCAGGGTACTGAATAAATAGGGGATAGGTTTCAGCTCCTGTAAAGTTCAGAATAAAGCCTGAAACAGATTCACCATAGACAGTGCAACCACAAAAATTGGGCTCCTTCTTGGTCTACAGACATTTCCTTTATCACTACATCAAATGGTGAGTCCTGCATCAAAGAAGATAAATTGCATCACTCATTATATTTCATGTATTTATCAATCTAAATGGATTTTTTTCAAGATATTTTTATCCTGGCTTTCTGTAAATCTAGGTGGTAGCACAAGAAGATTTTTTTTCAAAAAGCAAAACAAACAAATATGGTGGTGTAAAAGCGAAATATTTATAAAAACAACTGCTGTCAAGGAATGCAATGCTGCCAGATAAGGCATAGGGATAACACATGTTCCATTTTCCCCAAATTATTGTTCATTAATATGGTGTCATGAATGTGCATGAAGGTTTCAGAACCACAAAAGCATAGATCCATGTTCTGAATACCTTGCAATTTAATAACTGTAAAATAGACATACCAAGTGAAGAGGGATATAGGAGGCAAGAATGGAGATGAGGGGGAAGAGCACACATAACTGCATATGTACTGTTGTATATATACAATAAAGCATCCCAGTTGCAGGACTGTGTTCTGTGAGGTTTGGTTGTCCCCAAACTCTGATCTTGCAAGTTTCCATTAAAAAAAATTACTTGTGCATACTTTCATGTGACAAATGAACATGTGATAATTTTAGATAATTGTATTTTGTGGTTTTAACTGTGTGCTTCTATTTAGATCAGGAGTGAGTAAGGCTGATTGACCACATACAGCACCCAATCCATTTTGTGACTCCAACAGCACGTCAAGGCATTCCCCAAATCTACCTCCATCATTTTTAAAATCCAGGCTGTTTTTTACCTCCTAAAGTAGTTTTCGGAGATGAACCATTGTGCCAGTAGTGTGACAATCATGATTAAGTAGCAATCATGAATACAAAAGAGCTACAGTTGACTTAATCTCATCTCAGTATAACTACTGGCTGCATGCACATTGCTGAAACAATACAATTTGACAACGCTTCAGCTCAGCTCAGTGTTGTGGAATTCTGGGATTTCTAGTTTGGTGAGATATTTAGCTTTCCCTGTCAGAGAGCTTTGGTGTCACAACAAACTACAAATCCCAGGATTCCATAGGAGGAAGCCATGGCAGTTAAAACAGTGTCAAACTGCATTAATTCTGCAGTGTGGTAATAGCCTAAGTGAATGAAACAGGGTTCCAGCCACTGCTTTTCAAGCTGGCATTCTTAGTAAGAGTTTGAAATAAGTAAAACTAAGAAATATTTTCTTCTTGATCCAAATGATTCATTAATCTATTTTGCCACTCAGAAATTTGAGGGTGGGGAGTCAGTACCACAACGTCCCACATTTGCTTCTGGAGAGCTGGATCCTAATTTTCATATTGATCAATATATGTATTTGGGGCGTCATGAAGAAGCCACACATTCATATGACCAGTTTGTGTAACCAGCTGCACCAATGGTAAAATTATAGTAGCTGATTGCTTGAACTTATATTCAAGCCCTCCAACTGTTCCAGTTTGGTAGGGATAGTCCCAATTAATCTTTTGACATCCTACTTTTCAGCTGTTTTTAAAGTGTCCTGGTTTCTCTCAATGCTTCCCACTTTCTCCCTTTGTCCTCAGCTTACTTCACTTGTTGCAAACTGAGTTCAATGTGCAAAGGTAGTTTATACTCAATTAACTCAGCAGGAGGAGATAGGCAAGAAGAGGGTGGAATCTTGCCCTTCCCAGGAGATTCTAGCAAAAGCAAATTGCTGCAGCTTCTCCTAGTTTATGCATTCTGCTTCATTAATAACTTTTGCCATTTCGAACATACTCAGTTGTTGTGGTTGTTGTTGCTGTTGTTGTTGTTGTTGTGTGCCTTTAATTTACTGGGGCACATACATTCCAGTTTTCATCTGTAAAATATTGGAGAATATATATGTAAGCATATATGTATGTATATTAAATTCTAACATAATTCAAAGAATGCAACACTGGCATTTAAGGCCATGTTTCCAGCAAGAGTTGCCAATGTTGATAGTTTTCTGCTGATGCTCTGCCTTGAGGATGGAAGGGTATCTTTTGCCAGATTGTCACATATGGCATCATTCACTGATTTTAGTTTTATTGACTGAATCAGCACCTGTAGTTCACTGGTTAACAGAAGTGGCTTAAAACTTCACCACCATCTGATGAATCTTTGGTGAATTATGCTCATTATTCAATTAATCAGCTTTCAAAGTGCTCTTGCTACTGTTTGTATCCCAGTTGGTATTAACACTGTCATTTTTGATGGTAGTCTTGATCAAAAAGAACAACGCCAAACACATATGGAGAGTGAATCCCTTAGATCTGAGGATGGCACACTTCCACATCAGTGGCTAGGAACTTTGGTAGGGCACAGCAGGGGAGCTGGCACTGCCCTCACCATGAATATCATCGGTTGATACCTTGTGCCAATTGTTTTAACCAGTCATCTCCTTAGGCTGCAATATCAACAGGCAGATCCAACAGGAGACAGCCAACATAAAATCACATTCTTCAGAATATTTTAGTTGCAGCTTGTGCTCCAATTGAGCAACCTTTCTCCATCTACCATGTTGGTGCTATGTAAGCTATAATGTATCTATATGGAAGTGTGGTAGTGTAGGTCAGTGCAGGCAGATGATAAAAGATTTTCTTCTTCACTGCCCCCCCTCCCTTTTCACCACTATTGATTGCACCATTATGTCATGGTGATAGCAAGTAAAGTACAGCAATGGAAACAATATTTGAAAATATTTGAAAATTTATTTCACATGTATTTTTTGAGTGCCAGGAACACTGATGAAGAGAATCTGGTCTGAAAAGAAAATCTGCAATTTGGTACTCATTATTTGCAAAACCCACAATTTTCTGCACAGGAAACAGCATTTTCTGTGCAAGGAACAGCTGTTTCTTTGCTGAATACATTTACTTACTTACTTAATATCCTACATTACTTACTTACTTATTTAAAGTCCTACCTTTCTCCAAGCATAAGATTCAAGGCAGCAATATTTCAGCACAGAAAATGCTGCTACCAGCTCAGAAAATGGTGTTTTCTATGTAAAAAAGAAAAGGGGGGAAAAGTGCAAATTTTGCATAGAGTAAATCAACAAACACATTTTTGGCAAAGGAAATGCCATGTTCTGTACAGAATGTAATATTTTTGCATGGAAAATGCTGTTTTCTGAGCACAAATGCAACATACAGAGTTATTCAGAAGAAGTTCCAAACGGGGATAATCTTTGAAAATCATGCAGTTTTTGAAGACTTTTTCCAAAAGCAGGAACCCAAACTCTCTGTCAAATCCAACCCTGCTCTCTCTCTCTTGGAATCCACACCCTCTCTCTCTCTCTCTCTCTCAAAGTCAACCCTATCTTGGTCATCTTCTCCCTGTCTGGTGCTCTCTACTTTTGTTAAATTCTGTTCCTCCTGCAGGCCCCTCTTCAAAGCATTTTGGCTGCCTCCACCCAGGTTTGCCCAGCTCCTTCTTCACAGCCTGGACCCCTGCCCCATGTGTCATGTGGACTGATAGCAAGAACATGTATGTAAGGTCTAACAAAATATAAGGTCTAACAAGATGTAAGGATATAAGGTCTAACAAGAATGGCATCAACGGCTTCACTCTGTGATTAGAGAATATTGCAGTTGTCATTTCCCAGTATCCCAATCTGCAGTGACTGCTATACTGACAGTGTACCCTTCAGTTGGATTACTACATGACTTAAGAGGTAAGTTTGTGAATTCATATTTTGTCATTAATGACAATAGATGTGAATCCCAAATGTTGTATGCCTACAAGTAATTTCCAACTTATGGCAACCTTGGGGCGAATTTATCACAGAGTTTTCTTGGCAAGGTTTCTTCTGAGGGGGTTTGCCATGGCCTTCCTCCAAGAGGAAGGCTGAGAGAGTGACTTAACAAAGATAACCCAGTGGGCCAAGCAAGGATGTCACCACTCATTTCTCAGAAACTTTTTCTACACCACACTGTCTCTCCAAAATCTCAAAAGTTGCACGATCAGAAATCCAAGTTGAAGTCTTGTAAAAACTGAACAGAATGCCAGCCATTGACCTTTGCATCCTGGTTATGGGTTGCTGTATGACCTGGTTTGCTGGGTTTTATACAGACTCTCATTCCACAATCAGCTGACCTATAGTTGTTCCCAACCCTTGTTTTCCCTATGCCTGTGACAGCACAAGGGCTCACCACTTTTTAATGAGGCTCTGTCCCTTTAATATCACTAGGATCCATCACCTGGTCTCAGGTTTTGGCTTTGAAATATCAGGGAATGCTGATCTGGCAACCTAGATAGAAACATAGATAGGAGCTACTTTTTAGAGCAGGAGCAATTTTTATCCTCATCCTCCCCTTGCAGAGAAGAAGAGAGGTTGGGATTTGCTCATGTCTCTGCAAGCTCCAAAAAGGGGGTTCTCATTCCTTGGTCTTAATAAAACTTCCTTCCCTCTTGGCTGCAAACTCTCATAACTAGCCCCATGCCAAACATTCAAAGATTGGATTATGGCCTGTCGTACTTGATTATTTTTGTCAGCATGCTGACCCAGGGTGCCCTTTTCTTGTGTTGTTCCTTCTGTTTCCATTTTTCATGTCATCCAGCTTTTCATCTTGTCAATCAGCCTTTGACTTCCTGATTAAAGTGTCTGTCACAGGAGCAGTCTGGTCTCTCCAGTCACTTGTTTAATTTGTTCCTCATGGCATCCAATTGAGTTATTCATCAGGGCCAGCTGTTCCCAAGTGCTTCCAGCATCACTCCCCCCCTCATGTGTTTGGGGTTAGCCTCTGTACCTACGTACAAGGGTGTGAACTGCTCCATTCACCCTCATTGCTCCTACTTATGGCTTTGCCTTCCACCCAATGCTTGAACCTTGCTACCAATACACAACATAGCTTCTGAACCCAGGGCAACGTGGCATTTCAGGTTGGTTCTGCAAGTACAACCAAATAGGTGAGTATCAACATTTGTAACAGCTTAAACATTTAACTGTGGGTTTTTAATGTAGAACGTATATGGAATCTCAGCCCTTCAAACTGTCTCAATCCCCATAGATCAGGACTGGTCAACCGCATGGGGGAAAGGGCCATAGCTGCATGTAGTCCACAGTGGTACTTGTAGCATGGAGTGATGTAATATTACTTCTGCTTTTGGTTTCTGCCCCCAAAATTGACCCCCCCCCTTTGGTTTGGGGTTATAGAGGACCCAGATAGCCTAATTGTCTGGCAGTTTGGGCATCTGAGGGACATATTTGGGCCAAAAGAATGGCACTTTTTGCAAAAGTTAGGGTTGGGCGATCTCCTGGGACGCTATAGAAACTACATGTGGTCCATCCATAGCTTGCACCTTCCTCATCTCTAGCCTAGATAGCGGGATATACTTGGTATATAGCAGAGCTTGAGAAATTACCTTTTTAGGACTCCCAACTCGTAAAAATCCCCCTCATTGAAGAAGTCTGGGAGTTGTGGTTCCCCACATTAACTTTTCTAGACTGGAATATAGGCAGGGTGAACCTGTGTACTACTTTGCACAGGAAAATCCTCTATTTCAGAAGATGGCAGAAGATAGTTGTACAGTCGGCCCTTCTTATATGCGGATTTGCCTTCCGTGGATTTGAGCATCCATGGAAGGCAAACCCGGAAGTTGTCCCCAATGACCCCCCCCCGCGTATACCAAATTCCACGTATGCTCAAATCCCTATTGTCCCCAATGGCGGCGCGTGTGCAGGCGCACCGCCATTGGGGACAAAAGTCCCTGGCTTACCCTCCCCTTTCCTTCCCTCCTTTCCTGCCTCCCTCCTTCCCTCCCTCCCTTTCCCCACTTACCTTGCTCGTTGCCGCTGCCGCCACCGCCGCCTCCAAGTCGCCGTTACTGGCGGCGGCAGTGGCGGCGAGGAGGCATGGCCCTCGGCCTCCGCGGGAAGGCCGGGCGGTGCTGGAGGCCTCTATGCAGCCACCCGGCCCTTCTGCGGAGGCTGCATCTGCGAGAAGGCCGGCCTGGAGACCAGGCTTCGGCCTCCTCGTGGCTGCCCCCTCCGCCAAAGGGCCGGGTGGCTGCCTGGAGGCCCTTTGGCCTCCAGCGCCGCCCGGCTTTCCTGCGGAGGCAGCGGTGAGGCCGGGCTGCAGGGAAGGCTTTGGCCTCACCACTGCCCGACCTCACCGGCCTTTCTATGGAGGTGACGGCAAAGAAGTGGAGCCGCCGCCCAGCCTTGGCCTCACCACTGCCTCCTGGTCCTTTTGCAGAGGGGGCAGCCACGAAGAGGCTGAAGCCTGGTCTCCAGGCCAGCCTCCTCGCAGATGCAGCCTCCGCAGAAGGGCCGGGTGGCTGCCTAGAGGCCCTTTGGCCTCCAGCGCCGCCCAGCCTTCCTGCGGAGGCCGAGGACCATGCCTCCCCGCCGCTACCGCTGCTACCGCCGCCGCCGCCGGTAACGGCGACTCGGAGGCCAAGGTGGCAGTGGTGGCGGAGATGAAAAAGGTAAGTGGGGAAAGGGAGGGAGGGGAGGAGGGAGGGAGGCAGGAAGGAAGGGAGGGAAGGAAAGGGGAGGGTAAGCCAGGGACACGCGCCGCCATTGGGGACAATAGGGATTTGAGCATACGTGGAATTTGGTATACGCGGGGGGGGGGGTCCGGACCGGAACGGATTCCCCCGCGTATACCAAGGGCCCACTGTATGTTTGAAAGAAGCCTCCATTTCAGGGACTATAATGTCCAAGTCATAGAATCATAGAACCACGGAATTTCAAGGAACCCAATAGGTCATTGAATTTGACTCACTCACTCAATGCAGTAACTCCAGGTAGAGCATCTCACTAGTCCAGCCTCTTTTTGAAGACATCCACTGCTTCTTTATTATTTGGTATTTATTAAATATTCAAATCACTCCACTGGCCACCAGTTAGCATCTAGGAAAAATATAAAGTGTTGGTTATTACCTTTAAAGTCCTACATGATTTGATTCGAGTTTCCCTTCAGAATCGCCTCCTCCTGTACATTCCACCCCATTCACTCAGGTCCTCTGGAGGATATTTACACCAGTCAGTCAGGACTAGGTTGGGTTATATCACCCAGAGAACATTTTCTTCAGCCACCCCTAGACAGTGGAACCACCTGCCAAAAAAGATTTGACAGGTGAATATGCTGTCCAAACTGAAAACAGCATTAAAGACCAGTATCTTCAGGCAGGCCTATACAGATGATTTTTAAATTGTGAATTTCAAATTATCAATTTTAAAATTATGGATTCTTTGTTTTAATATGTATTAATCTTATTTTTAATTGAACTTGTGTGTCTGTTAACTCATGCTATTTATTTTCTACTGCTGTGCTATATTTTTAAATAATGTTGTGTGTTGTGTATTCATCTATTGTTCTTCCCTACCTTGATCCATGGGGAGAGGTAAGTAAGAAATATACTAATAATAATAATAATAATAATAATAATAATAATAATAATAATAATGCAACCCACTACCCAACTCTGCCATAACAGAGGACATAACAGTAGTCTAGTTTGGCTGACACAAGGACATAGATGATGGCTTAAGGCAAATGCCTGAAGCAATTTAAGGATATTCAGAATACCCCAAGGAATTTTGACTTGTCCTTGGACTGTTCTTATAACATCCTTCAAAATTCCTCATGCTATGCCCCTCTGTCTGTCTGTCTGTCTGTCTGTACCTCTATCTCATTCATTCACTCACACACACCACTACTGCCACCACTATTAAGCTTAAGGAATTAAACCACCAAGGGCAATTTATGAGGATATCCTCAAACCTACAACTATCAAGGCTGCCCCTTAATATTCTCATTACAGAATATTGATCCACACAGCCATTTTGGAGTCACATGAGCCCTTATTTTAATAGGAATAGGGGAGAACGAGGATGATGACCACTCTACCCTATCTCTACCTTCTTGTCTTCAAACCCCTTCATTACCTAGAAATGACACATGTGTAAAAAAAAAAAAGGAGATTTATCTGAGACCCATCTGTGAAGTTTCTTCCTGTGTTTTAATTGAGAAATCATGAAAATGTTACCCTTTTGGACCCCACTCCCCAGAATCCTGTTGGCAAGGGGCAGGATTGCCAAAGCTGTAATCCAAACAGTAATTTTTTTGCACATTTGGATTTAGAACCCTGATGGTTCTAAATGAACAGTGTTTCCAAATCACAAAGAGAGCCACCAAGGACCAATGGTGCTATTACCATCAGATATGTACTTAAAGGTAAAGGTATGTGCCACTGACAAGGCTGTCAAGTCATGTCTGACCATAGGGGGTGGTGCTCATCTCCGTTACTAAGCTGAACAGCCAGCGTTGTCAGAAACTACTCCTGTGATCATGTGGCCAGCATGATAGCACAGAATGCTGTTTACCTTCCCACCAAAGTGGCACCTATTTATCTACTTGCATTTGAATGCTTTCGAACTGCTAGGTTGGCAGAAGCTGGGACTGGTGATGGTAGCTTACCCCATCATGCAGCATCTGGGCCTCGGCTACCAACCAGCCCATCTTGAAATTAACAGAGCCAACATCTTAACCACTTGAGCTACCGCATCCCTTTTATATGTAGGGAACACCCCCCCACACACACAAAAAAAAAGAGAGAAAGGCAGTAAGGATGAAGGAACTAAGCTAGAACTTTCATCCCTACTTCTATAGGCCTCGTGCATATTTTAACCTTATTTAGAACACCTGGATCAGGGCATAGTCAAATATATCTGCAACAAATACTCTCTCCCTCACAAAGCACACATCTTGAAACAGTTCTCGTAGGTAAAGCACTGGGCCTAAAAGACAAGCAGGGGCTTCATCACTTCGTCTTTCATATCTTTTCGTGCCTTCAGGGGAAAGGTTGTGATATCAATAAGGATTACCGCACAGAGAAAGAAGCTCTGTTCCCTGTGGCAAGGCAACCCTAGGGTAAATTCAGGTGTTCAAAAAGCAGTTCTCCTAGTGAAGAGAAAGATGAGCTAGGACAACACTAAAATATGAAACACTGAGACAGAGTAAGAGAAAGACAGCAATCTAGATAGACAGACAGATGGTAGATGGATGGTAGATAGATAGATAGATAGATAGATAGATAGATAGATAGATAGATAGAATAAATCAGTCTTAAAGGTACCACTACTTTCCTCACCCTTCCCTTTTGATGCTGAAACATACTAACATGCTAACTGTTTAAGAACACATGCACCCATGTTCATTTAAATGAATGGTGTCTTTTCAGTACACTTGGTATCTTCCTTGAGTTTAATATTTAATTTAATACTGGGCAACTCCTCCCACTGTAAAAATATGTTTGAAGGCACTTAAAAATACTCCTTAAAGCTCACTTCCTAATCCTAAGGCTCAACTGTACAATACTATGAATACTCATCACTCAGGAAAGGCAACTACTTTTTCTCTCTCTACATACTTTCCCCCCAAATGATACCAAGTGCATTCCATTGCCCAGCAGTGGTGGTGAGTGAGTCTGTTGTCAGCAGGATTATGAATCCTCTCCAGGTATGATTTTGAACTATAAAGGATCTGTCCTAGCTGCGAGACCTATTTGGAGGATAGTGTTCAGTACCTTTGATCGCTTGTTTAAAATCAAAGTTAAAACATGGAGCAGATTTTTCTACTCAACTGGCCTGGAGGCCACCAAATGCCATTGATGTTCAGTTCCCTTCAGGCATAGACTTAGAACTTTACTACACAAGAATAGAAACGTGAAACTGATCAGGAGCGTAATGGCTTTCTCCATGCCACTCTGTGTGCCTTGTAGCACTTCCATTTTCTTCCCAATGGGAGATGGTCATCTAAGTGTGCCTTTTGCTGAATGGATTTTTCCCATTCTTCAAAAGGTATGCTTGGATTACTGTCTCCCCTCAGGAAGAAAATGAAACTGCTATGAGGGCATGTGGAGCAGCACAGAGAAAACCACTACGTTCCTGATCAGTTTTGCCTTTCTTTTTAGCTTAATTTCTAGATTCTGGAACATTTCCGGTTCTCTAGGACTCCCACTTTTGTTTTCTTTGGAGTGGACATGAGAGTCACCATAAAATTGTAGAAGAATGCTAGAATTTTTTTAATTATTATTAATTTTTACTCTAATCCAACAAACAATAAGCAGCATTCTCTCACATTTCAAATGAAACAAAATAAAATGAAACTATGGGGTAAATAAAAAGGAAAAACATACACAAAAACACAACAAAACAAAAGTCTTGTGGCATTACTTCTCTATATCTATATCCAATATGCCATTCATTATAGTTTACTAATCCCCTACTTTTCCAAATCATATTTCTTCCCTAGATCTTGTCCTCATTATAACTGTATTTATCTGTTTCACAGAAATATCTTGTCAAAGATGATTGGCTTGACTTGGTAGTCCTATTATTTCCATGTTTGTATTTGCATGCGGAATATAAATGGATAGCAGATTGTCCAAAATTTATTACCCTTCCTATTTTTTCTTATTGATTTAACAGTACGTGTTAATTTTTCCATTAATGCAAACTTGACTTAACCATTTATTAACAAGTAAATCTTTTGCAGTTTTCCAACAATATGCAATTTCTTATGTCATTGCTATCAAGATCATATTTATAAGCTTTAAAAAGGCCATTATCCTTTGTGAAGACTGAAAATACTTTTATCAAAAGAATCACTTTCTTTCCTATCAGTCACACAATGAAATTAATAGCATCCATCTGAAACCGAAACCATTTGAGTTGTTTTGTTACGTGACACAGGATAGCTAACATATTACAGCCCCTCCAGTAGAATGGTGCCACATAACTCAGAAACAACATGAAGGCAACTTTTGCAGCACCCAACACCCCCTCCATACACACAGCTCACCACACAGCTTCTAAAGCCTCCCTGCACAATAATTCCTTGTCTCTTGGGAAGTGGGAAGTATAGGAGAATCATCTGGCTATGTCCTTGTAGCCAGGCATGAAATTATTATAGCAGAACTGAGACCTCCAGAACGTAGTAGACCTCAGCAGATGATGCAATTGCATTGCATCTACAGGGCCAAATAATATCCGATCCTGCCTGTACCATTTAAAGCATGAAAATACTATATATTATATGGCCTCAATGAATTATTATGCTACACTGAACCATACAGGATTGTTGTTGTTGTTGTTGTTGTTGTTGTTGTTCACCTTTGTTTCTGACTTATGATGAACCTATCATGGGGGTTTCTTGACAAGTTTTATTCGAAGGGGGGTTGTTTTTGCCTTCCTCTGAGCCTGAGAGGGTGCAATTTGCCCAAGGTCACCCAATAGGTTTCCATGGCTGAGCAGGGCTTTGAACTTTGATCTCCAGAGTTGCAGCCCAAAGCCCAAACCGCTATATCATGCAGACTCTGCCACAGGATTGCAGCCATTATATTGATGACAGCAAAAATGTAGGTAGATTCAGGAAGTAACTAGAGAAGAAGAAAAAATGAGCTCCACCTTTTCCCTTCAGCATTAGGCCACTTAGGCTGGATCCAATGTAGCAAAACAAATGTTCTGATAGGGAAGACATCCAATGAGACTGAAAGGTGGATAGTAAGACTGAGAGGAAAACAAGAAAGGCTGTTTGTTGATAGATGTGGACATGCATGATGGAAAATAAAGAAGCGAAGGTGCAGCAGTCATGTGAGTGGGGGGGGATCCAATGTAGCAATCACATTGATATGGTAGGATACTCCCTATTTTACTGATGTGACATCTGGTGGTGGGGACACATTGGGGTCAGATTATTATTGGTATGTGCGATACTAACAGGAGTCAAGCAGGATAATGTAGTGGAACTGAATTATTTTGCTGGTGTGGATACAGCCTGCAGCCACACTGCATAATCAATACAGTTTGGCACTGTTTTAGCTGTCATGACTCCATTCTATGGAAACCTGGGATATGTAGTTTGCTGTGGCACCAGAGCTCTCTGACAGAGACAACTAAATATCTCACAAATCCCAGAATTCCATAGCACTGAGCCATGGCAGTTAAAGCTGTGTCAAACTGTACTAATACTGAAGTATAGATGTCACCTTAGTATATGAAGGCAACTGCTCCAATCGAACCATTGCTAAACTATCCCTGCTGATTTATCTACATCCATTCAAGCTTCATCGGCTTTTCAATCTGTAGTACATCTAGGGGAAGAGCACCTCCTGCAGGCACAATTCCCTTGGCAGCAAGATTGATAAACAACTCCTTGCTCTCCTTTGGGCCCCTGCTCACTCAGGGATGATCAGAAATGCACGCCTAAAGAAAAAAAAGGAGTAGGACTCTTTCCTACCCCCTCAATGAATTTTCATCTGTTATATTTACTTACCAAAACCACTCACCCGTGCTTCTCTTCTCCAGTGACTGCTTAACAAGGCTGCAATGGTTATCACTGCACTGGATGGTCTTGAATATACTCCAGTTCCCACTTAAAATTCATCTAGCAAGCAGTGAAATACCCATCCTTTTTTGTGTGTGTGAATAGAGCCCATAGTGCTCAGGTTTATATAAATGATGTTTTCTTTGGCTGGGTGACAAAGGCTTAACAGAACTGGTACTATGGTCTTCGTAGAGGAGAAAACCAAATAGTGTTTCACCAAGGTATTTGGAAACAGGTGTGCTGAACAATTACAGAGTGATTTGCACTCCCGAGGGCGATTTTCCAAGAATTTTCTCTTTTAAAAAAATAAAATGTTATATATCAGGGGTACATAAGACAAGGCTGAAAAGGAGTCTCTGTACAGTGGCACAGAGTCTTTTGCCTGGTAGCCTTAAGGGGCTTTAGCTAGTCACTATTCTCTTAACATTAGCCCTTCCCTGATCTGAAACAGCTGTTACAGAATGCTTCTAAGATTTCCCCAAACCTCATATATAAAGTGTTTTGAGTCCTGTAAACATGCCATATTAATCAGAACAGAAGCAGAACTTGTTGCTTCTTCTCCATTCACACATACATAAAGATTGATGGAGAGAGTGGAATGACTTCCACTCTTTAAAGACACCAGGGCCTGAATCTTGTTGAATCCTGTCAGATAGAGTAGACTCATTGAATCCATAACTGACACAGCACATTAGAAAATACCACTGATCCAATGGGGTCTAATTTAGTTGAAATTAACAATGGGATTTTGGCCCAACAATATATCTGCATGCCATGGTTATAGTCATTTGATACCATTTCAGTTGTCATGCCCCCTTAAGAGAGGTCTTGAGAGAGCTCTAGTCCACCTCCTACATTCTGACACCCAAAAGAAGTTGCTGCAGTCGCACCTGAATTGCAGAAGTAACTGCAGTGCTGATTTCTGTGGGTAACATTTTTATGTGAGGATATAGGCTGACTGGTGATGGGCATACCAGATCCTTACATAGAACTGCCATAATGAGATGAAGATGTCCCAAAGAGGCTTGCACAGGTGAAGGCCACTGGCATAGGTAAAGAACTTAGTCCCACTCATACTTAAAATACATGTGATATATTCTTATTAAAACAGGAATTGGCTATGTAAATTGTATCTTGAACTGGCCTTAACCAGTAGGAAGAAGTCCCAAGGACAGCTGATTGATGTAGTCATTGGGTATGTAGCTACTTGACTTTCCTGTGCATGTCACCCAAGAGTCATCAAAGTGCTGAACTTTATCCCCTAAGTAGATTCAGGATTTTGGAGAATTCAAACCTGTCCAGTTTCACCATCCCACTGGCATGGAAGTTACCAGAAATCACGGATGTCACATCTCTCTGGGCCCAGGTTATTGTATGCAGGATGAAGCATACTGCAAAGTGTTATTTCAACGATGTTTGAGAAAAGCTAAAATTAGATTCAGCCAAAGTTATATGCAGTTGATTTCATCAGGAATTAAATATGCTCAAATTTCACTAGATTGCATCCTGAGTTTGCACTATCATCTTGTCCACAGCATGGGACTGTTTGTTAAAAAAAAGTTTATTGATTAGTCAATCAACCATATCAAAACAGTTAACATCAAACATGGTAAAACAGAAGAAAATTCAATGCATGAAATACAATGGGATAAAATAAATTAGACTAAAATAAGACAGTATGGGATTGGTTGCACATGACTGCCATGGGCAAGGAGCTACTGCCATGGGGAATTTGAAGTTCTACCCTTCACCTGTTTGACTTATTGTAGAAGACAAAACACTGGTCAATTGTGAAATTCCTTCCCTTACCTTTTAGCCGTGTTCTTATAATGCAGCTTAAGCATCTGTATATCTACAAATGTAATTAATGTGATTGAATTTTTTCTTTTCTTTTCTTAAAGCTCCACTGCAGAGTTTGACTCTCTGACCTTTCATTTGACACTCTGACCTCCTGTGGCAGCTGATTCCTGAGACAATTCACTCTCTTTGCCAACAAGGCAAAAGAATTTTTTTAAATGCTGTAAGATGAAATACATTATCCCTTCTTTGAAGTTAGGAGAGAAACCTTGAGGCCTCTTTTTCTTTTTTGCTTATTACATGGTACAGCACACTCTCATAACCTTGTGTAGAACTGGCAAGTCTTCTTCAAGGTCAGTTTGGCTGTTGAAACTATATGTCCAGCTGAAGTCTTACTTCTATCTGCTTCTGTTTTACCTGGTCTGTGTCTCTTCATCAAAGGTAAGTCAAAACTCAGTGGAGAGAGACTTACTAAACATTCCAGTCTATGAGCATGCATCCACATCAGCAAGTTGAATAATGTGAAAGTTTGGAGTTTAGCACGCAGCTAAAAAACATGACTTACCACTGCTGATTTCAATTTGAATTTGGGATTTTGTTGCATGCATTTTGCAACCAATGCCACTGGCTGGGTGAATCCTGGGTAATGTCCAGTTAGAATCCAAGCTCAGCCAACCAATTTGCAAAGCCGGGAGCCTCCTTTTGAAAAGAGGATGGGTGAGTGCAGATTCTAGCCGGACATTAGCTGGGCTGCACTTGGCTGGAAGCATCAGAGGCAAAATGCATGCAATAAAATCTGGATGTATCCTGAATTCAAATTGAAATTGGCAGTGGTAATTAATTTTTTTTAGCTGTGCACTAAACTCCTTTATTATGTAACCAATAGGACCTTGTAGCTAAAAAGAAGTCAATAGTGGTCTGACCATTGGACTAGTATGCTCTGCATACTCTGCACTGTATCTGGGGTGTTATATCTGGAGTCAGCATGTTTTTAAGAGGTCACAATGAAGTTTTAAACACTAGGTGAAGTTCCCATGAAATAGGAGCAAAGACCCAAGGGCAGGTGAGTGATCCAGGGAATGCTACAATCAAAGCTAAATGGGTGTGCTGACCACTTCCTCACCCTGGGCCTTTTTGCATTTCCTATTGTATGAAGAGACAAAGGAGATCTCCTTGCACCAAAGTAGTGAGCCAGCTCTTTCTGCCTGCTCTCTGCTGTGTCTCCAACCAACTTCCCTGTCCTTTCACTCTGGAATTGTCCTCATCCAGTCACTGTTTTTTGTTAAAGCCATCAGAATCATATTGTCAATTCCTGGAAAAGCCACCAGGTCTTTGTTACATTGCTAGAAAACAGGTATAAATATTGGTTCCAAAACCTCGCCTCCTTGCACACAGCCAGCCCCCAGCACATGTTCACATAGTACACATAAAGTTAGTCCTCCATGCACACTCCGTGTATGAGCTGTGTTGTCCACAGAAGCCAGACTGAGCCAGTCTCGCTTTCCATGGTCAACAGATAACTATCACCCTCTTCACACCCCTCAAACTCTGCTATCCAGTTTCTATACCTCCATTTCTGTTAGCTCTGAATGTTGTGCCTGTTTGAATTACTGTTGTGTGTTTGATTGCACTCTTGCATATTTCTTAATAAAATTCTCCTAATTCACCCAAAAGAGTCAGTTTGAGCATTGGACTAGGACTCTGGAGACCAGAGTTTGAATCCTGGCTTGGCCATATAAAACCACTGGGTGACATTGGGCAAGTAGTATGCTTCTCAGCCTCACAGGATGGCAATGGCAAACCCCCTCTAAAGAAACTTGCCCATGATAGATTTGCCTTAGGGTCACCATAAGTCACAAATGACTTGAAGTCACACAGCAACAGTTCACCCAAACCTGGTCTCCTCCTCAGTTATTACTGGTATACACATTTGCCAATGGTCCTAAGATTATCCAGCCTCCTACAAAGCTTAGGCTAATCCCCCCCAACATTTAAAGTACCTTTCTTCAGGAAACATACCAGGACACTGGGGGACCAAGGTTTGAATCCTTGCTTGGCCATGTAAACCTACCAGGTGACTTTCAGCGAATCACACTTTCTCAGCCTGAGGAAGGCAAGAGCAAATGCCCTTTGAACAAGCTCTGTCAAGAAACCCCTGTGATAGGTTCGCCTTAGGGTTACCATAAGGCAGAAATGTCTTGAAGGCACACAGCAACAATGATCCTACAGCTTCATATGTTACATCTTCCTTGTGAATCTGACCACTTACGTTAAAATTTAATCACATCCAAAACTATCGCCCCACATTTTTAGTCATGTATCAACTGTTTTTCATGCTTTCTGTCTCCAATAGTCTTTCTCCTTTGTCAAAACCAAATAAATAGTCTTTCTTTCCTTTTTTTGTTAGTCCCTCCCCATGCTTAATTCTATTCATAATTACTATGTGTTGGAAGTTGGCAAATATATTTAAATGAGATGAAATTAAGAGGGCTGAGACAATTGAAGTCTCTTCTGTAGTACGAAGAGAATGGTTTAAAAGAATGAGGGTGTCATAATAGTGACTGAAAGCTATAAAGAAGATAGATGGTTTTTCAAATGAATGAAACAGCAGTATTTGGGATTATTTTCCTAATTAGTCCTACTGTTAGAGACTTGCTAAACAAATGGCTTAGAAAGAACTTAAAAGCAAATGTAAATATAACCAAAGAATAGCATTATCAATACAATAACTCTACTCATGATAATTTCATTAGCACTGGCATAGTTGTTACAGGACTGGCAAGGGCACTGCTCCTGGGACCCCAGCCAAAGCAGACTGCCTCCTATCACATTTTGCTTTGTCTGACCTTCTCAAGCAATCCAGCAACATCTCAGCCATCCTTGAGCATACAGATCGACAACTGTAGCAGGTCTAAGGCCCATTTTCTGCCCATGAGATCCTTGGATGGCTACAAAAACTGCCAAAATGTCCTTTAAAACACACAAAGCGGGTAGTGACCAGATGTTTAGTTCTGTTCATAAAAAACGGAATCATTAGGAAGAATTTCCTGATGGTTGGAGCTATTCCATCATGAAATTGATCGCTTGAGAGGGTTGTGGACTCTGCCTCTTTGGAGATCTCTAAATAGAGGCTGGATGGCTGTCTTTCAGCAGTACTTTAGTTGAGTGTTCCTGGATTAGATAGCCCTTGTGGTTTCTTCAAATTCTACAATACTATAAATCTTTTTTTTTTTTGTGATAAATTATAGGGCAAGGGGATTGTAATCTATTTAAAAGGTAAATTGTTATTCTTGAAATCTTTCAGAAGAGAAAATTCACCTATTTTGGCCAGAGAAAGGATGGTCCAGGATTATTATTTTTTCAGGAGGATGTTGGTGAACTGAAGCCTGCAAAGTCTACCTTGGATGGCAGGGTTTAATCGGGACTGTTCCTGCCAAACAGTTGGAGGATATATGGTAGGTAGGTTAGTGTAAGAGACAATACAAAGTCCAAGGTTGACTTAAGGCTGAGCAGGGATTCAAACCAAGGTGTGCAATCCAAGTTTTACTCATCTAGCCAAAATGCTGTACCATCTACCTACTCATGGATCCATTCTGTGACAGCTGCTTGAAACTCAACACACCAAGTGATTGACTCCCTGCCGCTATTCAAGGCCTATTATTATTATTATTATTATTATTATTATTATTATTATTATTATTACTATTATTATTTTCTTTGCTGATTTGCAGAGAGAAGGGAGAGTGCCACAATAAGAAGCAAGGAGAGCCACCCAATGGCTGAAATGAAGAAGCAGGAGGGGAAAAAATACCACAAAACACTGTGGAAAACATTGAAGAGCAAAAGGGTAATAGGCCCGAAGCATGAAACAGGCTACAAAGGTAGCAAACTTCAAAGCACTTCCAGAACAACAAAGAAGTGTGTGTCCATGTGTGTGTTTGAGTGTGTGTGTGTGTTCATGTGAAGAACCAAACAGACGACTGAACAGAGATTATTGAATCAGGAAGACTATTGTAAAACAGCCTATTAGCATCTCACAGATCAAAAGAACAAACACCTCAGACGACTCTGCGGCAGGACGCAAGTCGCTCTAGTTGCAAACCTCTTCCCCTCATTTTCAGCTTAACTTTCTGCACAGAGCTTTTGCCATAGCAAAAGCTAAGTCACTAAAGCAAATTTTCTTTGAATAGCTACAAGGGCGGCTCTAAATATCCAGCAATTATACTGGAGAAGATTAAAGAAATGACAAAAAGGGTGGAAGGAGAAAAAACAGGAATTAGAAAGGCTCCATAACGGAGAGACAGGATAGTAATGAAGGGGAAAGATCTGCAGTGTGTGTGTGTGTGAGAGAGAGAGAGAGAGAGAGAGGAGAGGGAGGGAGAGGAGAGGAGAGGGAGGGAAAAGCAGGATATCTTCCTTTAGAAAGCCCTTCAGAAAGACAGAACTTGATTTCCATTCTTGGGCAAGTCACACTCTCTCAGCCTCAGAGGATGGCCATGGCAAACCCACTCTGAAGGAATATGCCAAGAAACCCCCACGATAGGTTTATTTGAGGGTCATCATCAGTCAGAAACAACCTGAAGGCACACAACAACAAACAAAATTGTACAGAAACTCTTTGGGGACAGGATGCCTAGTCTGCATCTTGAACTCAGTGATGTCAGCCACAACACAGTGTCATCATTTATTTCTCTTAATTATTACTCCTTTTTAAATAAAAATTAATTAAAGGTGCTGGTGATGACATCCAAAGCCCTAAAACAGCTTGGCACTTTGATATTGGAAGGAGCACCTCTCTATATATATACATCTCCCTGAGAACAAAGGTCTGCTGGGGGGTCCCTCCTCTGTGCCCCACCCGTGGGAGAAGTGCATTGTGGGTGGAGATGAGAAAGGGCCTTCTTTGCTGTGGCAACCCAGTTGTGGATCATCCTCCTCTTAGAGACCTGAGAGGTGCATTTTATGAAAGCCTTCGGGAACCTAATTAATTTCTTCCAAACTATACAGAAGTGTGATTTTAAACAGATTTAATTTTTAAGTGGCTTTTTAAGTGGTTAAATTGTTTACATGAGTTAGTCTGTTTAAGTTATTCTTATTGTTTGAAATTTGAATGATTTTAAATTGCTTGCATTGGTTTCACTTGTATGCTACCTTGAGATCCCATGCTATAGGGTAGTATGCAAATAGTTAAATAAATAAACAGTCATCCCACTTTACTTCTTTGGCTTTGATTAACTACAACCTCATGAATGAGACCACTCCAAGTCCCCCTGTTCTCAACTGCTCTACTCAGGTTCTGTAAGCTCAGGGCCGTGGCCTTCCTCATTGACTCTATCCATCTAGTACTCTCTTTTCCTAGCATTATTGTCTTTTCATGTCTTCTCATGATGTGGCTGAAGAACAACAGCCTCAATTTGGTCATCTTGGCCTGTTACAGACTGCCAAAATAAAGCTGCTTCGGGTCTCTTTGGAGGTATGCTATTTAAATGATGCATGGGTCCTAAGAGTCCGGAGGTCGCGTCAAAGCCACACTCCATTCCTAAGTACCGGACTGCAGCTTTGGTACAGCTTCTGGACTCTTAGGACCCATGCATCATTTTAACAGCATACCTCCAAAGAGACCCGAAGCAGCTTTATTTTGGCAGTCTGTAACACGCCAACTTCCAGGGAGAGTTCTGTCTTGATCTGTTCAAGGACCCATTTATTTGACTTGCTGGATGGCCACAGTGTCCTGAACACTTTTCTCCAGCACCACATATCAAATGAGTTTATTTTCTTTCTATCAGCTTTTGTCACTGTCCAGTTCTCATATCTATACATGGTGATGGGAAATACTATGGCTTGGATTATTCTGACTTCAGTGTTAAATTAATATCTTTGCACTTAAGGATTTTATCTAGTTCTTTGATATCTGCCCTCTCCAGTCCACTACTAATTTCTTGATTGTAATCTCCTTTCTGATCAATGATTGATCCAAACTAAGGGAAATTTAACTACATCAATTTCCTTGTCATCCAAGTTGAATTTATGTAAATCATAAAGTTTATCTATATTCTGCTCGAATTTCTTTCATTAGAAGTCCCAAATCACAATTCATATTACGCTAGACAGGTTTACATTGGGGAGTCGGGAAGGAGAACTTTAAACAGGTTTTTCAACACAATTACCTATTAGATAAATAAACTAAATAAATAATAATAGCACTAACCAGAGAAAGTTTGCCTGTAATAGGTGTTCGTAATTCTGGCAGATTATTTTTAGGGGCAAACTTTTCATAGAATTCTCCATCTGGGAGATGAAAGATAATCTCCAAATTTTTCAGTCCTATGGGCTGGCAGCCAGGCAGTGCTGTTCCTTGTGGGATTGCCATGACTGGAATGATCACAAGAGTCTTCTTTTCCCCATGCTGTTGCAAGAGGGTAAATCACAGAAGTGTCAGAGGTGTGAAGTCCATGTGGAGTAACCAGTACTTACAAATGGCATTTCCTTGTAAGCACTGTTGGAATGCAAGCTCAGCAGCAAGCTCACATACCCTTTGAGAATTATAGAATCAAAGAGGTGGAAGAAGGTACATCAAGGATCATATAGTCCAGCCCTCTGCCAGTACAGGAATTCACAGCTATAAACCTCTGACAGGTGGCCATCCAGCATCCATTTTAAAACATGCAATGAATGACAATCCATCACAGTTGTAGATAGTCTGTCCTACTGTTAAACAGTTCTAAAAATCTGGAAGTTGTTTCTAATGTTTAATGTTTAATTTAATCTCCTCTCTTTCAATTTAAATCCTTTGGTACATGAGCAACAGAAATCTTCTGGAGCAACAGAAAACAAGCTTGTTCCATCTTCCACGTGACGGTCCTTCAGCTGTTTGAAGATAGCTATCTAGCAACATGCTCTCAGCTTTAGAAGGCGGCAATGGCAAACCTCCTCTGTACAAATCTTGCCAAGGAAACCCCATGATAGGTTCACCTTAGGGCTGCCATACATTGGAAATGTCTTGAAGACACAAATTGAGAACAGTCTGTCACTTTTGTTTCATTTCTGTGTGGCCTTTCATAACTTGAAATTTCCTATAAGGGACCTCTGAAGCATACTGCAGAACTCAGTGCTTCTGACCTGGCAAGCTTGACTGCAGAGGACAGTTGCTACAGCTGTGCTGAGATTCAGAAACATTGTGGAGTTAGGAGCAGCCTAGTAGAGTCCCCCAAGGAGGAGAACTAGGGTAGAAGATGGAAGATGAAGGAAGAAAGGAGAGGAGTGGAGATTAAGAGAGGAGGTGAAGGTAGGTGAGAAAGAGGACTGAGAATGAAGGAAGAAGAAAGAGGGTAGAGGAGAAAGATTGCTAATGATGTCAATTGTCATCATCACCATCATTTTATTTATTTACTTACATCCTATCCCATTCCTAGGGTGTTGCCACACTGCAGAATTAATGCAGTTTGACACTACTTTAACTGTCATAGTTCCATTCTGTGGAATCCTGGGATTTGTAGTTTGTTGTGGCACCAGACCTTTCAGACAGAGAAGGTTATACAGGCCCTGTCCAGATGGGCCCTTTGCGGCGCATCCACAACGTGCTAGGGTTGCCTCGGGGCAGCACGTGCACATAAACCTAGCATGTCATCACGTGCCACAGTTGTGCAGCGCCATACATACAGCCGCGCAATATTAGGTCGCAGCTAGCCGCCTACATACAGCGCTGTGCAGCTCAACATAACACCGTCTCTGGTTCTTGTCACCGCAAAAAGCCACTTTTTGCAGCTTCTTTTTTTGCTGCGGCAGCACCGCACAGTGTTAGCTGCGGCACTCCTGCACAGCAAGAGAGCCCAGAAGAAGTGCCGCCCTTTTTGGCGGTCTGCACCCACCATAGCTCACAAGTACAGTGGGCCTTTGGTATACACGGGGGATCCGTTCTGGACCCCCCCCCCCATGTATGCCAAAATCTGCTTATGCTCAAGTCCCATTGTCCCCAAGGGCGGCACGCATGCACACGCGGTCGCCATTGGGGACAAAAGTCCCTCTCCTCCCCTTCTCTTTCCCTCCCTCCCTCCCTCCCCTCCCTCCCTCCCCCCTCTTCCCCTCCCGGCTACCTGCTCCGTCGCCGCGCCACTGCCTCCCGCACCCTCGCGGCCACCTCCTCCGTGGGAAGGCCGGTGGCTCTTTGAGGCCAAGAAGCCTCCAGGCTGTACCCCTCTTGCTGTTGGTGGCGGCGGTGGGAGAGGACAAAGCTGACTTCGTCCTCCTGCCGCCGCTGCTCCCACTGCAGAAGGGCCGCTGGAGGCCTGAAGCTTTTGGCCTCCAAGAGCAGCACCCCCCTTTTTCACAGCGCGAGGCTGAGGCCGGAGGAGGCCGGGGCCAAGCCCTATTCCTCATCGCAACCGCTGTAAAACAGCGGTGCTCGCTCGAGCCAAAAGCCTCCAGGCCTCCACCCGCCCTTTCGCAGGTGGCGGATGACTGCAAGGATACGAAGCTCCTCCTCCTCCATGCGGCCGCTGCCACTGCAAATGACCCGGGTGCAGCTTGGAGGCCTCTTGGCCTCCACAAGCAGCACCTGGCCTTTCCCACGGTGGCAAAGGAGGTGGCGGCGAGGAGGCCGAGGAGGCTTCCGGTGCTGCTGCTCTGCTGCCTCAGCCTCCTCTCCACCACAGCCAGGGGAAAGGCCACGTGCTGTTCCTGGAGGCCAAGAGGCCTTCAGGAGCAGCACCCAGCCTTTCCCCCGACCTTGGTGATGGCAGTGGAGAGGAGGCGGAGGACGAGCACCAGAGGCCTCCTTGGCCTCCTCTCTGTTGACACCGCCAGCACCTCCTTGCAGGGGCCGAGTGGGGTATTGGAGGCCAAGAGGCCTCCAGCCCACCACCCGGCCCTTGCATGGCGGCGGCGGCGTAGAGGAGGCCTCTGGCACTGCACCTCCTCCTCTCTGCCACCACCGCAGCCGAAAGGCCAGGTGGCAGCCTGGAGGCCTCTAGGCCTCCAGGAGCAGCACCCGGCCCTTGTGCTGTGGCAATGGCAGCAGAGAGGAGGACGAGGAGGCCTGTTGCATTCGTCCTCCACCTCCTCTCCACTGCCATCATCACGGCCGGGGGAAAGGCTGGGTGCTGCTCCTGGAGGCCTCTTGCACGGAGGTGTCGGTGGCAGCGGCAGAGAGGAGGCCAAGGAGGCCTCTGGCGCTCATCCTCCACCTCCTCTCTGCCGCCGCCGCCGCCACCTCTGCACAAGGGCTGGGTGGCAGGCTGGAGGCTTCTTGGCCTCCAAAACCCCCACCCGGCCTTTCGCCCAGCTGTGGTTCAGGCAGCAGTGGCAGCTAAGAGGCAGTTCGGCAGCGCCAGCAAGGAAAAGGGAGGGAGGGAAAGAAAGAGTTGGGGAGAAGGGGAGGGAAGTTGTCCCAAATGGTGGTGCGCATGAACGCGCGCCGCCATTGGGGACAACTTCTGGGTTTGCCATGCGCGTATGCTCAAATCTGCGCATGGCAAATCCGCGTACAAGGAGGGCCGACTGCACAAATTCCAGAATTCCATAGCACTGATCCATGGCAGTTAAAGTGGTTTCAAACTGCATTAATTCTGTAGTGTAGATGCAGCCGAGTAAAAGCTTCAAGGATGCTTTCAAGAATTAAAACAGAAACAACTAAAAATTCACAGCATGCAAAAGTTTAAAAGTACAATTAAACTAATCTAAGGCACTTTAAACATGGCCATTAAAAAGAAAACAAATAAATTGTAAAGCACATTTTGAAAGACCCTTTCCTCCTGAGCAAGCAGCCCTCAAAGGTCTACTGGAAGAAAAAGGCCTTCACTTGCCTATAAAGGATGATAACAAGGAGAGTGCTAATCTAAACTTTCTAGAAAGTGAGTTCCACCAAGAAGATACCACATTAGATGTACCTATGAAGGTGAGGAAAGGCATGTTTTCAGAACAAGCTTGCAGCTTTGTTAAACAGAGTTGCCCTCTGAAGTATGAGAATGTCTGGAGCAGCACATTTTTATTCCTGGAAAGCAATCACGCTCAGAGTCATCACTTAGGAAAATGAAAAACCCTGGATTTATTAAAATGCCTTTTGACAGAAAAGATGATCGTGATTCTTTTCCTAACTAATGAGGGCAGGGAATCCATGGTTTCCCAGCCCTTCAAGACTGAAGGCGATCTCTCCCAGGAAAAACTGAGAGTGTGAACAAGAAGGGGAAAGTGATAACAGCCCTAACATTTTCCAATATAAGGATTAGAAAGGTCAGTATAGGTCAGAAGAACCAAAGGACAGTTTGGGAAACTCTCATTCTCTCTCCCCAAGCAAGCTGAGTTGCAGCAAAACACTCTTCTTTAGAAGCAGAAAGTTGAAGCCTACAAAAAGGAAAGCAATAGCAAATCTGATTTGAATAAATCTTGACAGGAAAAGCCTAGCAAACATGGGAGGGTGAGATGACATGCAGTGGGTTTCTGTGGTTGAAAAGAGATTTGAACTCTGGTCTGTTGCTGCCGAGTTTTGAGTGCAAAAAATGGTGTGCACTAAATTAACACAGGAGGGTGAGAGAGGTGAGGAATCTTATCTTTCTCAGTAGGCTGAGACAAAAGCAAACTACTTCAACCACTCTTAGCTTGTCTGTTCTTCTCAATAATAACTTTTGCAAACTTGACCAGACTCTGATGTTGCTTGGACACGTGTATCCTAGTTTTCATCTGTGAAATATAGGAAGGAATGAGATTAATTGGAGGGAAAGTTGTGGGAAACAGAGGCAGAGGGAAAACCAAGGAGCAAAGTAATAGTCTGAGAGACTCCATTACTGGCACCTGAGGCCCTCCTTGATGAATCTTCTGGGAAGGAAGCAAGAGGGACACTGGGAAAGTCAAGGAGGAGGACCAGGCAGTCCTTCCTAAATCAGGCTGATTATTATTGTTTTCTGTTTGTCAATAGGAAAGAACAGTCCAACCAACTGAAGAAGGAGGCTCCTCCCTCCCTAACTGTCATTGTTCGGCCTCTGAGGGAGAGAGAAGGCTGGCCCAGTACCATCAGGGGCTAGCCTGAAGAAAGAGGCTCCTCCCTCCCTAACTGCCCACCCGCCCGCTTTCCACCTGGGCAGGAGTGGCCCAGAGAGACTCTTCCTTGCCGCCGGAGCGGCGTTTCTCCAGGGGGAGAATCTGGAATCTGTACTGTATTGTATTTTCATTTTGTTTTGTAAACCGCCGTGATCATAGGAACGGCGGTATATAAATAAAATTTCAATCAAAAAAATCAATCAATCAACCAAACCTCAAGCAATTTGCCTGTTATTAGAGTTCCAAGAGTCAGGCCTCTCATGTTGGACTACAAAGGGAATGCTGGTAACCAGGAGGAAAAATCATGGCCTGAGGGTAATTTTATATTTAGTATTTTTAATAATTTGTGCATGAAACAAAGTTTATGTACATCAGAAAGCAAAAGTGTCCCTATCTCAGCCACCCATGTGGACAATTTTGGATTTTGGAATATTTTAGAATTTGGAATTCTGGATCAGGGATACTCAACTTGTTTTCCAGTGTAGGAAAATGAAGATGGTGGTTGCAACCATAACCACCAAAGGGGTCTACTACAAAGTTTAAGAACCAGTCGCTGTAGAGTTCCTTTCTGAAGCCACAACCACTACTTTATTGTGGATCACACCTTATTTATTTATTTGTTATTTATTTGCCATTTTTGTATCTTACTTTTCCTCCAAAAAGCTTAAGGTGATATATGTAGCTCTATTTCTCTTCACTTTATGCTCATAATAACCCTGTGCGGTAGCTCATGGTGAGACAGTTTGATTGACCCAGGCTACCATCCAATTAGAGACATGCACATGCAAACGTCACACTACACATTCAGAGCCAAAGTCACCATTGTACAATGGACTTATTTTGCTGACAACATGTTCCTTTGTCCCTTGTTTTGCAAGTGACAATTGCACTTGATGTGTTGCAACTGCACACTGTGCATTCATATTGCAACTGTGCATCCTATATTGCACATCATGTACTGTGCATTTCACATTGCACAGTGTCACCTAATAATTGACATATGTCACATAATGTTGGTATTCTGCATGGACATTGCATAGTGCTT
Source organism: Sceloporus undulatus (assembly GCF_019175285.1). Classification (NCBI taxonomy): domain Eukaryota; kingdom Metazoa; phylum Chordata; class Lepidosauria; order Squamata; family Phrynosomatidae; genus Sceloporus; species Sceloporus undulatus. Next base: position 12,183,957 of record NC_056526.1, on the reverse strand, counting down.
GTGTAGCGTTATCTCTGCATGGAGATATTTATGCTATGGAGAAGGAATGTTGGATTGCAAACCCAAAGTCAGCCAGAGAGCTTTCATTGTTCAGCAAGGACTAGAACCCAAACTTTTCCAGTCTTGCTCCAACACTTTACTTACTTACTTACTTACCTTATCTATCTATCTATCTATCTATCTATCTATCTATCTCCTAAAAATCTTTACTGCTTGACCATTAAAAAGCCTGCTTAAACAAAAATGTCTTTGCCAGAGGAAGAAAAGCAGGGAGGGGTCCAGCCTAGCCTCCTGTGGAAGGGAGTTCCAGAGGTTGAGAGAAACCATTGAGAAGGCTTTCTCTTGTGTCTTCACCAAGCAAGACTGTGATGGTGGTGGAACAAAGAAAAACCCTTCCTGGGAAGATCTTAGCATTCTTGCACATTTGTATGGGGAGATACAGTCATTCAGATACTCTGTATCTAAGCTGTATAGAGCTTTATTGGTCATGACCTGTACCCAGAAATGATCCAGTAGTGAGTGAAGCTGTTTCAGCAAGGAAGTTATGTGTTCCCTGTAACAGGTCAGCCTTCTAGCTTTGGCATTTTGACTATCCAAAGGCAGTCACACATAGAATGTACAGTATTTCAGTAACCCAAATGGGATAAATTCAAGACATGTTTAACCTAGCCAGAGCTGATGTCTCAAGGAATGGGCACATCTGGCGCACTAGTTGTAGCTGTGCAAATGCACTCCTGGCCACTGCTGAAACCCAGGTTCAGAGCTGAGTCCAGAAGAACAGCCAAGTTGTGAGCCTGAGATTTCAGGGGGAGTGCAACACCACTTTAATGTGGACATCTCACTAGCTTTCCTTCACAGTGGTGTTCTCTGCAAGCTGGGATGTGCCACACAAGCCCAAAGTTGTAACTTTGTCATAAAAGTCTTGAACTCCCTGTTTTAAGTCCTTCTACCCATTATGATCTCACAACATCTTCAGCAAATCAGCTATAAGAGAAATAAGAATATTGGTCTAATTAGGGAGAACAGACAACTTTTAAGGAATATATTAAGAAAAATCAAAAGGCCACGAAAAAAGAAAGAGAAGAGCATGGCATCAACTCTGTTAGGAGAAAAAATATATTTTTATTTTTTAAAAAGAGCCAACTGGCTGTATTCCAATAAGAAAAAAAGGCATAGAATTGCTAGAAAAAACAACTATAAAGACACTGTAAATCAAACAGCATTGAGTTTAGAACTTCAAAAACGCAGAAATTTTCATCTATTATTAATTATGATAAAAAATTCTATCTCAGAATATTTTACAGCACAGCTGTTGCTGAGAGAGAGAGAAAGAACCTAACATAAATGTCCTGAGAAACAAGAGCATCGGAACCAAATCTTTGACCTCTAAATGGAGACGTCAGAAATATAATCAAGCACTTCCTTTCCTTTTCTCATTTGAGAGAGGAAAATATAACTACAGCAATATAAAGTCTGTAATTGTATTTTAATTGTAGGAAATTAACTGCACCATTCTTATCAATAAACATGAGAGTTTCACCCCCCAAAAAAGTCCTTAGTCCTTCCTAACCATATTAAGAAGTGCTCAGTCCTCGGTTTCCAGTTTTTCGACTGAAAGAACTATTATTAATTCTTCATTAATACTTGAAAGATTGAGAGGGAATGAGGGTACATTTAAAAACAATAGCACAAATGCTAGAGAAAGACTCAGTTCTTCATTGAAAGGGTATATGTGTTAACCTGATTCTTCTGGAGTCTAGCTAAATGAGTTTAGAAACTTTTAGCTAAGGATGTTGTGAACATCCTTAGCTAAAAGTTGGGTGCTTATAGAAATGAATGTCTGCAAACAGGATCGATGAAAGGAGGGGCTTTGTGATATCAGAGTCTTCCACCATGCCCCTTGTTCCCTGCTACACATGCCCAGTTACTTATCTAAGGGTTGAAAGAAGTCAGAGATGACAACTCTATCAAGTTCATGCTGAGACTACAATTGACAGTTTTCACTAGCGAGAAAAATGACATTAAAGGAGTTACACTGGCTGCCAGTTTGCTTCCAGTTGGAACTCAAGGTGCCGGTGACAAGCTTGAACATGTCCAAAGGAGGGTGACCAAAATGGTGAAAGGTCCAGAAACCATGCCATATAAAGAGCAGATTATGGAGCTGGGTATGTTTAGCCAGGAGAAGAGAAGGTTAAGACGTGACATGATAGTGATGTTTAAATATTTGAAAGGATGTCATACTAAAGATGGAGCAAATTTGTTTTCTGCTGCTCAAGAGAATGAGTCACAAAGTAAGGGATGCAAACTACAGGAATAGAGATTCCACCTAAACATTAGGAGGAACATCCTGATGGTAAAAGCTGTTTGACAGTGGAATGTGCTGCCTCTGAAGGTGGTGGAATCTCCTTCTTTGGAGGATTTTAAACAGAAACTGAATGGCCATTTGTGGGGAGTGTTTTGTCTGTGTCTTTCCAAATGGCAAGGAGGTGGGCCCCTTTGGCTCACTTCCAGTTCTATGATTCCATGATAGTATTCACAACCCTAAAGATCTTTGGACATCGATATTTGAGGGAGCACCTCTTCCTAAATGAGGTTAACAATACAATGTGGTCCACAATAGTGTGGTAGGGCATCCTCTGTTGTGGAACCACTTAGAGGCCTGATTGGCATCAATGTTGATGTCACTCCAGCACCAAGTAATAACATGGCTTTAAATATATAATTAAAGTGTTTGAGTCCTAACCAATTTCTTTCAGATATGTACATATGCATGGATTTAAACTATTTTGTTTCAACTTATCAAACCTGTTTAATACAGTTTTTGTCTTTTAAAAATATTTTATTCATTCAAATTGGTTACACTAATCTTATTGTATGCTGCCCTGAGGTCCTATCATATATAAGGCAGGATTTAACTATTTTAGTGAAGAAAAATTAAAAATAATAGTAATATACGAATAGCATAGTTTTCCTGCCTGGTGGTAGCTGGTGACTGCCATGTAAGGATGAAAAAAATATGTTTTTAGTGGTTTAAAAATGTGTTTTGACTGTCAAGAAGCCCAGAAAACAAGAATCCTGAACCAATATTAATTCACAGTGGTTGTTTTGTACAACAAATAGACTTTTCTACACAGAAAAACTCAGGTCCAAAACACACTGCAGAAATAAGCCAATTTGAGACCACTTTAACCACCCAGGCTCAGTGCTAGGGAATCCTGGGAATTGAAGTTTATTGTGGTACCAGAGCTCTCTGACAGTGAAGGCTAAATATCTCACAAAACTACAGTTCCCAGAATTCCCTAGCATTGAGATAGGGCAGTTAAAATGGTCTCAAACTTGATTATTTTTACAGTGTGTTTTGGACCTCAATCTGTGCCAAACTCCATCAAATGAAGATAATCAGACCATTCCAGATGACCAGCTATAGGGTTCTTCAGATAGTAATAATGGGAGAAATGGGATTCTTCCTTCCCACTGAAGAAGAGAAACTCTTTAAGACCCTGAGCTGCAGGAAATGTATTGAAATCTCTATGGTAGTTTAAGGTGTAGTTGTCAATAACTGGTTGACTATATTCACAGGAGGTGTGATGATATGGTAATAATACTCTCCACCACCTGTATTGGATTTTCCTTAAACTGGCAATTATTATTGAGTTTTATCCAACTGCTGTTGGTGAATGACACTGAATCGTTTTGACTAGTTGTTTAGCAGTATTCACATGGAGTGCAAATACAAAAATGCAGGCAAATAGAATGGTGATCACAGGATGCCATTTTATAGCCTGATTTTTAATCCATTTCCCAAAAATACACAGAGAGTCCTCCAACTATGGTAGACAAGATCCTGCCTTTGGGTTTTATAGTGCAAATCTCTGCATGTGGGGCTACACAGTAATTGTTCTATACAACCATTGTGCTGAATGCCAACATTGCACAACTGAACCAAAACAAAATACACATACCTTAATACAAAACTGTGCATACCTGTGCACATGCACAATGGCACTTCCACAACCTTGAACTGAATAAAGACGCTCCATAACAAACACAAATATCCAACCTCTTCTTTGGGGAATGTACACACACATGGCATCAGTAGAATTCTGGCCATTTCATTACTGTATATTACTAAGATCACTCATGCATTTATTCATAAAATCGGACCACAAGATGAAACTTGTAACCACATTTCTGTGTACCAGGATTATTTGTATGTGTGCTAGGCATACAACAACAATTAATGTTTATCAGAAAAATACACAGCAATCCACAGATGCAACTCAATGGCCCTTGTTGGTTCCCTTTCTCTCTGTATTTCTGTACTGTTACTACTCAAGGATAACTGTGATGAGATTGCCAATTTTCACCTCCAGTGTGCAATTAATAACTTCTTTGGCTAGATGTCCAATAATGAATTTGCACCTTTAATGACGTGCGAGTTTTGTCACTTACATTGTTCAGCTTCTGGGCATTTCAGTAATATCCACATATATTTTTGGCTGCACTATAATGCACCATATGAAAATAGTGCTGTCCGAGAGGGGGATTCCCCCCCCCCCCCCATATGTAACTTCTTCATTTGAAAATTAGTTTATTCTGTAATGTTTACTCTGGAAGAAAGAGTGGAAAATCAAAATTTATAACCATGAGGTCAATTAGAATGGGAATACTATTTTGTTTTCTCCTGCAGTGTTATAAGAAAGAAAAATATGAACAGGACACTATGTTTCACTACAGTCTCTGCTGATAATCTCAAGTGATCACAGTTTAAGAATATCAAAAGAGCCCTGATGGACCTGATAAACCTATTAATTATTTAGTCCAGCAACCTCATTCCAACAGTGATGAGTCAAAAGTGGAAAATGTACTTTTGGAGGGGAGAGGAGACAGGTTCTCAGATTCTCAAGCCAGTATAACGAGTTATTTTGGGGGACTATAATTCCCAGAATCAACCCCATATTAGCTGAGTGACTCTGGGAATTATATCCCAAACAAGAAACTTTTCCTGGCTGTAGTGACAAACCAAACAGTTTGTGAAAAGCACAAGGACAGAAATAACCCCTGCCAGTATTGACCCAAAGTATTTTCTATCTGAGGAAACCAAGAATATAATGCATTCCATGCAGAGATGCTTGCCTAGATTTGCCAGTTAAAGACTACATCTCTAACACTGTTGATGGCACATGGTTCTCCTATACATCAGAGGGTAGTAAACGAAGAGGCTGCACAAACCGGTGTTATACGCCAGCCTTGAGGCAGAGTGGAGGCATGGCATATGCACAATGCACACCCTGATGCCACTGTCATGACATACGCCCAACCACACAAGTGGATAGCATCACATTACTCCTTTGGCACTGCATCCAGGTGACCCAGTGGCAAAAGGAGTGCCAGAAAGTGTCGCCATGGTGGCAAAGGCGCCTTTTCCCTGGCGCAAAAAGGAGTGGCATTTTGCTGTTCTTTTTAGTGTTGGGGAAAGGCCGGATTGGGGCCACAGCATGTAGTTGCCATGGCCCAGATCTGGCACTGAAAGGGGCAGCAGCAGGCCACTCCAAAGGGTTGGTCTGTTTAGAAGTCTGCTAGGACACAGCTCTGTCCTTCAACCTCTCACCACCTTTGAGCATCTCCTACCCAAGCACCCATCTCAAACTGTCTAATAATAGGGATTGGCCTGACCCTTGATATTTTCCTCCTGGGAATTGGTGTGCAGGCTTATACCAGATGTAATGTAAACATGAAGGCCCTATTAATCCATCACGGCTTAAAATAGAACTATCCTCACAATCTCCCTTTAAGACCATCTAAGCCTAAATATCCTAAAGGCACCAGATTCCATCTGATCCTAGAAGCTAAATAGGGCCAGTCCTGGTTAGTACTTGGTTGGGAGACCACCAATGAATGCCAGGTTCTGTAGACTATATTTCAGAGGAAGGACCTGGCTAAACCACCTCTGAGTATTCCTTGCCTAAGAAAACCCTATGAAATTCATGGGGGTCAGCAGGTGACTTGAAAGCTCATACATATACAAGCCAATGAACACATGTTGTGGTAACATGACTTAATAAAGCTTTCTTTGCTTTTCTTTTGTCTGACTTCAATCTGTTGCCAGTCACATTTAATTAATGACTTCGAGTGCTGTAAAAGTGGGAGACAAGAAATATCTCTACCAACTTTCTCCACGGTATATACTGCTGTTTGATGTTCTCCTCCATGCAGCAATATGTGCCCCCTCTCCAAAATAGCTTTCGAAAGGTCAAGAGGTCTTCCTGAAAACTATAAGATAAAATGTGTAGACCTGCTCTAACAGGACATTTTCTTCAAGACTAAATGTCATCATGCAATTTTAGGCTCCGCACCCTCCCAGTAATCAATGAATATCCATTTCTTTCTCTGCCCATAAGCTCATACGCAACAGCAAATCTTGCATATACCCTCGTCTATCCACTACAGCAATTTACAGAACTTTTCTTTAGCAAGACATTAACTGGAAACTGTGATGGAGCAGCAAATGCACACAAATACCTAATTCAATTCTAGGCTGCAGTTCCAGCCCAAGACAAGAATAGAATCCAGATCAAGAGCAGTAACAGTACACTTTATCCTGTTTTGGCCAGATGTTACCAGGGGGCGTTTCACACTACACAATTATAGCATTATGTATTTTATAATTATAGTATTATCAATAGCTTGACACTTTAACTGCCATGGCAACATGTTATGGGATTCTGGAAACTGCAGCTCAGCAGGGAGCACTTAGAATTCTCGGCCTGAGACTTCTAATGCCTCACTTCACTACAAATCCCAGGATTGCACAGTCATGGCAGTTGGACTATAATTACAGTACTATAATTGTGTGGTGTGAAAGGGCCTAAGGATTCCATAGGATGTTGCTATGAAGTTGAATCATAGCACTATAAATGGGGAGTGTGAAAAAACTTCTGTAATACTGTATCTGGTTCTAGACACCACCGTTTAGAAAAGAATATCTACAACCTAGAACATGTCCACATAAAGACAACAAAGATGGTAAAAGGCCTGGAAACCAAGCTTTATAAGGAAAGGCTCAGGGAGCTGTGTATGGTTTGCTTGGTAAAGAAAAGGCAGAGAGGCAATGTGATATCCACTTTCAACAATCTGAAGTACTCGCACTTGGAAGATGAGGTGAGCTTGTTTTCTGCTACTCTAGAAAGTAGGTGCCAAACCAATGGATTCAAATTACAAGAGAGGGGTTCAATTAAACATTGGAAAAACTGCCTCACAGTAGGAGCTCTTTGACTGACTTGTAAGGTGTTTGGCTCTTCTTCGTTGGAGGTTTTAAAACATAGATTGGATGGCCATCCATCAGGGATGCTTTAGCAATGGATATCCTGTATTCTCTTTGGTATGAACATGATGGATCTTGATTAGGTGTGTGTAACTCTGTGGTCCTATATGAATACCCATTAATTTATTCTGTCTGGCTATTGTAATTTATGCTGCCACAAGTAAATATCACAAAAATATCTTCCCAAGTTCAACAATAATTTGTGGATCTGTTGATGTTCCCACAAAAGAAGAGATTGTCTGCATACTTGACGTACACCAAACTTTAGGGGGGGAAACCTAACAGAATTGAATGAGGTAGAATATAATATGTATGGCTGGAGAATGGCATTTCACCAGATGCAGATTAAAAGGAAAACTGTCATGGACAAGGATACTAATTTCACCAACACCAAACTGAAAAAGCCATGTAAAATCAATACACAGAAGCAATTAAATAAGCCAGACAGGGAATCCGCCTCACCCTTCCTGGCTGGCAAAATGCACCCACACCCCATCAACAGCATTACGTTTTCTGAACAAAGCAAGGGAAAATTAATTTTACATATGAACACAGCCTATGAGATTACAATAGGTTAATATTTTTAACAGTAAAGCATGCAGCAATGGCTAATTCTAAATGCCCAGAGGGAGAGAAGTTTTAGGAACATTCTGTAAGAGCTGGCAGGCAGAACTCATCAAAATTATGTGAAGGACATCCACCCTTTCCCTAAAGAGAAACAAAACTACACAGTGGCTTCATCATACCCTCCATGTCTTCTCAAGAGTGATGCTGATACCCAACTGTCCCTCCCTACAAATAATTTCCATCACACATCGGGAGACATAGGGAGGGAATGGCTGAAGTCTCGTGCCTTTGCAATGTCCCAAGGACCAGATCTAAATCTGACACACCCAGATTTCCTTGAATTTGGTCTGCCAAAGGAAGGGCCCCTGTTGCCATCACTTTCCAGTGGCGAGAAAAAGAGAATGGGGAGGTAGTTCAGACCATGAAGAAGCAGGTAGTCTCAGCTGCTCTCAAAGTCCCACTTCCTTCACGCAGGAGGCCAGACGAGCCAGATCTTTATAGTCTAAATTACATCCTCTACCCACTTCTCACTGGTAAACTACTGCAGTAGATGCCCCTCCTGGAGAATGTTTTCTGGTATGTCTCCACATAATATGTTGCTCCCATGAGTGAGACTCAGAGGAAGGCCTCTCTATCAGATCTCAGCTTCCACCAGCAAGTGAAAACTTTCTTATTTCAGCAGGATTCAGGAATTAACTGTGTTGTGCTTTTAATGGTTGCATTGTTTTGAACTTTTGAATGGTTTTAACTCTGTAAATTGTTTCATTTCTTTTTAATATATATATTACTGATATCTTTGTAGGTTTTAATCTGCTCTGATTTCAATATTCTGTAAACTGCCTTGAATGCCAATATGGGGGGGGGGGGGGGGGGAAATAAATAAAAAAAAGGTTTTAAAATGGGAGAAGCTGGCTACTTAGAACCATAACCACCATCAATATAAGCTTCTGTGAATACCCGTGGGCCATGCCTTGTCTTCCCATTTCACATCTTATTCAAAGGCACCCTCCCCCAAAACTTGGGTGAACCACATAATGATAAAAAAATGGAGCAGATAGATTGATCAGTGAGTTTGAGGTGAGGAAAAGGATCTCAGAAAAGCAGAGAAGAATTCTGGCAGAAGACAGGCCGATAGACAGGCTTGCAGATGAGAAACTAGGAAGAGTCCTAATATCTGAGCTAGGATAAAACGGGGAAGAATGGTTTCATTGCCTTGAGCTCACTGGGTGAAAGCTGGGATTAAAACACACACATGCAGACAAACTGAGCATAAGATTTCAAAAGTCAACAACATTAACACTCCAGTACATTCCTGTTCCCATAAGAGGTTTAGGGGAAGCCAGCAGGCTACTGGATTTTGCATAAACAGAAAAGTCATTCAAAGCAACCCCAGACATACAAACAGTAGCTTTGAATAAAGTCTTTTCACTTTCTTCAAGCCTTTTTAGCCTACATAATTACAGTGCTGTGATTCCACTTTAACACACCCGCTAACATTTCATTGATGGAAACTGAGACATGTGTAACCAGGCAGCATCGGGATGTGGTCAAGAAGGCAAGTGTTATTACTGAGGAAGAAGAGACGAGCTGGAAGTGACTGTTGCAGGTTGTTTTTGCCTGAGCCTACTGGGAAGGGAAGGATTCCACCCACGCTTCTCTACTTTGAACTCAGTTTGTAGCAATTGAAGTAAACTGAGAATAAAGAGGGAGAATGGGAGCAAGGGAGAACTTACCTTGCCAAATTGGAAGAGTTGGAGGGAATGCTTTAACAGGTATGGATCCATCCTATAGAATCCTGGGATTTGCAGTTTAGGCAGAAGAATGTAGAAATTTCCTCCAGAAATTTCTCCAGTGCCTCAACAAAGTACAAACCCCAGGGTTCCATAAGACGCTGTCAAGGCAGTTAATGTAGAATCATAGCAATATACTTCTGTAGTGTGCAAGGGCCCACGGAAGAGTAAGACATTATTTTGGAACAGAAGAAAGTTTTTAAAAGGGGGCACTACTACTGCTACTGCTACAAAAATCACAACAAAGACCCTTAGATATTAATCTGCTTGAAATAGTTTCCATATTTACAAAATAATTCTTTGGCGAGGAATGTCAGCAGCCACAGAGACAGATCTAAGCAAACTTCATATGAAACTGGGCACCCATATCCTTTTCAAACAACAGCAAAGGCGACAATTCAGCATGGCGATCAATTGGCTCCTTTAGCTTGTGAGATTTTCTCAGTGCCCTTCATGGCGAATGATCACAAGGAACTTCACTGAAACTAAACTCCAGCACTTACCAAACAACAACAGAAAGAGAGCAGCCGAGAATAAAACAAATTAGTTTTTCAAGGCTGGGACTGAAGAAAAGACCAAGGGCCTTATTAACGAGGGAAAGCTTAGTGGCTCTTTGCATGTGTGAGCAAATTTGTCAGAATGCATTGAGAAGTGTCTCTATATTTGTCTCTTTCTTCCTTACAAGTCCCTGCACTGAATAACGATTTCAGGAAGGGGGGACATAAATAAAAATTAGCAATTCATGCTGCATCATGGAGATTGTGCTTTCTGTTTTCAAGTCTTGGGGTTGGGGGAGATACTTGAGCTGCAAGTGACCTACATTTCAGCAAATGTTAAGAGTAAGGTATGGATTTGATTAGAACAGGTGATTGATTGATTGACTGCAAGCAACAGCCAGAAAGGGGCAAAGTTGAGGGACGGATCCACCCTAAACCATAACATAGTTGGAGCTGATCAAATCCCCCTCCCCATGTGAATTTTGTATCATTAAATGAAAACAGTGGCTACAAACATCAGCTTTCAAACTTACAGGGAACATTTTCCATCCTGATTCCAATAGGGAACCACGGTGTCTTGTAGGTTAGGCATAGCAAAAGTGTGATCTGTGGTCCCCAAGGCTGTTTCAATGACACCCAGCTTCTCCCCGCTCCTCTCATTGCAAAAATTGCCCAACAGGGAGTAGGAATCCTTGGGGACAATTTAAAAAGCAATCATATCCTCCAGCTGTCCCCATTCGGCAAGGAAAGTCCCCAATTAATCCTCTGTCCTCTCATTTAAGTTCCAATCTTTCTCACCTCTTCCCACACTTGAACCTTTGTCCTCAGCTTATTTATAAAATAAGCAACTCAAGTTTTAAACAGAGGCTGGATGGCCATCTGATGAGGGTACTTTGATTGTGAGTTCCTGCATGGTAGGGGTTGGACTGGATGGTCCTTGTGGTCTCTTCCAACTCTATGATTCTATGAAATTTCAGTTTCTTCAAGATGATGTCAAAGCACAAAAGGAGTTTGTACTCATTTAACTAAGGAAGGGAGAGAAGAGAGTGTGGTGAAAGTATTGCCCTTTCCAGGAGGCACAGGCAAAAACAATCTGTGGCATCCTCTTCTGCCTTGTGTGTTCTTCCTCATAAATAATGTTTGCCATCTTGACCAGATTTAGATGTTGCTTGGTGAGACATCTGGAGGGTGTGAAAAAATTAGGGGCTACAGCAGAGCAACACAGCCCCCACAGGTCCCCTGAGAGAGTCAATGAAGCCCCCTAACCTCTGACAATTGGCCATCTGTATCTGGGTCATGTGCTAAACCAGGCACACTTCACAGAGTATTATGTAGACCTTTTTGGTCTCATTGTTAGAATCTAAAAACCTAAATGAGTCCTAAATGGGAGTATATTTTGTTTCATTTTCATAGAATGATAGAATCATAGAGTTGGAAGGGGCCGCATGGGCCATTGAATCCAGTCCTCTGTTCCATGCAGGATTTTCAGCTCAGCATCCCAAGCAGCTAGACATCCAACTCTTTCTGAAGATGTCTTCAGAAGGAGACTCCACCACCTTTCTAGACAATTGGTTCCATTGCTGAACTGTTCTTATTGTCAAGAAGTTCCTTCTGATGTTTAGTTCAAATCTACCATCTTGGAACTTCAGACCATTAGTCCTACCCTCTGGGACAGCAAAGAACAAGCCTGTTCCCTTTGTTCTGTGACAGCCCCTTGAGGTATTTAAAGTGTGCATTTCACCAAGCTGAATAAGCCAGACCAGATAGCCCTGTGTGTCCCATACCTACCTCTGCCATTGTGTCTGCTGAGAAGACCCCTGTCAAAACCTTTGATGTCAGATGAGAGCATGTGGCTGAGCCAGGTGCCCCATTTCTGCCCTTAAAGGCCACAATGGAGATCTTCTCTAAAGACATGATGGCAGAGGCAGGCATGGGGCAACAGCAGGTCCATGGTGCAGTTGCTGACAGGCATGTAAACACCTGTCCATCACTATGCCAGCTTGAGAACTGACCTGGTTCAGGATCTGGTGCAGGACAGGAAGGGCTTGGCCATTCCGGATTCCCCCCCCCCCTTGTAAATTTGAAAATTTGCATATATTCAAGCCCCATAGATTTGAATGGCCACATGCTCCTGCCTGCGGCCATGTGCACTTGTCATGGGTTTGTGCACCATTAACTTAAATGGAGGTCACCCCTCCATGAATAACCAAAACTGCAGATCTCAAGTCTGTGAAAACGGAGGGGCGATTTTATTGAATCCAGCATATTTCTAATAGAATATTTCTTCTGATTGTTCCACTTGGTAAGTGAATTTCGCAAAGATATATCTATTTGGACAATATATTTCAAAAAACATCCTATCTATCTCTTTCTCTAACTGTATATAAGTTTCATGATTTTTTTTAAAAAAAAATCTAAAATAACCAATAATCATATTTTAAAATTTTTTAAAAACTTCATTCTTTTTCTTCGAAGACTGGAAGACTTTTTTTCTGTTTGTTACTCTTCAATCAAAAGCAAATCAGAAACGACAATTTTCATTCATCCATACATTTTAGAGACTGGACAACCAGGATACTACAAATATAGGAATTGATTTAAAGAGGCATTATTTTCATATTTCACAGAGGCCCAACAAGGCCAGGGATTGCCTCTAATTTCTTTTGTCAATAAATTGAAATGTCACTTGTACCTGTATGCTACAAGAAAAGAATGAATATACAATTTCTGGCACTGTCCTGCCAAAGGAACAGCATTTGGAAGAAAATGTTCACTTCCTAATTATTTAACATGAGAAATGTGTAAAATCTCCTCACATCATAGCTATACACTTGACAATTGTTTTCTCACTTCAGCAGCCAAACAAGCAGGCCCAGTGATGTAATCCCTTTAACAGGGTGTCTACGGTTTTCTGTTCAGCAGAAGGAACGTACAGTACTTTTTTACTAGTGCTGAAGCCACAAAAACAAAGCCAGGGAGGTTGTTAAAATAATGAACAGTTGAAGAACAAATTTAATTCCCTTGCAAAAAAAAAAAAAACGACGGCTGCCAAAGTCATAGAAATAACTGCCGACGTCTTGTGGCTGTAACCAACTGGGCAAAGGAAAAGCACATGGCCTCTTTCCCCCACAGTGAATCTTGGTTAGCGTTACACCCATCGCAAAATCAAGTGGTGAACTCAAGCATATAAATAGATCAGGGAACTTCAGCTCCTCTCATCCAGCTCCGATTACTTCTTCATGAGAAAAATCTATTGCGTGTTCAAGATTAGAATGGAGAGGCTTGGCCTGCAACATATGAAGTTTCCTTCTACTGAGTAAGACTTTGGCGCGTTACAGACCGCCTCTTTGAGGCGGCCTGTAGGTGCTGCTTTCCCCGGTGTATCGGGGCCTCAGCTGTTACAACGGCAGCTGCTGAGGCCCCGATCCGACACTTTGCAGGCTGCGGGGAAGCGGCAAAAGGCCACTTCCCCGCAGCCTGGAAAGGAGTGTCCTTGGGGCTTCAAGCCCCAAGGACACCCTGCGGCGGCAGGGAGGAGGAGAAAGGGGCCGCTTGGCCCCTTTATCCCTTGCATCACTGGGCGCAGCCGTCTGAAGGCTGCACCCAGCAAAGCAAAGCAGGAAGGAGCTCCGTTTCGGAGCTCCTTCCGGGGTCGCACAAAGGCGCCATAGGTGCCGTGGTGCGGCCCCAATATGTCACAACCGCGCCGCCTCATTGAGCGGCGTAGTTGTGATGTATGTTGGCGGCGGCCGTGTGGAACGGCCGCCACCATTTTGTGTGCCGGGAGCGCGTACTAGGTTAGGGGGTGCGGAAGCACCACCCCTTCCTAACCCTAGTACGCTCTCTGCGCGTACTATATGGCCCATTTGTAACGGGCCCTTGGCTCCATTAAGTACAGTGGTACGCAAACCCCTCTTTACATGGTCAGGCAGACGTCACAAACCACCACCACCACTACGCTGTGATAGATGAATAAAAACATCTTGTTTATTTACTGTGCCCATTTTTATTCACACATTCATGTATATTCATATTTTAACATTTTGTATAGAAATAACAATGTTCAAATTATTTATTAGTAGTAGTAGTAGTAGTAGTATTTATATCCCACCCTTCTCCCAAGACTGGGACTCAGGGCAGCTTACAACATTAAAGAACACCATACAATTAAAAAGATACAAAAACAATACCTTAAAATAGGATTAAATTATTACAATAATTAAAACAAATTCAATGCTAAAATATCAAATACTTTAAAAAGATAAAAATGCTTAAAATACACTAAAACAATATAGTACCCCAGACCATTCTTTAAAAGCATTCTGTTTTGAATGCCTGTCTGAAGAGGAAGGCCATCAAAGAAGGGGCCATTCTGGTCTCCCTTTTATTCATTTAATTACATTCAATATTTAACACAATACATGTGTAAATTTTACAAATGAAAAGATTTGGGAAGAGGAGGAAGAGGAGAAAGTGGAGGAGGGATCAGGGTCTCCAAGTTGAGTGCCCCCCTTGAGCAACTCTCAAAATCCCCCATGGGAACCTCTGATCTAGTTGTTGTTGTGTACCTTCGTCATTTCTGACTTATAGTGATCCTATCATGGGGTTTTCTTGGCAAGATTTGTTCAGAGGAGGTTTGCCATAGTGTTTCCCTGAGACTGAGAGAGTTTGGCTTGTCCAAGGTCACCCATGGCTGAGCTGGAAATCAAACCCTAGTCTCCAGAGTTGTAATCCAACACTCAAACCACTACACCATACTGGCTCTCACCAACTTAAACACTGCAGGGTTGGGCAAAGTACAATCCTGGGACTGTATATCACCCACAAGGTATGTTTTGGTTTTTCAGCCTTCACAGCCTTCTAACTTCTTGGTCTCCTCTTTTTCTGGCCAAATAAGCAAATGAAAATGGTGGAATGTCTCCAAGAAAGACAATCCGTCTTTTAAATAGTCTGCAGCACACAAGGGGAGCAAAATCATTGCCCCCCAAAATAAGAATCTTTCCTCTTCCATGAAATTTTCCTCCACTTTCAGATTTCTAGCATTGCACTAACTTACAACGTCAGTTGTGTGTTTGGACAATTTAGGCGTCCAAGGAAAATGGGCAGACACCAGTTTCCAAGGATATGCAAAAACAGCAAATATACTGTAAAGGGATCTTGTAGCACCTTTGAGACTGAAAGAACTTGCTAGCATAAGCTTTTCCTACCAACGTCTTTCATTTAGTCTCAGAGGTGCTCCATGATCGCGTTGCATACTGATCCAGACTTTTATGACAATGCCTTTGAATTCTGCCCCACAGTAAATATAAGTTCTAAGATTTAATGATGTTCAGGCTCTTAGGGTGTGTTTACATAGGAAAAGTAAAGCAGTTTGACACCACTTTAACTAGCATGGCTCAATGCGATGTAATTCTGGGATGTATAGTTTTGTGAGATATTTAGCATCCCTGCCAGGGAGCTCTGGTGTCCCACCAAACTACAAATCCCAGAACTCAGAAAGTGAAGCAAAAAGTGAGCCCCACCTCAGTTGCCCAACCTTGATTGAAAGGCTATCTTGTGCAGTGGTTAGAGTGGCAGAGTAAAAATCTGGCCTTAAATTCTTAGTCAAGTAGTTCACTGGGTTACCTGGGGCCAAGGCTATCCACAGAGTTTATATCAGGAAAACATCAGTAAATTACTGAAAATTTGCATTGTTGTTACCATCTACCCTGAATCCATCATATAAATAGAGGAGGGGATGTCACTGATTATTAATTGAGTCTTTCATTTATTTCATGCATTTCTGGCTTCCTTTGAAGACAATGTAAAGTATGCCATACTAAATGATTATAACAAGCTTGTAAAATCATAGATTAATTTTAAAATTAATTCAGAAATAAATAGCAAGCAGCAGTTATCCTGCTACGCTTTTTGTTGTGGGAGCATTCAATAGGCTCAGCAAAAAAAATTAATCTAAATACATTATGAAACCTCCTAAAAGCAAGAAATGGAGTTAGCTCTCTATATCTTGGGAGGGAATTCCATTGAATAGGGGGGCACCACAGTGAACCATAGGCTCAACATGATTCAGTAATGTGATGCGGCAGCTAAGAAAGCCAATGCAATTCTAGGCAGCATCAATAGGAGTATAGTTTCTAGATCGAGGGAAGTAATAGTACCACTCTATTCTGCTTTGATCAGATCTCACCTGGAATATTGTGTCCAGTTCTGAGCATCACAGTTCAAAAAGGATGTGGACAAGCTAGAGTGTGTCCAGAGGAGGGTGACCCATGTCCTATGAGAAGCAGTTCAGGGAGCTGGATATGTTTAGCCTGGAGAAGAGAAGGTTAAGGGGTGACATGTTTAACTATTTGAAGGGATGCCATATTGAGGATGGAGCAAGCTTGTTTTCTGCTGCTCCAGAGACTAGGACATGGAGCAATGGATTCAAGCTACAGAAAAAAATGATTCCTCCTAAACATTAGGAAAAGCTTCCTGATGGTAAGAGCTGTTTGACAGTGGAATACGCTGCCTTGGAGTGCGGTGGCATCTCCTTCTTGGGAGCTTGTTAAAGATAGGCTCGATGGCAATCTGTTGGGAGTGCTTTCATTGTGTATTCTTGCATGGCAAGGGTTTGAATTAGATGGCCCTTGTAGTCTCTTCCAACTCTAGGATTCTAGGAATCTACTACCACTAAGAAGACCTTATCTTTGGTGTCAACCAACCTTACAAATATTAATGGCAGGCCTTGTGCCTGACAATGATCTTAATAAATGGGAAGGTTCACAAGGGCATGAGATAAATAACATGGAACAGAACTGTTTCAGGCAGGGGTAGTAAGACAAAACTATTTAGTGAGGTGGTGTGATAATGAAGCAAAACTATTTCAGACAAGAACAGTAAGTCTTTTCTAGCAAGGACTAAATTCCTTTAGGGATAATCTGTCAGCAGCTGCACACCAGTGGTGAAAAAAACTGAAGCTAGGTGGGGACAGAGAGAGAATCAGTCTCACCTGTGTTTGGCTCTTACAGATCTTGAGATGTCTCTCTTCCATGCGTGCACAGCCCCTGGCTACTGATGGCACGCATTTTATAGAATCATAGAACTGTAGAGTTGGAAGAGACCACAAGGGCCATCTAGTCCAACCCCCTGCCATGCAGGAACTCTCCCTCAAAGCATCCCCGACAGATGGCCATCCAGCCTCTGTTTAAAGACCTCTAAGGAAGGAGACTCCACTGCACTCCAAAGGAGTGTGTTCCACTGTTGAACAGCCCTTACTGTCAGGAAGTTCCTCCTAATGCTGAGGTGGAATCTCAGTGAAACAGCACATACATTCTGGAATTTAGACCAAATATTACCGGATCTATCCATGGTACTTAATACTATCTCCCCCTCCCCCCTCAAAAAAATGAGGTGCCTAATGTTGTCTGGGCACCTCATTCTGACCTCAGAAGGAGTGAATTATGCTAGCAGCAGCAGCAATGGGTGGTACAGTGGGGAATGTTGTAAACAGCTGCCTGGTGTCACTCCAGAGGGCTCCATTTTTAATTTTTTTTAGAAGATCCAGAGCAAACGGTGAGCTTTTATCATCCATTTTAAGAGTGATATAATGCTGATTCAGTGCCAAACTGGCCGCATGTCACCTAGACATTTCACACCAGAAGCAGGGGTTGGGTCTTGTGTTGTCTGGACTGATTGTCATGAGGATGTTCATTTGGCTCATGCAGTTACAAAGAAAGGCATCACTGCAATATTTTGGTTGTGTTTGCTATGAATTAAGACCATCACCAATGAGGATGATGAACATTCTGTCCCTCAATACATTCGTAATGTAATGTAGGGATACTTATGCTGCTAAAAAAGGAGTTAATTATGAATGTGTATGTATTTGTAACAAGTTACTTCCAAGCACTGTTAAACAATTACGCCACCCATGAAAGGCTGTCCTGGGGGATCTAATTCAGACGAAGTGCTAATTGCTTGCAATTATCAAAGGAAGGATGCACAAACTTAGATGAGCTGATGATGATTGAAAGAGGGGATTTCCTTGAGCCTTTGTAAATTTTTGCAATTTAAAAAAAATCAAGGGGAGAGTCTGTACTATTTTTGAATAACTGCACATCACTGTTTAACGTAGTAATTAAAATGATACAAGTTAAATTGTTAGCATTATGTAGCATGGTTCTAGTATTTAATGTTTGCTTTTAAAAGAAAGAATCCATCACAGTAAAATCCCGAGTTCATAACCATGCCAAGCTAGATGTTTAAAAATGATTATCATAAGGAAACATTTGCTTTATTCTCTTTCTATCAATAGAATAGATTTGCCATTATTTATACATAATGCAAGTCTATATTTAGGTTTGAATGCAAAAGCAATATGCAGTAGGTTCAATTTCATAATGGCCTTTTTCGCATCTAATCGACCTTCCTGTTTGAAAACATGTAATTTGTGCAGGAGATTCCATAGTGCCACAAACCAAGGCTGAGAGCCACAAAGAGAAATTATCATTTTGGGTCCCAGCAATCTCCCACTCAGATAACAATACCTCTGCAAAACGGTAGCAGGGGAATAAAGTCAGAGTGAACAATCACAGTACTTAGCATTTATTAACTGACAAAAGGTGCAATCCAGGCCCATTAAAAACAATGGGAGTTTTGTCCCTGGCTTCAGTGAGAGTTAGATTGCATCTCAAAAAACCCCATGTTGCAAAAGTGATACAGAGCACCGAGATTATCCCGATTATATATTTTTTTCAAATCTGAAATCTGCTAAAGCAAAGAAATAAAAGCTATTATAGCAATATTTTTTACTGCATATGATTATCAATATGCAAAAAACAAAACAACCTTGCAGTTTACATGCGGCCCTGGGGATGAAGAAAAAATCATTCACAAAATCCCAGGTAGACATCCCATTTTGGATCTCCAAGCAGAAGATCTGCATGGAAAACCCATCTCCCTGTTCAGATTTTCTCTAGCTCCATTGGCACTGACATTCTTTCAATAGCACCAGTTGCTCACCTCACTGAAAAGCTGTTGATTTTATTGCATGTTTGTTTTACTTTTGTTTACACTGAATCATCTATTTTGCAATTTTAAGGCTGCAGAAACATTTTGGCGTTGTCACTTTCCTGGGTTCTGTTAATAGCATTTTCCCCCCATGGGAGAAGTTTTTGGCAAGATTAAACTACATAAGAGCTTGGCCAGTTGGACTTTTGCACACCTTTTCACTTCCTGTGGAAGAACAAAAAAGCTCTAAATGTAGCAATCATGAAGGAAATAAATCAATGGAGAAACAGATGTGTGTCTACTCTCTTTTGCCACTACTGCACGACCATGGAAAAATGTAACTACAAGTACAGTGCACTAACAAGACCTTGACCATAGTTTATTATTCTTATACACACCGTCCATATAAAGAAATTAATGTTCTGTCCCTGAGGAATTACAACATTAATATGTTGTTGTTGTTGTTGTTGTTTGCCTTCCAATCATTTCCAACCTATGGTGACCCTAAGGCAAACCTATCATGGGATTTTCCTGGCAAAGTTTGTTGACAGAAGGTTTGTCATTGCCTTCTCTTGAGGCTGAGAGCATGTGACTTGCCACCCAGTGGGTTTCATGGCTAAGCAGGGAATCAGACCCTGGTCTCCAGAGTCATAGTCCAACACTCAAACCACTACATCATGCTGGTTCAATCTATTAAAATATTACAAGAATATAAATACCTAATCTTTCGTGCATTTGTTTCACTCACTGTTACACTGTATGGTGGATTTTGTGGTCCTGTTTTGTAGCTGTATAAACCCTTTGCAGTTCTTGCATAGGTGCAAAATTTAATGCAGATTGGGGCAAAGTGATTAAAATTTCATGAGAATGCTGATGGTTGAAATACTGCAAGACAAGCTAATGTTTCTTCTATAGTTGACTCATCAGCAGTTTCACAGCAAATGTGACAGATTTGGAAACTGTCACCAGAATTCTCCAATTTCAAAGCACAAGATCCTCACAATGTACCCTGAAGATCTTTTTAAAGAGATAACAGCGTAACTGTTTTACATAATATTGCTTTTGCCAAACCGCACTGCTTGTGCACACACAAAAGTGACCTATTTATTTCAAAAACACACGCACTTACAGGGGGTTGGACTGGATGGCCCTTGCAGTCTCTTCCAGCTCTATGATTCTATGATTCTATGTGACATTTGTATAAACATATCAGTGCCATCATAATATGTTCATCTTTATATCCAGTGTGCATTATTTCGGTATGTGCAAATAGTGAGCAAACCAATATTCATGTTGGCCCATCTTGAATACTTCAGGTGGCAGAGGCAGTGGGGAAGGCTAAAATTGAAATAAAAGGTTGTCATCCCTCTTTCAAAGAGGTCAAAAAGTACATTTCTTTCTATAACAGCTTGATTTCTGAAAGCACCGGACTGACCATAAAATTCCATTATTTAAGTGGTATGTACCAGCTAGGTATGACCAAGGAAAGCTGGCAGTAACTTACTCTGTTTGTGGTTTCGATTTTGTTAGACTCTGTGGAGCCATGAATCTATCTTGTCTTTAAAAACCTGAAAGGGGGGAAGAATGGGCTGTCGTGAAGGGTGGGGTGTTTGGGGTGGGGTGGAGAGAGGCTTGGAAAAGAATATAATGCTAAATTTATGTGCCACAGGAGTAACATATCAGGGCCTCCGAGCTGATTAGAGCCAGATGTTGGTAACAATGTTGGCGTTATGGTCCAACTGCAGGTGAGGGAATAAACCCCCTTCCTTGGGACCTTCAGTAATCAGACCGGCGGTTTCTCCTGGCGCTTGGCTCAGACATTCCAGTTAGCGCTACAATAGCATTGTTGTTCTCTAATATTAGATCGTGTGTCATGTAAATGAAGTTGAATATATCGTTTAACTTGACAAGGTGATTAAGGCCAAGGATACATATGTTCAGCATTATAACCCAGGCAAGGTTAAACAATAATCATATTAATAATAGTGGGTGGAGGCATGACAGGAGAGGGGGGAAGAGAGAGAGAGAGAGAGAGAGAGTGGAATAAATAGCCCTAACATTGCTATATAAGAATCTGTTTGGAATTATTATTATTATTATTATTATTATTATTATTATTATTATTATTGGCTTATCAGGAGATTTTCACATTCTTATTTCCGTCAAAAGAAAACGTGCCATGGAAGAGGCCAATAAAAATTGGTCACTGCCTTTTTTTTTCTTCCTATAAAAAGCTATATAACGTTTTTATCAGTTCTCAACTGGATGGCTTTATGCATTACTAACTGACAACCCCGGTGGTTTACTCTCTTTGGAGCCTTTGGCGGCCCTGTTTTACATCTGCCATCCTTACCTTTCCCTCATTAGTGTAAATGATCGGTACATTTGCACCCACTTCCAATGGAGGAGGAAGAGCTAACCATTCTGTAGCAATGAATCTGCCTCATCAGTGCCAAGAAAGGCTTTCCCATTTCCTTTGGGCTTTGGGATATTTAGAACATTGCATTGGCTCACTAAAACATATTAAGGGCTCCATTAACTAAGAAACTTCTCTTCCCTCCATTTCCCCCTTCCATATGTGGATATCTCTTATAAGTGTAGCGACAGGTTATGATTGCCTATGAACAAAACCGAGTCTCAATCTCTCTCTATGCACACATGCATGAACACACGTGCACACATATAGTATTAATTTTGGCAAGTTGTTTTGAAAGTTAGAATTATAGGAATATATTTAGACTGAATAAATTACTGCAGAATAATACATGAAATGAAAAAAAAATTAACGAAAAGAGTCATATAGTCAAATCCAAGCAAGACTTGAGAAATGTTTGTTTCAAAATGGGAATAGCAGGATGAGGAGGTTTTGTATGTATGTACAGCATATAGAAGATTAGTACAATTAATCTCGTATAAATGGCCAAGTTTTGACTCAAGCACCAAAAATGCTTCAGAAACAGAGCTAGTACCAAACTATGTGCAACTGCATTTATTAGTAGGCCAAGTTGCTTGACTACAAAATCCCTCATTATTGGCTATATTAGTTAGAGGTTAGGCGAGTTGATTCCCAACGACATTGTGATCACCATGCCACATTAAATGCATCCAATGTCATCTGATTTTTTGTGGTAAGAACATTTTGATCTGGTTAGTACTTGAATGGAAGACCACCACTGATCTCTGTGGTTTGAGTGTTAGACTAGGACACTGGGAGATCAGGATTCAAATCCTGACTGGGCCATGGAAATCCACTGGGTGACCTTGGCCAAGTCACCCTCTCAGCCTCAGAGGATGACAATGGCATCAATATCTTTTTACCTTTAAAGAAAATTGCCAAGAAGACCCTATGATAGAGCTGCCTTAGGAGTGCCATAAGTTAGAATCTACTTGAAGGCACCCAAGAACAAACAACAAAAACACCACAAAGCCACTGCCGATCAGAATTGACAACACCAGTCTCAATGAACCACAAGGCAGCTTCCTATGTTGACTTAATCTCGGTGTATCCAACATTGGGATCCTCCAAACTGTTACCCAGCCTAAGCAGTTGATGTGAAAGAAGGATGTTACTCTCTACATGGTATCATAAAATAAATAAATTGGCAGAGGGGAGAGCTACTCATTATAATGAGTTTATCTCCAGGTAGGGGAAGAGGGAGGGGAGATTAATGAGGCAAAGGGTTCAAAAAAGGAAAGCATCTTAGCAATGGCTTTCTCTAAAATAGACATCTCATAAAGCTAGCCATGAAGAGCAAAGGTCATTGGTCTTGTTACAACAAACACCCTTGCCTGACAGGTGGGACCTAATGAAAAGCATACGGCTGCCTTTTTTGCACTGTGGGTCTTTCTTTTAAGTGTAGACAAAATAGCGTTCAGGGTACATGCAAGAATTCAGACACAAGCCACCAACTAACACAGCAAGAATTGTAAACTATACCCACACTGGTTTTGGCTTTAATGACTCATATCAAAGAAAGCAGGAATGCCTACGTCAAACAGACCCTTCAGTATATAATCACAAAGCATACTGGCTCGGCTGTTTACATTAAGGGCCATTCGTTAGGCAAGCTCAAGGAGGGAACAATAGGATTATTATACTGAAAACTTGAGTAAATCTACCCCACCTTTCATCAATATCTTTTTATGAACCAGAGAGTCCGTGGGGATGAATAGCATTATTCTACAAAGCATTGCTGGTCGAAAAAGAAGGGGGGGAAAAACAGGAGCCATTGTTAGCCGCACAATGGCTTACTGATAACCAAACAGAAGCAAAAGCATGCAGGCGTATTTCATTATTGGCAGCAAAGAAAAGCAAAGAGTTGTGCAAACAAGCGGAGAGCAGAGAATATGCTTTTAGCATGCCTCTCATCTGGTTAAAATGTAACCGAACTTGTAGGCAGCTCACTAAATGTAAGCAATGAGTGATGTGATGGTTTCCTCACCTTTTTCCTCCTTTAGAACTATTTTGTGCAGACAATTAAAAGAACCTCTCTTTAAAAGGCATATAGAAGGAACATCTCAAGGTGAATCCATGTAGTTTCCTTTCTCTGCCAAGTGCAATCTCATTGCAACCTCTTCCAGGCCATTCATGTGCATGTTGCCAGGGATCCTTACAGTAAAGTCCGATGTATGTTGAATCATCAGTTAAATTTCAGTGAGACTGCATCCACACTGCAGAAATAATCCACTTTGACACCACTTCAACAACTAGGGTTCAGTGCTATGGAATTCTGATAAATATTACCAATGCTGAACCAGTGTCTGCTGTCAGTAATGGACTGGATGCCCAGGTCTCAGCAGTGGCCAGGAGTGCATTTGCACAATCAAAACTTGTGCACCAGCTGAGCCCGTTCCTTGACACATCAAATCTTGCTGCAGTGACACATGTTTTTCTTGCATCCTGTTTGAACCACTGTAACACGCTCTACATGGGACTGCCTTTGGAAATTGTTCAGAAACTTCAGTGGCTCCAAAATGCTGTGGCTAGAATGCTGACCACAGACAGTTACAGGAAATGTATAATTCCAGTATTGAAACATCTTCACTGGCGACCGGTTCATTTCTGAACAGAATTCAAAGTGCTGGTCATAGCCTATAAAGCCCTACATGGCTTATGTCCAGACTATTTAAAAGACCATATCTCACCATAGGAACCACCTAGAGCCCTAAGATCCTCAGGAGAAGGCTTTCTGTCGGTCCCACCACCATCCCAGGTTCTCCTGGTGAGGACACGAGAGAGAGCCTTCTCAGTGGCTGCTCCCACCCTGTGGAACTCCCTTCCACAGGAGACTAGGCTGGCCCCATCACTGCTGGCCTTTCGCAGGCAGGCAAAAACATTTTTGTTTAAACAGGCCTTTTGAGGTCTGGCAGGCTTGGTTTTATTGGGAGATGAGAGGGTTGGTCTTGGATTGTTAATTTTAACTTTATATGTTTTAAATTTTATATATTTTTTATATTTTTATAATCTTAATTGAACAATTTTAATTGTTGTATTTTATATATGTAAGCCGCCTTGGGTCCCACTTTGGGAGAAAGGCGGGATGATAATAATAATAATA
>NC_056526.1:12014411-12159220 GCF_019175285.1 Sceloporus undulatus | reverse complement strand
ATGATGATGATGATGATGATGATGATGATGATGATGATGATGATGATGATGTAATAGTAAAATGAAGAAGACATTTTGAGGCAGAGCCTCATGCCTGCATCCATCTCAAACCTAAGAACCTGAAGAAGAAAAGAACAAAGATTCGTAAAATTCAACTCTTAGTCTTTAGCAGAGAAGGGGAGGCGATAGGAAATGACTTCTTTAAAATCACACTGACCAAAAACACTTAGCATAGAGAGATAAGCATGATAGGCAACCAAAGAAGTTATCTCTTCCAAAGATCATTGCACTTATGCAATCTTAACTTCCAACAAACTTAGGCTGTAGATGGATTCCAACACACTGCATAGTTCCTTTAAGATTTGGTCTGACCGGACTGACCACCTCACTGTCATGGAAGCCACTAACTAGTTGCACTGGGAACCTGGGATGTATTGTCCTACAAAGGACCTGAGGACATGAAGAAAGCACCTGGAACAGTCTCAAGAAACTACAATTTACAAGGTTCCACAATAAAAGCAGTGACAATCTAACTGGAATATTGTAACCAGGAGGTGGTTTGTTACATAGGGGCACAGCTTGAGATTTACAACTACTTAAGAGAAACAGTGTCACCATTCCTTGGACAGAAGAACATACTAATGTAAGCTGTTCTTACAAGTAGTCATAGCCAGTAGTAATTTATACCACCCTTTTGGTATATGGTTATCATCTCCATTAGTTCAGAATAAATTTGAACATAAAAAGTACTGAGGTTGCCTTAAAGCTGAAGGTTTCCTCCGATTTAGTGCCAGCTTACAAACCCCCTTTATGAAAACATAGAACATTTAATCACCCAGTCATTAAAGTTTGCTCCAGCTTCTAAACAACACCTCTAACACAGGGCAATAGGAGTTTTTGTTTTCTTGTGTAACACACTTTCTGTGAATTCTCTTTGGTCATTTTTGTACTAGAAGGATATAAAACACTTTAATTGGCTTTGGACTCTTTTAAGGGTTTGTAACTTACTTTAAGAGTTTTGTAACTTATAAAAGTGCACAGGGCTTTCCCTTTGGCCCGAGGTGTTTATTTTGTGTGCATTGGTCCTCTTTTCATTCCTTAAGTACTATACTCAACTCTATTTTAGAGCCATGTTGGATCTCTAAAGTATTGTTTCACACTTGCCACTTCTCCAAGTTCCAAGTGCAGTTTTATTAGACTGGTTCCCTTTATGAAAAGGGAAAGCTTAAGATTTGTGGTGCCTGTTGTGATCAGTTATTCATTTTCAAAGATATAGACTGAGCAGATCGAACCAAAAAATCAGAGAATAATAGAGTTGGATCCACCCCATCCAGCCCCATTCTGCCATTCAGGAATACACAGTCAAAGCACCCCTGACAGATGGCCATCCCTCCTCTGTTTATAAACCTCCAAAGAAGGAGACTCCAGCACACTCTGAGTGAGTGTGTTTCACTATCAAACAGTGCTTACTGCCAGGAAGTTCTTCCTAACATTGAGGTGGAATCTCTTTTCCTCTAATTTGAATCCACTGCTCCAAGTCCTATTCTCTGGAGCAGCAGAAAACAAGCTTGCTCCATCTTCTTCAATATGATACCCCTTCAAATATCTAATCAGGACTATCATATCATCTCTTACCCTTCCCTTCTCCTGGCTAAACATACCCAGCTTCCCAAGTCTCTCCTCTTAATTTCCAGACTTTTCACCATTTTGGTCACTCTCCTTGGGGCACACCGCAGCTAGTCAACATCCTTTTTGAATTGTGGTGCTGAAAACTGGACACCATATTCCAGGTGAGGCCTGATCAAAACAAAATAGAATGGCACTGTTATTTCAATTGATCTAGACACTATACTGTATTTCTATTGCTTCAGACTAGAATCACATTTGGCTTTTTTAGCTGCTGCATCACACTGTTGACGCATGTTCAACTTGTGTTCTACTAGGATGCCTAGATCTCTTTGACATGTAACTGTTGTCAAACCAGGTGTTCCCCATCCTATATATTCATGGAAGCATACTTGAAAACAGAACAGGTCTCCAACTAACATGATGCCAGCCTAGAAACTACTAAGCAACCGTCTCCAACTGATCCATATTTCAAAACTTTCTCCCCATAGGTCATGTTCAAGACCCCCTAAATCTATTCCTTCAGCATCCACCTAAGTCCTGTCTACACAGGCCAGGATACTCTGGATGCAGCCCTGAATATACTCTCCCGGAAGCTGCCCCAACCCCTTTCTCATTACAAAGGTCCTCCATTCCAATGCTAGGCAGCTTTCATATGCATATTCCACTGTCCTGCCCAGTGAACCCACTGCTGCAGCACATCACTCACTCTAAATTCAGAACATGTCTCATTCTGACTTTAGAGTAAGCAATGTGTTGTGGCGGCGGATGCTCCATCTGGCACAGCAGGACATACATGCAAACAGCTGCTCGACATTCAAATGGAGGAATCCAGATCTTCTGGGAAGATCTGGAGCAAATAGTATTTTTTTTCCCCTCCATATTAATAGGGGCATATCCCAGGATTGGTGCTGAACAGATCAACATCATCTGGTCTGTTCATGAAAGACTTAGGGTTTGACCCATGTGTTACCTAGATTATCTATGAAGAGGACAGAGGGAGGCCATTTTATTTAGCCAATGCAGTCAGGGCATTGCTTATGCTTATGGTGATTCTATCTGTAGTGAGGTGGAAAGGGGTGATGGGAGGATTGGTCACAGCGAGATGAGGCAGGTGGAGGAGATAAAGGAGATGAGCCCGGGGAGGGGGCGAGGGGCGGAGGAAGGAAGCCCGGGGTGGAGTATAAGAGGAGAGGGAGAGATGAGTGTGGGGGTAGAGGAGGAACATGCGGAAGACTGGGACGCAGAGAGGCGGCCAGACGAGGGAGAGGGAAGGTCACCCAAAGCCCCCGGAGGGAAGGTCAGCCAGTGTCCCTGCAAGGAAGACACGGAATGTTGAGGGTGAGCCTGCATGAGGAAGTGCAGCTGCGGGATCCCAGAGAGGAAAGAGACTTCAGGTATCCCAAGGAAGGGGAGTGGAGGGAGAAGGAAGGTGCCACCCTGGAAAGGGAGTGGTGGGACCCCAAGGGAGAGCGCTGGGAGCAAGCGCCAGCTCCCACAGACTAGGAGAAGGCTGAGCGGGAACCGTTGGAGAAGCACCGCGGCGACCGGGGCATGAAAAGGAGCGAGGATGCCGAGGAGGCCTGAGGACTCGACAAAGCCTGACACGGGTGTATTGGGACATTGGGACCTGTTTCCGTTTCCGTTGCCATTTAGTTCAAGCTGAGTAAAGTTTGACTGCATTTCCCCATTGAGTTGTGTAAGTTTGTAACACACATGTTGCTACTCGGGAGGACATCCGGTCGAGATGCAAGCCGGAGCCCAAGCCCCACTCACACTATCCTAGGGCTTACTTAGCCAGATTTATCCAGAAGAGGCTTGCTATTGCTTTCCTCTTAGACTGAGAGTGTGTGGCTTGCCTAAATTCACTGACTGGATTTCCATGCCAGAATGCGGGGTTCAGATCCTTGTCTTCCAGAGTCAGAGTCTGACACTACACCAAGCTGCCCCCAGGAGAGGTCTAGGAGCTGCCATTGATTTCCTACAGGGTAACATTGTGGGAAATTTCAAGGTTAGCTTATTTTCTAGTCCTATGCTGCTGTTGGCTGTTGTCTTTTGTCATTACTACCATCGATCCCTCTAGGGCTGCATCCACAATTCAGAAATAATCCAGTCTTACACCACTAGTAATCATAGTTTTGTGAGTCATTTAGCCTTCTCTGTCAGAGAACTCAGATGCCTTAACAAACTACAGTTCCCAGATTTCCATAGCACTGAGTCATGGCAGTTAAAATGGTGTCAACCTGGATTATTTTGGCAGTGAGGATGCAGCCTAAGGGTATTATCAAATGAGGATGGGCATCCTTATCCCATCCTTCCTGCGCAATTGTGTGAAAGGCTTTCTCTCAAGATTGTGCCAAGCTTTGATATCTTGTGATTGCAGAAGAATTGCATTAACGGAATCTTCCAATAATGTAAAATGATGGAAAATGAGGAGACAATTCCTCTTTATTCATGAGACAATGACAGGATCAGCGCAATGACATGTGAAAGTCATTTGCACGATTGCTGCCTTTCGTGCTTTCCAGATGGGATAATGTTCAGATAAGCACAATTTTGTGTGAAAGTCCTTCCCGCAATCATGTGAGAAGGATGGGATAGGGAGAGGACAATGAAGTACCACCCCTTGTGTGATAATGTCCTAGGTCAGCCCATCAGAATGGAGGAAATGACGTGGCACAAATAGGATCTCAAAAGTTTTTTGTTGTTGTTGAAGAAGTGGCTAAGCTTAAAATTCACCTTAGCTCATTTGGCTGGCTTTAAAAAAAAACCCCAAATTCCCCAACATGCACCAGATGGGGATGCAAGCCCATTTGCTTCTGGTGAAGTTTCAGAAAGGAACCTATGTCTTTAAATTGTGAATATTGTTCCATAAATCTCTACTGGAAATAGTCAAGGTCTGATAACCTTACAGTGCTCTTACTGTGTACGAGGTCACATCATCAGTACGTGGATGTATAGAATGTTTCACGAAGTATAGAGCACAGACAGGTCATTAATAAAAACTGGAAAAGTAAAAGCCTTCTAATTAGCTTCAGAGGTAACTTGGCGCATAACATTTTCACCTCCAATTCAGCACCATTAAACAAAATGACTGGTGTTTGCTCACTAATGTAGCTGAAGAACTATTCCCCCGTAGATAAACTCCACCAAACCGAGGGAAATGCACGGAGCAATATGTTGTGATTTATTGGATCAAAGGGCAGAGGCAAATCAATATAGGCACTTCATGCCATTCCAACCCTCACCCACCCCATAATAATGAATAAGATATAACAATATCATCAAGGTTACCTTCAAAGGTTCAACAGAAGGGGGCAAACAAATAAATAAACTAGGTCTAAAAATAGGATCGGTGAATTATCGGTGAAGGGAAAGCTCATTAATTTTTGAGCAATTTAGATTACAAACACCAGCACCACCATGCAAAAGTTTATAATTAAGTATCATGATGGGCCTGATTTGGCCCCCATTGAAACAACTGGACTTCTCCAGTTAGGAGGGAAATGTTCTGATGAATGTTTAGCAACAGGTTAGTGAATAAGTGCAGACCCTCCAACTGTCCCAATTTGGCACTCCCGATTCATCCTCTGTCATCCCACTTTCCCAAGGTCTTTTACAAGGTACCAGTTTCTCTCTCTTCCTCCCACTTTTCTCCTTTGTCCTCAGGTTTCTTCAGTTGCTGCAAACTGAGTTTTACACACAGTTTGCACTCAACTCAGCAGGGAGGAAAGGAGAGGAGGGGGTAAAACCTTGCTCTTCTCAGGAGGCTCAGGCAAAAGCAACCTGCTTCAGCTTTTCTTAGCTTGTGTGCATTCTCACACCTTGACCATACTTGGATGTTGCTTTGCCACAAGTGTCCCGGTTTTCTTCTGTGAAATGCAGGACAGTATGTAAGCATTAATTTTTCAAGTAGAAAGAATCTCACTGAGGTGGCTGCACTACTTCACATGCTGAAATGGCTTTGGGAATGTACCAGTCAGAGGTACAGTATCACTCAGACCTCCGAGAAAATTACATTTTTGGTCAACATCTCCATGAATCCACCGGTCAGTGAGGTCACCAGACCTTCAGTGGAAAATTGCACAGTGGGCCCTTGGTATCCACTGGGGTTTAGTTACAGGACCATCACCATACTTGGATACCACAATCCTGCTCAAGCCCCACTATATACAGTGGAGTAGTAAAATGCTCCTTATATAAAATGACAAAATCAAGGTTTGCTTGTTGGACTTTTTGTTATTATTATTTCAAGCCATGGATGGTGGAGGCCATTGATACAGAATCTGTGGATATGGAAGGATGACTTTAGTGCAAAAAAGTAACTTTCCCAAGCTCAGTGATCCTTTTCTGGAAGCAGTCGCTTGCTGTGTGATCACAACAGAGCCTTTTCACACAGTTATTCTACTACATGAATTGCAGGGCACATGGCTCTAGTGTGCCTTTATAGTATTCAGACTGCCCTGTGTATCAACCAAAAGGCAACTACAATATACCTCCTGAAAGGAAAATACAGAAGTTGACCATAAACCCAAAATAAAGTAGAGCCAGGCTATTCCAAATCAAGAAAAAATATTAGAAGTTGCAGGATTATTAAACTCTTAGGAATCTCAAGCAAATGCAAATTAAATATTATCAGAATATTCTGGACATACCATCAGTTAACTGATGCTTTCTACTAAGAACACAATTTCAAATGTAAGAAAAAGTTTCAATATGAAGACTTTACTTGAAGCTTGCTTGGAAGTTTTCCATTATGCGTTAACTGTTATTTCATGATTGGCTTCTATATCACCAGGATCCTCCTATGATTTGCTCTATGTTATTGTATGATGGTAGGGTTTTTAGGGAGATTTCTAGGAGGATTTTCTAAAATTGATTTAAATGGTAAAGTGTATGTTTGCTTTGGTGCCAGCTTGCTTGAATTGAGTGCTGACATCTAGATTGGCACTTCTGTCTTTGATTCACTGTGCCTCCATTTTGGAACCCCGAAATTG
Source organism: Sceloporus undulatus (assembly GCF_019175285.1). Taxonomy (NCBI): domain Eukaryota; kingdom Metazoa; phylum Chordata; class Lepidosauria; order Squamata; family Phrynosomatidae; genus Sceloporus; species Sceloporus undulatus. The sequence continues at coordinate 12,152,597 of NC_056526.1, read as the reverse complement.
GCAAGTCTCCCCTTCAGTCTAAAAATCACAAAGAAATTCCTCCTATATTTCCAGTAATTTTCACTGCCAGTCCTGCCCCTCTTTTTGACAATGTGTGTTGGCTGAGTAAAATGAGATTTTTTTTTTTAAATGACATATCACTTGGGAAGGCCCTTCAAGCAGTGATTGAACAGTGGTTTGCACGTATAAATTAGACATGGAGAGTATGCAAAATTGACCCTATTTGGTGCATTTGAGTGAATAAGGGGGACAGCAATTTAAGCCCCATGCACACAAATGTTTTTAATGTAAGAGCTATGAGACTAGTAGTGCCCATTTCAAACTCCACATCAGCCCCCAATCTAAAATATGAGGATAATTAACAAAGTGAGCCAATGCAGGGAATGTGTACATGATTATAATGACATATAGTAGCTGAGGGGGTAGTTGAGATACTCTTGCCACATGTGCTGCGTGAGATGCATTGGTTGCCAAACATGCAAATAATTCTATGTGACAAACCCTTATATCCTGAAGTAGCTCAATAGTGCCCCCTAGAGAGGCTGGTAAGTTTGCACCATGTTAAGAAGCCTGTGCTTTGATTCTGGATATGCATTCAAAACCTAAAGGTCTTTTGGGAAACACGTTCAGACTCAGCCCGAAATTGTCTCCCTTGAAGCCTCCAGAATTGTGATTAGATGTCTCACAGAGGCTCAATTAATTTTTGTGATTTTTAATTTTTTTTATTTATTTATTGCCTCACCTCATTCACTTTAATCCTGTTTCCAAAATTGGAAATGACTGAACAGGTCAAGGAGCTCCTGAAAATGGAACAAAATGGCCAATCGTTTCACCTTAAAGGCTTCAGGATGCACTATGGGGCCAGTCTGGATGGAGAAATAGGGAAATTAAAACTACTGAAACACAATGACCCCTGAGTATTTTAAGGTCCGCAAATGGCCCACAGGCCACATTTTTCATCCACAATCCCATGGGTGCAATACTGATGTCTTGAAGACACTGATGATTCCCTGAAGGATGGAAAGGTAACAATGTGCCTGAACAGACAGGCCAAAATAAAGCTGCTTCGGGTCACTTTGGAGGTATGCTATTTAAATGTTGCATGCGTCTTAAGAGGCTGGAAGCAGCACCAAAGCCATGCTCCAGTCCTAAGGACTGGAGCGCAGCTTTGACGCAGCTTCTAGCTTCTTAAGATGTGTTTGTCACTTAAACAGCATACCTCTAAAGTGACCTGAAGCAGCTTTATTGTGCCCTGTCTGTTCGGGCCCAGACAGTTCTATTCCCCATTTATCCGCCCTTCCATGAGATTGGGTGATTTATGGTATACCACAGTTTCACTCATTACCTGAGTTGATGGCTAGTATTCTGTACTAGTGTTATGGATTTGTCACCTTGATCTCTACCTGCTCCATTTTCAGTAGGACTACACATTCACAATTGTGGCACTATTATCATAATCATAAATATCTTAGTATATCCTCAAATTATTTTAGTATTTCAGCATTTTCTAGTGTTGTGTTTTGTTGCCCTGTTTTGATTATATATGTTTGATGTTCTACTCTTTGGTGGAAAGGGTGTTATAAATAAACGTCATTATTATTATCTCCCCCAAACCTACCTGAACAGCCAGAAGCAATGGAAGCCTGTTCCGCTGCCAATGGAAATCTGTTCTGCGGGGGGGGGGGGGGGGTGTCACCTACCCACCATGCATGCGCACTGTCACATAAACACACTGCCTTCAACCTCCAAGTGTGTCCCACATGCCACCCAGAAGGCCACACCTTACATCAGCCATACAGTCACACTGGTGCGTTGGTGTGCCAAGTAATACATTTGCATGTCTCCTCACATGCCCCCTTCACCTCACTTCACTCCATGCCCCCCTGTTCAAGTTTATGTGTTATTACATCCATTGGAGGTGTCCCACGTTCACTGTTTTTGGCATTGTCACAGGCCCCGCACTTGCACCTGGCGGTTTAATAGCTGGAGTTGAAGATGGCATTTTCCAGGCTAACCTGGAATATAAGGGCTGCTTGTGTCTGTTGTTTTTAGCCCTAGAGTGCTTCAAGTCATTTAAATTCTGACAACTCTAACATGAATCTATACGCGTTTGTTTACAAGATTTATACAGAGAAAGTTTGCCATTGTTTTCCGATTTCTATTCATGAATGTGAAAGCTGGACAGTGAAGATAGCTGATAGGAAGAAAATCAACTCATTTGAAATGTGGTGCTGGAGAAGAATTCTACAGATAACATGGATGACTAAAAAGAAATGGGTGTTAGAGCAAAACAAGCCTGAACTCTCCCCAGAAGCCGAGGTGACTATATCGAGACTGTTGTATTTTGGATATATCATGAGAAGACATGGCTCACTTGAAAGGACAATAAAGCTTGGTAATTTAGAAGGCAATAGGAGAAGAGAAAGACTACATTACAGGTGAAATGATTCAATCAAAGAAGTCACTGTCCTGAATTTACAAGACTTGAACAGGGCTCTTGATAGCAGAGTGACTTGGAGGTCTCTCATTCATAGGGTTACCATAAGTCTAAGGCAACTTGATGGCAATTAACAACAACAACAACAACAACAACATCAACAGGCTGAGAGAATGTGACTTACCTAGGGTCACCCAGGGGATTTCCACTATACCATGCTGATTCTCAGAAACACACTCTCAAAGGCTTAGCATAAGTTGCCAGCAGGATTCTGTCCAATATATCTATTGCCCTACCCTGCCCTGCTTACTTGTAACATGCATTGATGTTTTTTTTTCCTGCCAGTGGAGGAGATGTCCACTTGTCCTTTGCCTCATGCAGAAAAGACCTGGTTCCAAAAGTGGTGATTCACCAGAAAATTTCTCCTAGATTGTTGAGTTGTTATTGTTTTGTTTTGTTTTTACTTGATCAAGCAAGATAGTATCCCACAGGTACTGAGCATTGGCTACCCAAAATTCCTCTTATACATTTGCTTTCTCGTTCCTCCCACTCCTTCTTCTCTGGATGAAAGCTTTTGCTTGGAAAAACACACACATATTTTTTTCTCTTCCACTTCCAACAAACTTCTTTGCCATTTCGACAACCTTGCCAAAAGTATCCAAAAATATGGAAAATATCAAAATTTCAATATTCCTTCCTTACAACATTTGACATTTTGTTTCAGCGTTATTGATGCCAAAGTGATGGCCGTGTCAAAACAAAGTTTCAAACTTGTCATAAAAATGGCATTGCTCTTTTTAACCAATTCTGTTGCCAAGCTGACATTTTTTTTGTCTCTTAACTAAACTTTGTTCTCTCATCATATAACAGCTGAGCTCAGTAGAAAGAAAGAGAGAGAGAGAGAAAGAAAGAAAGAAAGAAAGCTCTTAAAAACAATGAAGAAATCCTGTTCTTGCAACTATTACTTTAAAAGATTTTTTTTAAAAACTATTTGCATCAGTATATATGACATTGTAAGCCATTTGGAGTTACTATGAGAAAAACAGGATAAAAGTGTTTTGGCGTGGCCTAATAACAAAAACAAAAACCAGGCTGGTTCTAATCTCTCCTCTTCAAGGAACATAATATATTGGATTTAGTTAAAATGCTCTTTCTCCATCTCTTAACCTCTATCTTATCAAGTTCTATCTGCTAAATAGAAATAATTTAATTGACAGGGATACTGGAAGAATTATTGTACATCCTCCAACAAATACCATAAAACATGGAAACAACTTGAACGAATAAAACAACAAACTATTTTTAATACTTCTTGCCTTTAATGCCACCTACCACTGGCAGAGCTCCCTGCAAGCAGAAAACAGTGGGCCATGGGCCAGGCTTTCTGAGATGCTAGCTTCTTGCAGTGAAATGCTAAGTGATGGGTACCTGCAGCTTCAAAAGTCTATTGGATGGCACTGGCCAAGACCGACAATGAAGGTGAATCTTACCTTGTCCCACCCGCAGTTTCCGCAATTTTAAAAGGTATATGCTCTGAACAATTACTATTTAGTGTGTGAGATGGCTGACATATATAGGGCAAAAGATTCCATTTCTCATCCACTCCCACATCCCACATCATTAAGCCTCCATGGAAATCTGATACTCTTGCTCCTAGTCCACAGATTAAAATCTCAGCCTTAAACATAATAAAATTACAATAAGGGTTACATATCAATAAGGTGTCAGTTGTGCGTAAAGATGAAGTATTCCAGTCATAATTAACTTTCAAATCCAATTATAATTCAAGGAGTCCTCCTTTTAATTACATTGCAATGCTTTGCTTTTCTAGAACTGCAGTTGCTACAGCATCTCTTTTTGTTTGTAATTTTCTTTTAATTAAAACATGTAAATAAATCAAAACCATCTACTTAAAAACTGTTTCCTTCATAAATGAAAAAGAAAGAACTTTAAAAGAAAAGCAGGCAATATTGTTTGAATTGGAATCCATCTCTTGCTATTAAAATGTCGGTATGGTTAATATAATAGGGTATTGTGATGGGGAGGGCTATGTTACATCAGTGGTTATAATTTTTTATCAACCATTTGGTCCTTTAAAAAAAATGTAGTTCTAGCCAACATTCTGTAGAATCATACAAACCTGTTTCTTATTCATCATCATCATCATCATCACCTTTATTAGGCATCTCAAAAACATAATACACAATTAAAATTATAACTAAAATTATTTACATAGATACTTTAAAATTCCTTCCTTATACAAGTTATTCTATGCACTACAGCTGTTCAAATTGTGCCAAATTTTTGTTGCCTCCATTAGAAAATTTGACATCAATCATGTAATCTGCTCATTACAATCCTCCAATAAATGCACTAGAGTTATATCCATTACACAGTAATTCATTTCCATCAGTTTCATTATCAATTTCTATCTCGGTTTTTGATACAATGGGCAAAGAAAGACAATATGTTGTAGGGTATCTGGGGATGCTTCACAAAAACATAAACGGTTAGCAAATGGAATTTTCATATATCTCCCCTTAGTAACACAAGACGGATGGATGTTCAGTCTTGCAAAGAGGAAGGCTTTTCTCGCAGCCTGAAGGGACAATGATTGGAAATACTTTGGTATCTCACCACAACAGGGGGGAATGCCAAATACAAAAGGGGAGCATACTCTGGGAGAGGTAGAATAAATTTTCTTATGTTCCCAACTCAAAAAACAATCCTTAATTGTCTTGAAGCACTCCTGCTCCGTCAATAGGAGTAGAGAGTCCAAATTTAAACCCTTTAGTTTTAGATTATCTTCAAAGGTTTTTGACCACTTAGTATAATAGTTATCAGATAGAAGAAACCAGATTAAACTAGATCTATTTGGTCTATAATGAATTTTAAGCCAATATTTATATGCCATCAACCAGGCTGTGGTCTCCAGTGAGTCCAAGCCAAGTTCGTCATATAACGTTAAATAATGAACACATGTCGGAATAGATAACAATTTCCTGCAGAACCGAGTTTGTAGATTTTCAACCTCCTTGTTAAAAGCTGTTGCCCATACACATATACTATATAATATTAGAGGTCTAATTTTAGCTTTATAAATTTTCAGGGCTGCAAGGACATCTTGGTTTCCCTTCTTATAGTAAAAGGATTGTAGCGTTGTCAATGCTCTTTTCCCAGAATGAACAGCCTTTTCTCTCTGCTTTACCCAAAGACCATTGTACAGTAATGGAATAGAACACCCAAATATGTATACATTTTTACCTGTTCTATAGATTGATTATTCACTTTCCATTTCCTTGGAGTAAAACCTTTTGAAAATACCAAGACCTTTGATTTGTTAACATTTATCTGTAGGTGGAACCTTACACAATATTCACTAAATCTATTCAGGGCTCTCTTTAAGCCCACCTGAGTCAGCGACAATAATACAGTGTCATCAGCATATTGTAACACTAGAAGTGGGTGATTTCCTAACATAGGAGGATGGGTATCAACCGTTGACATAAAATTTGGAAGATCTGCCACAAATAAATTAAATAAATGGGGAGCTAGGACACAGCCTTGTCTTACACCTATTCCTGAATAGATAGGGTCAGTTAGATGACCACTATCAGTAAATTTTACCCTACAGCGATTGTTGGTATGAATTTGGCTCAACAAAAACAGAAGTCTTGGATCTATACTTAAACTATCCAGTTTACTCCAAAGTGTAGGTCGATGAATTAGATCAAATGCCGCTTTTAGATCAATGAACGCAGCATATAATTTCCCTTTAGGACTGGAAATATATTTATTAACGAGAAATGAGATAACAGTAATATGATCTATGGTAGACATGTGACCTCTGAAGCCCGCTTGTTCAGGTCCCAGAATGGCTTGAGTAGTCATCCAGCTTTGCAATTTCATTGCTAAATGACTGTCATATAATTTACCCACGATAGAGAGCAGGCTTATCGGGCGATAATTAGCTGGGTCTTGCTTATCACCTTTTTTAAAAATAGGAATAATTATTCCTCAGTTTAGTAGGGCTGAACCAAAACAACTCAGTTTAAGGCCAAAATCATGTTGATTCTCTTACACATATGGCTGTACTTTTCTGGCCATTGTAAAGTGAATCTATTCAGTTCGTGGTTGCATATTTCTATAGTTGTATGTTCACTTGTCCCTCCCCATTCATGGACTTGGAGTCCATGGTCTCGCTCATTCACAGACGGCAAGCAAGGAAGGACAAAATGGTGTGTGTGCTTGAGGCACAGTGCCATGCACAGGAGTGTGTGCGCATTTTAACCAATGGGCTTTGAATATTTGTGGGTTTTGTGATTCATTGGGGGTGGTCCGGGACAGGTGCCCCACAAATCAGGAGGGATTACTGTATTCACATTTCAGCTGCTTTTCAAATGTTTTAGATTCTCTCTCCTCCTCCCACTTTCTCTCATGATCCTCAGCTTATTTCGACTGCTTCAAATTCAATTCAAAATGTAAATATGGTTTACACCGAGTTAACTCAGCAGGAGAGAGAGAAGGGGGCAGAACCTGGCCCTTCCCAGTAGGCTCAAGCAAAAGCAAACTAGTGCACCATCTCCAAGTTTATGTGTTCTTCTTCAGTATTAGCTTTTGCCATTTTGATCACACTCTGATGTTGCTTGGACTCACGTGGCCAGGTTTTCTTCTGTTATATGTTGGTGGGTATGAGGCCCCATTGGTAAGAACTGTTCCAGGAACTTATGAACATTTAAATGTTGGCTCATGATATTTTGATGCCTGAGAATGAAAAACCAAAGAGCAATTGTGGTGATGGTTAAAAATCAATTGATCCAAATCATGAACAATTTGATGCAGTTTAATAATACTTTATATCTCATAGCCTGACATGGGTTGTATAATAAATACAAGCCTAGTCCTGGTGCAACTCCATTACAAGGTTATACATTAAGAAGAAAGAATGTCCACCCATTGTCTAAGCAATAGAAGGGGGACAATGGCTGCATCTGCACCACAGAAATAATTCATTAAGGGACTATACAAATGGGCGACATACAGCCGCCCATTTTCACCCCAGATCAGTGTCGTCGCAACTGTACACAGCAGCACCAATCCAGTCCCTGGAGGGAAGAAAAAGAAGCCGTGAAAAGCAATTTCTTCTTGCTCCCTGGAAGGGGTGTCATAGGCACACAGGTGTGCCATGGTGATGCCCGTTTGGTGCTGCACCATTTGGGTGTTGCACCAGATGTGTGTCATCATGATGCATTCTGTCTAGAAGGGCACATGCCAAAATGGAGCCCGGGTGGCAGCGTTAGGGCTTGGAGCATGCAGACGCTCAGCTCTCACTCCGTCTACAGGTGGGGACAAAGTGCCAGTTTCTATAGCACCTAAGACACCACTTTAACTGCCATGGCTCAATGCTATAGAATTCTGGGATTTGTAGTTTTGTGAGATATTTAGCCTTCTCTGTCAGAGAGCTTTGGGGCAACAACAAATTTCAATTCCTAGAATTCCACAGCCCTGAGCCATAGCAGTTAATGTGGTGTGAAACTGGATTCTTTCAGCAGTGCAGATACAGCCAAAGTCAAGCGCTTTATAAAATCCCACTTTTTACAAAACTGTGGAATGCAAGAGACAGAATCAGTTCCTGAATCCCTTTCCCCAACACCACCCAGTGAGTTCCTCAGTATAAATGCCCTCTTGTTTTCTAACATGGCTGCTTCCTTGTTATAACATCTTTGGAGGGATGAATTGTTCTGATTATAACCCTCCCTTAGTTCCCCATTCAAACCCGCTCCTATTTTTTATTTTTATTTTATTTTGCTCCTTTGTGGGACATTCTTTGGATCAGATCATGCGTTGCCATAGTATGCTTTCTTAACTTGGCTCCAGTTGTGCTCACAACCCTCAGTTCTCCACAAGAAAGCCTACATTCTTTGAGAATGCTCTCCTTCCTCCTTCGCCATACAATAGTGCAGCAATGAGTCAGGAGCTCAGGAGTTTCCGTGTGAACTGTTTTGTCCCTTTGCCAGTCCCTGCTCTCCCTGCAGCAGCAACACAAGACAGACTCTCTCTCTCTCTTTCTCTCTTGCAGCTTGTGAATAATTTCCATTCTAGGCTCCTGTGCCAGATTCTCCTACTGTTTGCTCCAAGTTTCCTGACAAGATACTTTTATAGCACGGTGTACAGTAGATTTGTGTATATGCATCCTGTGCCAGATTTCACTCACAGCCTGATTCATTTTTCTACACTATTTCCTCATAGTTAACACCAGACATCTATTCATACAGATAGATTTGGATGGGAGCGGGGAGGTGTCTTCTTCCTGCAACCAACCAGATTTCCAAGATGCAGTGGAAAATATATTAACCTATCTCTTCAGTAACACTGCCATGTTCCACGGATTTTAAAGGAAGCTGAAATCTCACACTACAATTTCCATGACTCCAAGCCTTATGCCTTATGCCCTTGAGACTAACTCTCACTCAGAAACAAAGCAGATGATTTGCAAGCAGAAGGTCTTTGGTTTGTTGCTGTTATGAGCCTTCAAGTCAACCCTGACTTAGGGTGACCCTATCCTTGGGTTTTATTAGCAGGATTTATTAAGAGGAGGTTTGTCATTTCCTTCCTCTGAGGCTGAGAGAGTGTGACTTGCCCAAGATCGCTGCAAGTTTCCATGACTTAGCAAGGATTTGAATCCTGGCATCCTAATATCCTAGCCCAACACTCAACCCACTACACTACAGTGGCTATCAAACCGAAAACAAAACATGGGAAACGCAACTAAAGGGTCCACCCTAACCACAGACACACAGTTCCCTCAGTTTGGCTTGATTCCACATTATTTTTTTAATCTCAGGCGCAGTACAGACCACCCGGTCTGCAGGCACCCATTTTAACTCCGGAGGGACACTGCAGCCCTCAAACAGTGCGAAATCCCTCCAGAGTGAAAAGAACCCTGTACTTCTAATAATAAATAATAATAATAAATTTTATTTGTATACCGCTTTTCCACAGATCAAAGCAGTTTACAGCCATAGAAAACCAATTACAACCATAAAAAAAAGTTACAAAACATCTCTAGATAAAATCCAATTATACAAATTTAAAACACAGTCATACAGCAAGGTAAGGCAGGGAACCAATGGCATCAACATACACAACTTCATTTATCAGGGGGGAAGGCTTGACAAAAAAGGAAGGTTTTAAGCCTTTTTTTAAATGTTTCTAGGGGGGTCGTCAAATGGAGCTCCTCAGGAAGGCTATTCCAGATTCACGGGGCCACCACTGAAAAGGCCATCCGGGATGTAGAAACATATTTGGAAGGTGGAATTTCCATAAGATTCTTCCCAGATGTTCTGAGTGTGCAGGGCGGCTCGTAGGGGGAGATGCGATCCCTCAAGTAACTTGGGCCCAAGCCATGTAGGGCTTTATAGGTAATAACCTACACCTTGTATTGCGCTCGGAAGCGAAGAGGCAGCCAGTGCAGAGCTTTCAGCTTAGGTGTTATATAGTCAAACCTAGATGTACCGGTGACCTGTCTGGCTGCCATGTTATCAGACTTCTATTAAGCAAGATGACATATTTACGCTGGCAATAATCAGTTTATGGTGCTGTGAGCAATCAAATGCTTGTGCTCAAGAGCTGACTGACACTTGCTGGTTTCGTGTTTTCAAAAAGAGAAAAACCTCTCACACAGACTGATATCCTACATCACGGTGCAAATCTGCACTCAGTTACATGACTATTGGGCTGTACCACCCATCTGCTGAATACCAATGTTGTACAACTGATTGTGTATCTGCCAGTGTGCTTCTTTGTACAATAGGAAATGGACAGTGCCTCTTGTTGCAATTCTAATGAATAAGGGGTCTATCACTGGGCAAAAAGAAAGAAGTGTGTGCAGATCTCTAACTCATCTGCTAGAACCACAGATAAAGGGATTCAAGGCAGCTACCTGTGTATCTGTACCTGTGAGGGTGATGGGATAAATAGATAGAAGGGCCCAGATGTTCTTAGAGCATGGGCTAGTTTGTAAGGGAGAATATGGTCTTTCAATATTCCTTATCCTATCTCCCTAATTCAGAGAGAAGGAATATAATTCTTGCATCTCACTTTGATCTGGGAACATCCTCTTTAGCTAAGGTTTCTGTCTTCATTTCAAAACACTTGTGTGTGTTTGTGTGTGTGTGTGTGTGTGTGTCTGAAAGATAAGCTGTGAACAGCTTTGTTGATACTTAATGCATAACACTTAATGATATTACCAGGTGCTGTCTCTAGATTTTGGCCTCAAAATTTCAGGGCCTGGAACTCTCCTGGACTGGCAACCTGATATAATAAATAAATAAATAAAATTTTTATTTATATCCCGCCCTTCCCAAGATCAGGGCGGCTTACAACAGAGATTAAAAACAATGGTGCCATAACAATATAAAAACACTTCTACAGGCAAACCATACTAACAATAAAAACAACAACAAAAGTCAACAGGATAAAAAAAACCCTTAGCCCAACCTCTTGGCCATGGAAGAGGAGGGAGGCCCACAGGATTTTTAATCGGGGAATGCCTGTTGGAACAGGAAGGTTTTTAAGTCCTTCCTGAATTGGGCCAGGGTGGTAGTCGAGCAGAGCTCGGTGGGCAGCGTATTCCAAAGGGCTGGGGCAGCCGTGGAAAATGTCCTCCGGGTGGTGGAGGCTAACCTAGCCCCAGGCACCTTCAGTAATTGCTGCCCAGACGTTCTGAGGGTGCGAGGCGGAATGTATGGGGAGAGGCGGTCCTTTAGGTATCCTGGGCCCAAGCCATTTAGGGCTTTATAGGTGATCACCAACACCTTATATTGAGCTCGGAAGCGGATGGGCAGCCAATGGATGTCTTTCAGCACCGGTGTTATATGGCTGGTCCTGGAAGCGCCAGTGACCAGCCGGGCTGCCATATTCTGCACCATTTGCAGCTTCCGGGTTTGGTATAAGGGTTGCCCCATGTAGAGTACATTGCAGAAATCCAGTCTCGAAGTTACCAGAGCATGTACAACAGTTTCTAGGTCCCTCTGGGCCAGGTATGGGCGCAGCTGGCGAATAAGCCGAAGCTGATGACAGGTGCTCTTGACCGTCGCATTCACCTGAGCAGTCAGGTGAAGTGAGGAGTCAAGAAGCACCCCCAGACTGCGCATGGAGTCCTTCACAGGGAGCGTGACCCCGTTCAGGACAGGTGGAACCACCGCCATTCCTGGACCAGGAGAACCTATCACTAGTACCTCCGTTTTCTCTGGATTCAACTTGAGTCAGTTTTCCCTCATCCAGCCCATTACTGACTCTAGACAGGCCACGAGAGGAGAGACACCATCCCCAGTCACTGCATCAGTCGGAGACATAGAGAAAATGATTTGGGTGTCATCAGCGTACTGATAACCCCGCGCCCCATGTCTCCGGATGATCTCTCCCAGCGGTTTCATGTAAATGTTAAATAGCATGGGAGACAGAATGGCTCCTTGAGGGACCCCGGTTTTAAGGGGCCTCTCGTCGGAGCACACGTCTCCCAGCCGCACCATCTGGGACCTTCCGGAGAGGTAGGACCGGAACCACTGGAGCGCAGTGCCCCCGATCCCCACCTCTGCCAGGCGTCCCAGAAGGATACCATGGTCTATGGTATCGAAAGCCGCTGAGATGTCCAAGAGCACCAGCAGGGACTTCATTGTTGCTGCACCCATTGAACATGGCCAATGTAGATGGCACAAAATGTCATCTTTCCAACCTTGAAAACTTTTTCATAAGCAGAGGGGGAAGAATTTAAGATATTTTTAAGGGATGTGGGAGAAAGAAAATATGGAAAGATCCATCCACTACTACTTAGGATCATGGGCAGTAGTCTTGCAATTTATTTCTGGACATTCCTTATATCCAAAGGAATTTACAACTTTGCCAACAGGTTACTCTGGCCCAGGAAGAGAAAGTATGGTAGTTAAAGCCTTAACACCTGAACCTATAAAGTGGTCTGTGTGGATTTGGAAATCACTCTGAGAATAAACATCAGAGCACCGAAACCAGAAATAACCATGTCCAAACTATTTAAATATCTCCACATTATCAAAGCCATGGATGTCTTGATAGAATGTTACAAATCTTATAAGCGATCATAAGTAGCAGCTAAGACCTTGGCTTCCCCCACGTGTCTGCAAGTGGAAAAGGACCAAGAGAATAATTCATCCAAGCCCAGGGTAATGAAGTGTTAACCAAAACCAGATGAAGTTATTACTACAACCACAGGCCACAAAACACAAAAGGGAGGAGAGAAAAATCTCCAGGACCAGGGAGGAGAGCGGAAGTCTCCTTGTTTCATTCGTCTTTTGTTTTACGGATCACCTAAAGGCATTCACCAAAAAGAGAGAGAGAGAGAGAGGAGGGGGAGAATGAGGCAATGCAATTGGCATAAAGTGATTCATTAGCTCTAATGAACAATGCCGATCATATTGTCTCTAAAATACGGTCGACAGACATTGATGTATATGTGCCTTAACTCATTCTTCCCAACTTTTATTAGGTACATATGTCTACGGCAGACACAAATGAAACATTCCACAACTAGGCTCCCAGCCAAAAACTAATTTATTCTTTAATGTGGTAGTGATTACTTGGTGGTTCCTTGAGTAGAGATGACAGGTCCGCGCTAATGGAGTCATACTGTAAGTTAATATAAATCATGACAGAGCAATTAATTACAGAAACCGCTGCAAATCCCTTTGTTAGTTTTCCCCATCACCAGAAGGATTTAATAACGTTCATTTTGCTAAGTTCCAGTGACATTTACAAGTCTTAAACCATTTTTAATCAAATCAATATCACAGTGCTGCTGAATTTAGTTGTGCTACGCTAGCAAGTCTTGGAATGCATTGAGACAAATGCTCTTCGCCTTCTGTTTTGAATGAATCATGCCGAATCCACACACTTCCTTTTCGTTTGTTGATGCTGGATGAGTGTTCAAAAGCAGCAATGATGCAGATCAGAATGATGAAGTACACTGCCCTCACACAGGAATAATTTTTGTATACATGAACACCATGTACAAATGTAATAATGATTTCATATTGTTGCTTGTGTGCCTTCAAGTTGTTTCCAACTTATGACAGCCCTAAAGAGAATCTATCAAGAGGTTTTCTGGAGCTGAGAGTGTGTGACCTAGTGGTCCCCCAATGGGTTTTCATGACCAAACAGGGAACTGAACCCTGTTCTCCAGAGCTGTAATCCAGCACTCAAAGCACTACACCATGCTGTTTCAATGATTCCATATAAGGTTGTATTATGTTGTATATTATATTGTTTTATTATGTACCTATATGTTGTCTACTTCTATGATTTTATATAGCCTTTCAGAGCATAGACAGTTCGAAACATGTTGGACTTTTTAACCAATAAAAACATTGATTAATTGATCACTTCGAAACATGTTTCTTCTGTAGATTTTATTAGGCACTCCCCAGGTTTTTTTTCTTTTTGTACATGAATAACAAAAATATGCATCAAATTTTGCTGTAACCCTACCTCCAACCATGTACATGTTTTATATATGCCTGAACTTCTAAGGTTATATGGCATGCATTTGATGAAATGGACTGCAGTCCATGAAAGTTCATACTATAATAGATGTGTTAATATTAATTCATGCCACATTACCTTCTGTTCTGAATCCTACTGGTTTACTAGTGGTTGACCTCAGCAGTGTTGAAGGAAAATATGCCAGCTCTGAGTAGCCTGTTCCTTCAATGTTTTACTTCCTTCTGCTGGAGGACAGGTCTGCAGATACCATGGACCACCACAAAGCCAAATAGATTACAACTCTGAACTCTTGCTAGAAGCCAACATGAATAAACTGAGCTGGTTGTACTTTGGACATATCAAGAGAAGACATGACTCACTGGAATAGATGACAATGCTGAGTAAAGTAGGAGAGAGTACGAAAAGGGGATGACTGGACTACAGATGGATTGATTGAATCAAGGAAGCCACAGCCCTGAGTTTGCAACAGGGCAGTTGATGACTGGGGCTCTGAGGGTCTTTCATTTGAATATTATTATAAGTTTATCTATGTAAAGTATTTCTGTTCTATGTTATTTATTTATTTAAAGTATCCCCCTGCCCACAAGGCTGTTATTGTTGTTGTTGTTGTTGTTGTTCTGTGCCTTCACATCATTTGTGATTTAGGGCAACCCTAAAGCGAATCTGTGGTGCGGTCCAGACCTGCGCTTTGTGCCAGCCTGGCCATGTACTAGGGTTGCGCAGGGGCAGAGCATCCGCACACCCCACAACCCTAGTACGTGGCGGCGTCGTCATCATGGCAGCCTTCCGTCCATACAGGGCTACGATGATGACATCATGCACACGCCTCGTTCAAACGGTGTGGCTTGTGCGTAACATCTCCACACCACCCCAAGCCTGGGTGCAGTGTGGAAAGGAGCTCCGAAACAGAGCTCCTTTTGGGCGCTGCATCATTCCTGCGGGAACAATGCCATGGAGAAAGGGGCCAGGCGGCCCCTTTCTCCCATGGCTCTGGCTCCTGGGGTGTCCAGGGGCATGAAGCCCCAAGGACACTCCTTTTCCATGCCACAGAGAAGCAGATTGGGGGTGCAGGGCTGCTGGTGAGGCTGCCCTGCCCCAACCTGGAGTGAAAAGGGGTGGCTGCAGGCTGCCCCAAAGGGGCAGCGTGTACCGTGCCATAGACAGGATTTTCTTAGCAGAATTTGTTCAGAGGGAATTTACACTTGCCTTCCTTTGAGGCTGAGAGCATGTGGCTTGAGGTTTCCATTGTTGTGTAGGGATTCAAACCCTGGTCTCCCAGTGTCCTAATCCAATGCTCAAACTGCAAAGCTGACTTGATAACAATTAACGATGTCTAACCAATTTTGACTAGCATAGGACTTCACAGCCCTACTGGGCAAAGACTTGTTCTGGTACTGATGATGATGATGATCATCATCATCATCATCATCATGACTCAATAGTCGATATTGCTGTTTTAACTTGTTTCATATGATGTTTTTAATTTGTTGCTTTAACTTTTAGATTGTACGCCATAGGCAGGCTTTTATATACTTGGTTTTGTACAGCACCGTGTAGATTTACGGCTCTTTATAAATAAAGTTCATCATCATCATCATCATCATCATCATGTTCTTGCCACTCACTATGCATAACACTTTACAGAATACAAGAGGACACTTCTGTGTAGACTAAACTGAGACTGTAATATGGTGGACATGTAATGAGACAGTGTGACTCACTGAAGACGACAACTCTGCTCAGTAAAGTAAAAGAAAGTAGGAAAAGGGAGTGACCACAATCCAGGTGGATTCCTACAGTCAAGGAAGCCACAGCCTTGAGTTTTCAGTATTTGAGCAGGGCTGTTGATAGCAGATGCTCATGGAACTGTCACATCTGTGAGGTCCCCATACAACAAAGCCAACTTGATGGCACATAACTACTAAAACTCACATTCTTCATAGCCACCACACTTACATATATTTCCTCCTATTGCTACCACCTGTTCTAGCATAGTTACGGTTACCAACAGGATTCCAGTCTTTGTAATGATGCTGCAACCGATGAACACGGCTACCCCTTTGAAAACATGCATGTAGTTCTCTTTAAATCCAGAGATGATAGAGTTTTTTTTAAAAGGTGAATTTTTGCAAGTTGTTACCAAAAGCAAACTGAATCAATTTACCAACTATCTGCACTGAGCAAATGAATAAATATAGATATTTCATCATAGAATGAACTCTCTTAAACTGCCTGCCATGTAGCTCTTAAAGTTGTGGAACCTGTCAGGAAAAAAAGGCATAGTGCAGTCATGCTAATTCAGCACCACAGTGGGAGACTTGTAAGGACTAAACACTCAAGGTTCTCTGGCTGGATATTTCCATTTCCTCTTCTCATCCATTCCAATGTGTTTAATATCAAGCTCTTTCTGTCATGTTTATAAAGAAATTTGTAAATCTAGAAAGTTTCTTTCCTTTAAAAAATAAAAATAACCCCCTCACCTAAACCTCAGCAGGGCTTTTCTCATACTCTGCTACTTGGCTCTTTAAAATAGTGATAGGGACCCCCTGAATCAATTGTGGAATGGTGTGTCAACACCTCTGTAAATCCTCCTGATTCAGGTGATCTACTCTAGTTGATACTAACACTAAGATTTGGGCCAATGTGCCCAGCATTACCTTACCTGGTCCACCATACGAGTCCCTAACACTGTATTAGAAATCTTTCAAGCCAGTGTTGGACTTTTCTCCGACTGAAGGCAGTAGCAAGTCTTTTGAAGCCAACTTGGATAGGAGCACAGCAAACTCTCTTATCTTTCAGGATGAAATGGCTTTGATATTTCGGCCTTGTTTCTATCAACACATGAATTTCTCAGCTCTTTGATGACATGGTTTCATGTCCCTGGGATATTTCACATCACGGTGCTAAAAAATAAAGAAAATTTAGAACAAAACAAAACAAAGGAATGCACAGATCTCACAACTGTTGTTTTTCGTCTCTGAACAACAACAACAGCGGCCACAATCTGAAGGGCTGTGACATTGTGCTTCATTTAGAACACTTCCTTTTCCCTCCGTACAGACTGTATCCATATTTGCAACAATAACTCTCAGATCTCTGTGGTCCCTAGGGCACCAACCACCGGTCATGGAATAAGAACACCAAACACATTGGCAATGAATAATAAAAGAGTGGCAGAAGTAAACCTTCAAAAGCATCACTTGCATTGAGGTCCGAGGTCTTTGGAGACCTTATGTCACATCCCTCCTGTTTATCTTGTTGGTTTATTCATTCATTTTGGTACAATTCAATAACAACAACAATGCTGTCTCTGGTATTCACATATACCTACAGAACGCATGGAGTGAACGAGCCAAAAAGCCCTTGTTGTACTGGCAGACTGGCATTAAACCAAAGCATCAAAATATATCAGGCACAAACAAAAGGAAAGAATCGGGCTTTATGAAATCGAGGCCACAAGCCCAAGCCTGCTTATTTGTCACAAAGAATTTACTTATTGTATCCTACTCTTTCATGTGTTCCCCATTGCTCTTCCATCCAGATTTTTGTAAAGGAATGAATGAATTAATTTCATTTATATCTCACATTTCTCCCAGTATGGGACCCACGGTAGCAGATTAATAATCAAGGTAATCCTTAGCTTCAGAAATGTCACCGCAATTGATGTTCCCAGGCCATATCATGAGTCTCTGAATTCTTCTGACTTGGGAAGTCTTCATCTAGTGGTGTTTGGTGGCATCTCTAGTCAACCAGGGCTAAGCGGGCAACTGTCAGCCAGAGGACTTTTTCCTCAGCCACTCCTAGACTGTGGAAAGACCTGTTAGAAGAGATTGGACAGCTGAATATAATGACTGAATTGGAAAAAGGCATTAAAGACTAGTCTTTTTTGGCAAGTCTATCCAGATGATTTTTAAACTGTGGATTTTAAAGGTTGAATATTTAATGTGATTGTTTTAATATGCATGTGTCTTATTTGTTCTTTTATATTGATGTGTGTCTTAATAGATGTTGTGTATTTGTTAATCTGTTTTTGTTCCCTGCCATGATCCATGGGGAGAGGGCGATAAGAAATCATCATCATCATCATCCCTTGTCAATCAGACAGTCAATCTTCTCTGGGATAAAGGCCTGGTACAGACAGACAGAAAGCACCGTCCTTGGGCCAAAATTAGGGTTTGGGAGTCCGCAGCACCCTAATACGGAACGGTGGCACCATCATGGAGGCCTCCTGTCCACATGGAGGCCGCCATGATGACGCAAGCGCTGCACAGCATCCAGATGTCACTGGCAGGAAGTGGCATCATGGCTGCACCCTTTCCTGTTTGCAGCACCATGAATAAAAAGCTGCCCTAGGCAGCTTCTTTTTGGCAGCGCGTTGGTGCTGCAGTGTGCGGCTGCTGCAGCACTGACTCAGAGCAAAGACGGGCAGCACAGAGCTGCCCATCTGTCGAGCTACTTAGTCTGCATAACCTTCTTTAAACTTTGGACTAAAACCCAGTGCAGATTTTCCAACTTGCCAATACAGAAGCTGTCAGCTCCCAACATATTCTGTTTCAGTTCATTAGCACGAAGAGCCAGTATATAGTAGTTCGAGTGTTGTTCCCTGCTCAGCCATGAAAACCCACTGGGTGACCTTGGGCAAGTCACACTCTCTCGGCCTCAGAGGAAGGCTGACATTTAGCCATTTCTGTCAGAGACCTCTGCCGTCACAATAAACTACAAATTCCAGGATTCCCTAGTACTGAGCCAGGGCAGTTAAAATGGCCTCAAACTGGATAATTTTCACAGAGTCTTTTGGACCAATAACACATTACACTGTTATAGTGCTATTAGTCCATTTTAACTGCTATGGCTGCCTCCTGTGAAATCCTGGGATTTCCAGTTTAGGGAGGGGCATTTAGATTCTCAGCCAGAGAGCAGTCAGGCCTTACTAAACCACAAAGCCCAGAATTCCACAGGAGGTAGCCATAGCAATTGACATGGAATAATAGGGCTATGCAGACTCTGCTGAGCTGCTTCTCTTCTTGAAATGTTCCTTATAGATAGTCAGGGCTTAGTAAGCATGTAAATATGTTTGAATGTACCTTTAAATGTAATACATTTTATCTACGAATCTTGCATACTGCCTGACTTTGCAAAAGAAGTTACACTGATTTTATTGCATGGACATTTTCCTCAAAATGGCCTCCTGTCTCCTCCAGTATTGAATTTGGGCCCTGTAAGTCACTTCAGCGGCCATTTTTTTTATTCCGAAGCTTCCACTTTGGAAAAAATGGCTGCTAAAACAACTTATGGGGCCCAAATTCAACACTGAAGGGAATGGGAAGCCATTTTGAGGGAAATGTCCATGCAAGTTAGCGTAATTTCCGTATTTGAGGCAAATGCGGAAGAGCTAAGTTGGGCAATGGAGGCAGTGCGATAAAGTCCTTGGTTAGGGGTTAGAGTAGGATTGCCATATCCCGCCTGGGGGCGGGACTTTCCCGGTTTGGGGCGGGTCCGCACGGTCCCGCCCCGGTTTGGCCCTGCCCCCGGGATTCCCCCCCCCCAGCGAGGCCCTGGAGGCGGCTCCGCAATCGCGGAGTCCTCCAAGCCCTTGCTGGGGCTTGGGAGACACTGTCTCCTAGGCCCTAGGGAGGCCCTGGAAGCGGCTCCGCAATTGCAGAGTCCTCCAAGGCCTCGCTGGGGCTTGGGAGACGCTGTCTCCCAGGCCCCAGGGAGGCCTTGGACAAGGTTTTAAAATGTAGGACCTTTTTTTAAAATTTCCTGGCCAGGAATTTTTTTAAAAAAAGGTCCTACATTTTAACACCTTGTCCTACATTTTCCCGGTTTGGAGGTCCTCGGGGATGGCAACCCTAGGTTAGAGGCACTACAGAACCCTCCAAATAAATTGTGAAGATGCCTATCAAGGCACCAACAAGAGTGCTAAGAGAATGAAGATGTGTATCAGAGCATTGGCATCTGTGGCCCAATGCTCATCAGGTTCTACCAATGTGCATCAGTCCCAATGCACAACATTCCCTTCATTGGCACCCCTAATGACACATAAATATGGATATTGAAAAAGTGCTCAGTTCTGTTTCCAGCAGACAGAAGTCCACTTATGTAGATGTAAGCCCCATACAAACCTCTGGCCCATAAGAAAGCAGATTTTAAAAAAAACAACTCATCTAAGATGTGGTGCTGAAGAATACTGTGGACAGTCAAAAAGACAAACAAATGGGTCCTAAAACAGATCAAGCCTGAACTCTCTCTGAAAGCTAAGATGATGGATGTAGTTTACAATGGATGCAAACTACACCCAATGCAAATGTCACCAAATTAGGAGGAGTAGCTAATACCCTAGAGGACAGGATCAAAATTCAAAATGACCTGAATAGACAAGAAAGCTGGACCAAAGCTAATAAAATGAATTTCAACATGGAGAAGTGTAAGGTACTGCACTTAGGGCAAAAAAAATGAAATGCATATAGTATGGGGGACATCTGACTGAACAAGACTACATGTGAAAGGGATCTAGGAGTCTTAGTAGACCACAAGTTGAACATGGGTCAGCAGTGTGATGCGGCAGCTAAAAAAGGCTAATGTGATTCTAGGCTGCATCAATAGAAGTATAGTGTCTAGATCAAGGGAAGTAATAGTACCACTCTATTCTGCTTTATTCGGGCCTCACCTAGAATACTGTGTCCAGTTCTGGGCACCACAATTCAAAAAGAATGTTGAGAAACTGGAGTGTGTCCAAAGGAGGGTGACCAAAATGATGATAGGTCTAGAAACCATGCCTTATGAGACATAGGGAACTGGGTATGTTTAGCCTTGAGAAGAGATGGTTAAGAGGTGATATGATAGCCCTGTTTAAATATTTGAAGGAATGTCATATTGAGGATGGTGCAAGCTTGTTTTCTTCTGCCCCAGAAACTAGGACCCAGAAGCGAGTTACAGGAAAAGAGATTCCACCTTAACATTAGGAGGAACTTCCTGACAGTAAGGGCTGTTAGACAGTGGAACACATTCCCTCGGAGAGTGGTGGAGTCTCCTTCCTTGGAGGTCTTCAAACAGAGGTGGGATGGCCATCTGTCAGGGGTGCTTTGACTGTGTGTTCCTGCATGGCAGGGGGTTGAACTGGATGGACTTTGAGATCTCTTCCAACTCTAGGATTCTATGATTCTATCTTTAAACTATTTTGGCCACATCATGAGAAGCTACGAAAAATTTGAAAAGAAATAATGCTAGGAAATGTAGAAGACAGTAGAAAGAGAGGAAGACTACATGCAGGATGGCTAGACTCAATTAAGGAGGTCACAGGTCTGAATCTATAAGACCTAAGCGAAGCATTGAAGGATAGGGGGTCTTGGAGATGTCTCATACAGAGGGTTGGCATGAACCAAGATCAACTCAAGAGAAGCTAACAACAACAGTGATAAAACATTTCATTGACATCAGGTATATAAATAAATCCTATTATTATTATTATTATTATTATTATTATTATTATTATTATTATTATTATTATCAGAAATATTTGGCTTTTATTGGGAAGGTGTATTTCCATTTATTTTGCAAAGAGAGGACAAGAAGTAGGTTTCAAAATACAATCTGCACCAAGCAACTCATCTATTCAAATGCTGCACCACCAACAAGGCATGGGAGGGAAGGCTTCATTAGGAATGCAGCTAGGCTGGAGACTCAGACCAATTTGGGATCCCGTTTGCATAATCATTCTCAAAATAATAAGGCTCTAATTAGGCTGTTTAGATGTTTGCATACACAAGTTTTGTTTAAAAATAAACCCACAACGCAGTGGGCTTTGCTTTGTATATTACAGCAGTGTGTGTGAGAGGAAGGCAGGGAGAGATGGGAAGAATCTTTACCAAAAAAGAATCTCAAAATGACTGCAGTTCTTTTTTTCTTTTTTTTAAATGGATTTTTGTCATTTATGAGTTTTCTGAAAGGGGCTTCAAAACAAAATGCATTTTGGAGAGGAAAAGGTTCCTCTTTAGAGTCCTATTTGTCTTTGAAGAAGTGTGCATACAAAATGGAAAGAAGAACTTCTATGTACTATGTTTTTCCACCCAGGGTCAGGGTGATTTCCCAGCAAGACAATGGTTCACTAATTAAATAGATGGTGATGCTGGGGGACAGCTGCTCCTCTATGAGAGAGCTGACATCTGGTGTCCCTCAGGGCGCCATTCTGCCTCCCATGCTGTTTAACATTTACATGAAGCCACTGGGAGAGGTCATCCGGAGACATGGGGTGCGGTGTTATCAGTATGCTAATGACACCCAAATTTATTTCTCTATGTCTCGGGCTGTTTCAGTGACCAAGGAGGGCATCTCCCCCCTGAATGACGGCCTGAAGTCGGTAATGGATTGGATGAGGGAAAATAGACTTAAGCTGAATCCAAATAAAATGGAGGTATTTGTGATAGGTAACCCCAATCCGGGTATGGAGATAAGTTCACCAGTTCTAGATGGGGTTACACTTCCCCTGAAAGACTGCGTCCGCAGCTTAGGGGTGCTCCTGGATTCATCGTTTCAACTGTCTTCTCAGATTGATGCGGCAGCCAGGAGTGCCCATTATCAGCTTTGGCCGATACGCCAGTTGTGCCCCTACCTGGAGCAGCAGGACCTAGAAACAGTTGTACATGCTCTAGTAACCTCTCGCCTTGATTTCTGCAATGCGCTCTACATGGGGCAACCTTTGTGCCACGTCCAGAAGCTCCAATTGATACAAAACATGGCAGCCAGACTGGTCGCCAGAAAATCCAAGTTCGACCATATTACACCTATTTTAAAATCACTACATTGGCTGCCTATTAGCTTCCAGGCACAGTACAAGGTGTTGGTTATCACCTATAAAGCCCTACATGGCCTGGGTCCAGTCTACTTGAAGGAACGCCTCCTCCCATACAATCCTTCCCGCACACTCCATTCCTCTGAGAAAAACCTCTTATAATCTAGAAAGATCAGACTGGCGGTGATCTCCCAGAGGTCCTTCTCTGTCACCGCTCCAAAAACTTGGAATGACCTGCCAGAAGAGACTTGCCAATTATCCTCACTCGAGGCTTTTAAAAAGGCGACAAAAACCTTTCTCTTCCGGCAGGCCTTCCCTGATTGATAATGTCCAGAACCAGTTGAATCCCCCTTTTATTATTTTTATTATTTGTGATTTGTTTTTAACTTTGATGTATTGTTATGTACTTTTAAAACATTTTTTTTTACTGTTTAATTTTATAGTTGGGAGGGAGGGTTGAGTCGGGGTTTTGTGGGGCTTGTTGTTTTTATTGTTGTATATTGTATTTACTTTGTTGTTACCTGCCTCGATCCTCAATCGGAAGAGGCGGGATATAAATAAATATATCATCATCATCATCATCATCATCATCATCATCATCATCATCATCATGGTATTGCTTGACAACACATGTCCTGATTTTCATCTGTGAGATATTATGTTTCTTAGTCTCCCTAGAGTTAACTGTCTTATTTCTCCTTCCTGTTGTGTATCTGTTACACTGAATCACTTATTGGTAAATTATCCAGTGGTAGTCATGTAGTAAAGTATAACAATATCCAATATCCACAAAACAGTGATGCCTTTATTGGCCCAACTGAAATGCACAAAATGCATGTTGCAAGCTTCCTTGTAACTATTCACTTAACCTATGCCTTCCCTCTAGGTCACTCCAATTCTCTTCTTGTCTGCTGTCCTAACCCTCCTACTTAAGTCCACACACATTGATAAAATGTCCATTTTTAGTACCAGGATGGGTGATGTGTTAGCACTGCTGAAGCCAACTGCTCATTTAGCCATTGACAAAAGTGCCACCAGAATTTCCTTTAAGCCTAAAAGTGAGAGGTCTGAAATCATTGTGTGCAGTCAGTCCAACTCGTTGGATGCTCCAGCGCATACTATGCCCTCCTCATTCCATGGTGGAAAGTTAATATAACATAAATCAGACCCTGTTTCAATACTTTACTGATAAGTTTTCACCCCACTTAATAATATGTTCTGTGTCTGTGTCTGAATAAGTTGATTTAAAACAAGCCTTTATTTCTTAACTTAGAATGTCTTTCCAGCTCTCTCCTCCAAATGCACACACACTCCCTTCTCTATTTCTCCTTCTTTCTTTTTTTTAATTCAAATTGCGCTGGCCATTAGAAGGCGTGGGAGAATTCAAGGATCCCAGAGAACGGTTTGATTAAAATTGGTTGCTAAAAAAATATGATCAGAGCAATGATTTCTTCAGCTCCTTGCACCCTCCCCATGTCCACACATTCTAGCATTACAGGAGGCTCATTAATAGATAGGTTGGCTCAGTTTGTCATCTGTTTCATTATGCAAAATATATACGTTTCATTTACAGTTCCTGTAGGAAAAAAAATCAGTCACCTTCAGTGGAATATAACGATTTCTTTGGGTTTCTTCTCAACCCCCTGAATGCTTCCAGCCCCTAAAATCTCAACTGGTGGTAGAATACCAGGGGAACCCTGATGTGTGCCAATTTTAACATAATGATCTTTATGTTCGCATTGAAATGCGAATCATTAACAGCTTAGAAAGCTGACCACTGGGCAAACTGAACGGCTGACCTTAAAGAAAAAGAAAATAGCTTCAAAAGCCCTCTGAACATCATTAAAAGAGCTATTTGACGTGGAAATTAAAGTCGATACTCCTTAAATAGAGCCTCTGTTCCCCTTCTCTCCAGCTCTATTAATGTCTGTGAATTTAGTGCCAAAACCTTGGTATTCTGCATCTCATCTTTTGACTAACTAAAAGTAAAGTCTTCAAGTTTGACAAATGTGTTGAAGGTGTATCAGAGTTGGACCACAGACCCATTTGCTAACTACCTGGTCTAGAAAACAGCCTGTTGAATCCCAGTCTTTCGAAAGATGGCTATAGCTGACATTTGTGCTGACAGCTTAGGAAGCTGGGAAGAGAGCACTGTAACTCAGTCCTAAACTTGAGCCAGTTGAACATCAGTCATGTCAGATGTGGAAACATCTGGAACACCAAAGGTGCTCACCCTGAAACAGCATGAGGGAGACACTTCTAAACAGAAGATTGCCCTTTCTAAAATGGAATGAAAGGCCACCCTGCTGAAAACTATGGTTCAATCCCCCTCTGTTTCGAGGCAAAAATATTTTCCTTCACTTGCTTTTGATAAAATATAGCTGTTGCTCAGAAATTCACTTTATGCATGAAAATAATATTTTTGGAAGGAATCCTTTTGGCTTTGTTCTGATGCCACAACAAACTGCAATTCCCACAATTCCATAGCTTTGAGCCATGGCATTTAAAATGGTATCAACTGGATTATTTCTGCAGTGCTACATTATTTTGGTAATCCTGCCTCAGTATGGTAGACTGAAAACATAAGTACAGTGGCTTCTTTAAAGAGATTATTAGAAACCCAAATTTTGAACAGTTCCTTTTATGGCTCTATTTAATCTCTTAGCTGCTATGTGACATTAGCAATATGTGACATTAGCAAATTAAAAAGTATTTTAATTGTATGCGCAACAGAAAAAAATAATGACACCCAAATTAGACTATGATATGTTTCAAATGTACCTTTGATTTCAATTTTCTTCTAACTGCTGAAGAAACTGCAAAGGAAAAAAAAAACTTTTATGCAGCCAGGCTCAAATACAAACTTTAAAAAATACTGTCTAGTTTAGATAACAGTTGTGATAATTTAAACTAGTTGTAAGTACAGTGTGCAATAAGGAGACCATAAATGGGCTTGGTAAACCAAGGAGCCATTTATGGCCTCATAAGCACAGTAGCAAACTAAAATTATATCCTAAATAACAGATTTTTCCAGTTGTACTGAATTATTTGGTTTTGGAGCATAATAACTTGTCACTGAATCGTTACCAGAAAAAAATGAGAAGTGTGAATTAGTTCAATGTAATGGTAGATTTCCTCATTATAAACCACATCAGTGGTTGAAACTTTCAGTGGAACTCAAACCAAGTTGGGCAAGAAGTGAGATTTGTGACATGTGATTTCTGTGGACACCACACCACTCCATTATTGACTTTATTGAGAGCTAGACAGATCTTTCCTTAATGCTACCTAGCAGCTTCCATGTCAATTGGGGTATTGAATCTACTCTAGTTTTAACCTTTTTGGATATTTCATTTAAATTTCAGAGTAAAAACCATAGCAGATTCACTATACCACTGATGTAGAAGTCATCAGCAATCCATGGTGCCTGTTTAGTTTATTGTCGAGGGCCCATTTGCACTACATAATTATAGTGCTATTATTCCATGTTAACGTCCATGGTTCTGTCCTACGGAGTCTTGGGATTTGCAATTTAGGGAGGGACTTTAAAATCCTAAAATAGAACATTCTAGTGCCCCACCAAACTACACCCCCCCAAATTCTGTAGGATAGAACCTTGATAAAATAGTAATACTATTTTGAGTATTAATCAGAATAGTATTTTTTTGAGTTGAATCTCCCTTATCCAAAATGCTTGTGACCAGAAGTGTTTTGGATTTTAAATTTTGGAATATTTCCATATACATAATGAGGTTTCTTGAAGATGGGACACAAATCTAAAGACAAAATTCATTTATGGTTTCATATATACCTTAAACACATTGCCTGGAGGGAATTTTATACACAATATTTTTAATAATTTTTAGCATGAAACAAAGATTATGTACTGTACATTGAAGTATCTGAAAGCAAAAGTCTTACTATCTTAGGCCCAGTACAGACTGCCCCTTTCTGCGCTGGACTGGGGCCAGGGCAACCTCACTGGCAACCCTGCAGACCTAATCCAGAGTTTTCTGGGCCATGGAGAAGCGGCAAAATGCCACTTCTCCTTGTCCTGGAAAAGGGATGTCCATGGGGCTTCATGCCCCCAGACACCCCGGCCCTACAGAGGAGAAAGGGACAGCCCCTTTCTCTTCTGGATCATTGGCAGGGCCATGTAGTTGCCGCGCCAATGATCTGCTGCCAGGAAGAAGCTACATCGCAGCCCTTATGACGTCCCTTCTTGTTGCGGATGTGGGACGCTGTGCATCATGCATGTCATCATGGTGCCCCCCATGTGCACGGGAGGCCGCCATGATGATGGCATCCACACATTCTGGGGTTCTGGACCATGTGGTTGCCGCACCATCTGGAGCCCTAGATTTGGCAGCAGTATGCCACTTTGTGCCCATGTGTATCGGGCCATAGTTACTATCTTAATCACTCATGTGGACAATTTTTAATATGTAGTATTTTAGTATATTTTAGTATTTAGTATTTTAGTATTTTTGAGTTAGGGTTTATGGGAAAGGGATATTTAACCTGGAGCACTATACTTGTGTAGTATGAATGATACCCAGGTAAGAGCTATTCATGAGCAATTTCAAGTCCACACCCCCTTCTTTTTCTCTCTTGAGGTCAGACCTCTTTCTTGGCCTTCAGGGTGCAGATCCAAAATGTCATAGGACCTGTAAGATATATTTCACAGGAAGGGCATTTTTACCTTACTATTGACAAATGGGTATAAAATCAGCACAGCATATAAAATACAAGTCTGTAAAGTTAATACTATTTGAAAGGTGAGGTACATTAACATCCAAAATCCACAAAACAGTGATACCTTTATTGGACCAGCCAAAATACACAAAATATATGATGCAAGTTTTTGAAGCCTTGACAGTAAGGGCTGTTTGACAGTGGAACACACTCCCTCGGAGTGTAGTGGAGTCTCCTTTGTTGGAGGTCTTTAAGCAGAGGCTAGATGGCCGTCTGCTGGGGATGCTTTGATTTGGATTTCCTGCATTGCAGGGAGGTTGGACTAGATGGCCCATGCGGTCTCTTCCAACTCTATGATTCTATGATTCTATGATTCTATTGTATTGTTCTGTATAGCCAACACAGCTACCCCTGGATATATTTGAAAGGAGACTTTATATCTCAAAACATCTGAACGATCATTATTCCTTCTTCCAACTGAAAGCTTGGAGAAGTTCCTTTCTGAACTCTAACTCCCACAGTTCTCCAGCCCTCATGGCCCCTAGGTTTCTGGATGCCATAAGTCATATATATATATATATATATATATATATATATATATTCCAATATCTACTCCAAATATCTGCTCTTATCATAAGACGAAGTAGTGCAAAGTTAGCTGCATGAAATTGACTTTGTAATGAAGATGCCTGAAATTCTTTCTTTAGATGGGCACTGGAATTTCTTCATGCATTTGCCTATATATATATATATATATATATATATATATCACTGACAGCTGACAATTTCTTTGTACCCGTTTGAAGATAATAAAAGGCTCATTAATTAGCCAGCGATGTACAGTTTCTCTTTTGGCAAAGGGCCTTTGCCAGGAGAGAGAGGGGAAAAAACAAGGCACAGCCACAGCAAAAGTGAGAACTTCCAGAATATAAGGGAATCTTGTTATAAAAGTACAAGCTGAGGAAGGAAACAAACATTGCTAATTATGTTGGGCACCTTAAGCCAGAAAAACATCTGAGGTGGAGAGAGTAAAGGAACAGAATGGAAGGGAAGGCAAACGCCATCTTGGAACTACCCTGCCAGCAGCTGCCAAAGGGAACGGAGCTACAGCCAGTTTGGCTTCAGGCCCAGCGCCATCTGTGTAATAGTCTACGCAGTGTGAAACAGGGAGCCAAACTTAAAAATGCTTTTCTTCAGGCACTCCATTACAGAGGTGAGATAGGAAGCAGAAGTTCTTCTGCAGGGAGGAGCTGGTCTACCGACATAAAGTGTGAAATAAGGAAAAAGCCAGGTTCAATGCTTTTTCTCAGCCATGAACATGCTGGGTGTTCAAGAAAGGGTTTATACATGCTCCAGCTTCAGCAGTCCATTTGCAGTATAGATAATAACAGTGGTGTTGTTATTGTTGTTGTTGTTGCATGCCTAGGGTTGCCATAATTGTCCACTAGTATGCCTTAAAATCCCTTCTGACTTACAGCGACACTAAGCGACCTATCACAGGGTTTTCTGGGCAAGATTTCTTCAGAGGAGGTCTGCCGTTGCCTTCCCCTGAGGCTGTGAGCATGGCTGAGCAGGAATTTGAATGCTGGTTTTCGCCAGGGCAACTGTCGGCCTTGGGATCAACCCTATTTATAACAGTTCCAAATCACACAGAACTCCAGAGGCAATTCCAAATAGCTTTTTGTAATTTTATTAAGGAAATAATCAACACAAGCACATGCTTACATGCACACACAAGGACTAACTGAGGAAAGGTGGGAGAAGGTGGCCTTGCTAACAGTGATATATTACCGATCTTGAAGGGTGTTTCTAATCAGTGGAATCTGGAACAGAGAGGGCTCAATGGCTGCCTTGGAAAGAGGGGTGGCTGGATTATTGAGGAGCCTAGTAGAACAGACAGGGTGTCTGCCCAGTTACAAACTAGACCAAATTACTAGTGTCCAGATGATGGTATATATACTCAAAATCATGTCCTGGGCAGTAATCAAGGACTGAATGGATTAACTCTCTGCTAAATGGTTTTCCAGGAGAAAACAATGGTTGGGAGCTGTAGTAAATGTTTGGACAACTGGCATGAATATTTCAGACAAAAGCAAACCCCTTGCTGCTTGAGAAGTGTGCTTTGTCTGTGTATGCATCAACCATCTCCTTTGGCCAGAGTCCCATCATCACCCTCTATAGATAAAAGGGATTATATTGATGTCTTGGATGATTCCATGGTGGTGGGTGCCTTGCTTACTCCCTTGCTGGACCCAACCAGATTTATGGCCAGATTTCCACCTTGGGGTCGCCTTTACAGGTCACTCACCAGTCACTCATCTTGGTGTCCCTTTTAATATTAGATTGATATCAAATATGAGAGGGGTGTTGGGTAACAGACTTGAATGCACATAGCAACAAAAAACTAAATGCAATGATGTACAGATGTCAGCCTCATATGGATATCAAACTAGACATCCCTTTTCACTGAAGCTTAGGTATTGTTATTGTGTGCCTTCAAGTTGTTTCTAACTTATGGTGACCTTAAGGCTCTATCATGGGGTTTTCCAAGGCTGAGGGTATGTGACTTGCACAAGGTCACCCAGTGGGTTTCCATGCTGTTGTTGTTGTTGTTTTCATTATTGTTTTTCCATTTTTACTGGTCAGATTTTTGTTGATGTCATACCTATGAAGAAGACCACTTATGCATGTTATTGTACTCTTCCAGCCATTGTGCAATGAACATATTTAATTAATCATCCCATGAGTGACGTTCCATAAATGTAAGCTATTCACATGGGTCTAATTCTGATTCTTAGTTCCAATTACAGTAGAGTCATTGAACCAATGGGCTTTAGCTATGGTTTGACTCACCATTCAACAAAGGATTCAGCGGATCTGCTCTAGTTGGGAATAACCAAAAGAATATCAGGCATGCTGTTGAGCATTCTTGGAATGTACCTATTTATCAGTGTCTTCAGTGAATCATTCAATTCCTTGGGACTGCAAAAAAAAAAACACAACAACAACATGGCATATTCTGCACTGCACATTGGTAAAAACACAATCAGTTGCACAGTCAGTACTCAGTGTAAAGGTGGTACAACACAACCACTATATCACTATGGGTGCATCTACACTGTAGCAATAATGCAGTTTGACACCACTTCAACTGCCATGGTTCCATCCTACAGAATCCTGGGAATTTTAGTTTTGTGAGACACCAGCACCGTTTGGCAGAGAAGGCTAAAGACTTTATAAAACTACTAAACCCAAGGTTCCACAGGATGGAGTTACAGCCACTCAAAGTGGTGTCAAATTACATTATTTCTACAATATGGATGCATACTATGTGAGTGTAGATTTACACTACACAAGCACGATATGGGGCCCTATTGGCCTACTAATTCCATAAGTACCAATGTGTATTTTATTTAAGTAGGCATTTGATATATATCAGAGAAGTTTTTATGAGCAGGTGGGTTTTACATTGTCTGTAGATTATGTTAATTGTTTTGAATTTTAGTGAGATTTTAAAATGTTTTTATCTGTGAGCCACCTTGGGAGAAAGGCTTCATACAAATGAAATGAAATAAAAGAAAATAAATATGTGGACTCCTGATCCCTTTTTATTGAACTTTTTTGGCTCAGTTTAAGGATATGTAGAATACTCTTGCTGAAACACCTTCACTTGTTACCAGTTAATTTCCAAGTACAATTCAAAGTGCTAGTTATGACCTGTAAAGCCTCATGCAGGTTAGGTCCATGCTATCTACAAGATCATATCTCTTTATATGAACCCACTAGAGTCTTAAGAGCTACAGAGAAGGACTTTCTCTCAGTCCCACCACCATCAGAGGCACGTTTGGTGAGGACATAGGAGAGAGCCTTCTCAGTGGCTGCTTCCCTGGCATGTGAGGCTAGCTTGGCCCCCTCTCTGTACTCCTTTCACTGGGAGACAAAGATCTTTCTAATCAAACAGGAATCCCCTTTTTTATTATGAAGTTTTTACCTTTTTCTTGTATCAGCATTTTTTAAGCTGCCTGGGATCCAATGCCGGGGGAAAGGGGAGGTATAATTAAAAACATAGAAATAAATTGTTTCTTTCTCCCGTTCTTCCCATTATCATCACCCATTTTCATTATGTCTATACTCTGTTGAGCCCATTTCTTTTTTCTTCTTCCTTTATCTTGGGGCGGGAGTCTGTTTACAATTTATGCACTTTAAATGATAAGTGGAAAAATGTGGAACATATACATTGGCCTTAGTCAGATATAGGGACTGAGATAAAAATTGGAATCACTTGGAATCTCCAAAACATGTAGCATTGTTAATGTTTTTATAACCTTCCAGAGATCAAAGTAGAATTAGCAGAAGGCTAATTTTCTATAGCCAGGGATAAACTGTAGTGAGTCACCTATGAAAACGGTAAAGTATAAACATCATCCATTCCCTCTTAGGTAAGTGGTGCAACATAAATTTGATTCTAAGCTACCTGAAGGATGCAAATCCTGATAAATAAATATGCATGAAGCCTTGTAAGTCACAACCCTCAGGCTGGTGCTGCAGTGTTCTGCTTCACAAAGGATCGGCATAAGATGAGTAATTTATTTACAGCTATTTACAGTTCAAATTAATCTCCAGCATTAACAGTCTCCCAGGTCTTCTGACACATTTTTGTCACTCATCATTGCTTAGCTCATTCTGTCAGTCTCTTGTCCCAGCTTCAGTCTCAGTTTTTCCTAACAACCGTAAGCATCAAGAATCATAACCTATCTGTTTCCCCTTCCCCTCTCCATTTGCACACACCAGAGGAAGCCATCAGTGTATCCACTTCCACTTTTAAACTAACCAAAGAGCTTTGTAATTTGTTAATAAACTATCATTTGATCTTAGCTTGTCTGAATGAAAAGTTGCTCACTGCATCACAACTTGATGAGAAACATTCTTTTCACAGTTTATAACTGCAATGATGGATAGCTCACATACCCTCCAACTATTCCAATTTAATAGGGACAATCTTGATTAATCCCCCCGCTGTCTCACTTTTTCAGCTGTTTTTAAAGTGCCCCAGTTTCTCTCTCTTTTTCCCATTTTCCCTCTTCATCTTCAGCTTACTTCAGTTGCAGCAAACTGAATTCAAATTGCAAAAAAATAACTCAGTGGAGGAAAAGAAGAGGGAATCAAATTGTTGTTGTTGTTGTGTGCCTTCAAGTAATTTCCAACTTATGGCAACCCTAAGGTGAACTTATCATGGGGTTTTCTTGGCATGTTTCTTCAGAGGGGGTTTGCCATTGTCATTCTCTGAGGCTGTGAGTGTCTGACTTGCCCAAGATCACCCAGCAAACTGAGCCAGGATTTGAACCCTGGTCTCCAGAGTCATATTCCAATGCTCAAACCATTACACCATACTGGCTCCTACAAATACAAAAGTAAAAATATACAAAAAGAATAAAACCATACACAGAGTTCATGGGGTAAATATATACTTGCCAGGACAAGTAGTCCTATAGCCCTATCATCCATAGATTTGACATCAGCAACAAGTTGCCAAATCCAGTGAGTTCATCCCACTGTAGGACCACATTACTGGGTGGCATTGTCCATGTAAGTAATATGGAGATCAGTAGACTAGGACCTATTCATGCTACAGAATTAGAGCACTATGGTTTTACTTTATCTGCCCTGGTTCCATCCTATGGCATCCTGGGACTGGCAGTTTAGGGAGGAGCATTTAGAATCCTAAACCAGAGCATTCTAGTGCCTCACCAAACTACAAACCCCAGGATTTCAGAGGATGGAACCATGGCAACTGAAAGTGGAATAATAGCACTATCATTGAATAATTGTGTAAAAAAATAGCAGCCATTATCACATGTCTAAGAGCCAGTGTGGCATAGTGGTTTGAGTGTTGGGCTACAACTTTGGAGACCAGGGTTTGATAGCCATGAAACCCACAGAGTGACCTTGTGCAAGTCACATGCTCTCAGCCTCAAGGAAAGGCAATGGCAAACCCCCTCTGGACAAATCTTGCCAAAAAGAAAAACTCCTATGATACATACACATTAAGGTCGCCATAAATCAGAAAAGCACACAGCAGCAACAATAACAGCAACACATATATTTGCAATCACATGACTTGGGTTTTACTTTATTTTATTTCAAACACATTTCCACAGTTTTGGGAATGCAATTTAAGTAAACAGAAAATAGAAAAGAAAATAAATACTCACAAAAAAATGCAAATCGGGCTGCTTGGGAACAGCAAGATATGATGCCCTCCATCTTTGAAACTACTGGTTCAGACCTAGAGGAAGTTAATTTTGAGGAACCTATAACTCTCAGAATCTCAGAGTGCATCTACAATGAAGAAATGAAGCAGTTTGACACCATTATACCTGCCATGGCTCATGCTGTGCAGAGATTAAAATGTCTGCTACACTCAGTTGTGTGGTACTAATAGGAGCGCCTGAAAAAATAATAACGGATTATATCAGTGAAGATGGTCAAGGCGATGGATCTGCTTGGGATATGGACCTGTGGTAGTTGCCCAAAGATGCCAGGTTCTGGTGCCAAGCCTGGGCATAATGAAATATAAAAGCAACTATACAACTTGTTCAGTGTTGGTGCAGTCATAGACACAATTTCCTCCTCAGTTGTGCAAGGGAAACAACTTGAAATATAGGAGCAGAAAGGGCAGGTGAAGAAAACAAGCAACATAGAAAATGTCAGGGATGCTGATTTAAAGAGAGACAGAAGAAAACCTCTTTCTTGAGGGATGTGGGAATGATTGGGGTGTGGGATAAGAAAATGGCAGGAGATGTGGATCTTGAGATAAGGCTGTGAGAGGAGAAATTTAAGTACAAGGAAATGTCAGTGGCATGTAATATTACTACAAGTTTTCTTATGTACATTTTGATCTTGACTGAGGACATCCAGTTTTAAGCTTTAGCCCAAAAGGGTAAAGCTACTTATCCATCCCCCCTTGGACACATCATTTTGATAGAAAACACTCTTCTTTCCCCCATCCCACCTCCCAAAAAACTCTATAATTTCATCTAGATACTAGGTATATTATAAGGGTAAAATAAGTTAAAACAACACATTGAATCCTCCCATAAAACATAGGCTTTGCGTTGTGGTAGCATTTAAACAGCAGAGGTGGACCTAAGAAAAATAAAATATTTCTATAGCACAAAATGACTGTATGAAACATTTGAGGTAGGAACCAGGGATTTTGGTGAGACATATTTTTTTCTAGGTCACAAAAGAAATACATTTAGGCTGCATCCTCACTGCAGAAATAATCCAGTCTGACACCACTTTAACTGCCATGGGTTTGTGAGGCATTTAGCCTTCTCTATCAAAGAGCTCTGGTGTCACAACAAACTGCAGATTTCAAAATTCCACAGCATTAAAGCAGTTAAAGTAGTGTCAAAGTGGAATATTTCTGCAGTGCAGATGTCACTGTGCAAACATCTGTTTAGAATACCAATGTGGCCCTGTTGTAATGCAGCCTGCAGTGGTTTTAACACTGAACTGGATTTTAAACAGCCATTATAGTCATAAAATAGCGCTTTGGGAGATATTTATCACACAGTTTCATCTTCAACCCATTTTTGCTTCAGTTTATTAAGATTTTAATAGCAGCTGTCTATGCCAAAATGTGGTTAGAGCATCCCTTTTCATTTATGGGGAAAACCTGGCAATAGCTCCCAATCTCACAGCAGTCCCAGGACTTCTCATGCAAAATTGTCATTGTGTTATTGACAGCCACTTGGTGCCAGTGTCTCCTGTCCCTGGTCCAGAAAGCCCTATTCAATATGATGACAGAATATTTATCGGGACTGTCCCTGCCAAATTTTAACATCAGAAGAGTATGTGTCCACTGGCTATACCAAGTGAGGTTTCTGAGTGTTGAAGTCCAGAACCAGAGTTTGGAAAAGTTACCAGAACTTCTCCTACTCTTCCCAGCAAACATGGCCATCATGTATCAGGTACAGTAAAGCAAAGCTCCCAAAATCTTGTTCCAGACTTGTTAGTCTCTAACACACCCAAAGACTTTTTATAGTTTTAGGTGAAAGGTGGCAGCCACTGGAGAAGGGCAAGGGAATGCCCCAACCTCCTCTATTGTTTCTGTTGTTCCCTTTTTTGTCACAGAAGATTCTCTTGCTACAGAACGACAAGAGAAGACAACAGAAGAAGACAACAGGAGAAACTGGAGCACGTCCAAAGAAGGGCGACTAAAATGGTGAAGGGTCTGGAAACCAAGTCCTATGAGGAACAACTTAGGGAGCTGGGAATGTTTAGCCTGAAGAAGAGGTGATATGATAGCCCTGTTTAAATATTTGAAGGGAAGTCATATTGAGGAGGGCGCAAGCTGGTTTTCTGCTGCTCCAGAGACTAGGACCCGGAGCAATGGATGCAAGCTACAGGAAAAGAGATTGCACCTCAACATTAGGAAGAACTTCCTGACATTAAGGGCTGTTCGACAGTGGAACACACTCTCTTGGAGTGCAAAGGAGTCTCCGTCCTTGGAGGTCTTTAAACAGAGGCTGGATGGCCATCTGTCGGGAATGCTTTGATGTACATTTCCTGCATGGCAGAATGGGGTTGGACTGGATGGCCCTTGCAGTCTCTTTCAACTCTATGATTCTATGATTCTAACAGCCCAGTGTTCTTTTCTCTTTACTGTGAAGATCCAGCTAATTGAACTGGTAGTTGTACAAGGTCTTAAGCGTTCTCTGTCAAAGAGTGCTGGTGCCTCACAGATCTACAAATCCCAGGATTCTGTAGATGGACACATGGCAGTTAAAGGGTGTCAAACTGCATAATTTCTACAGTGTAGATGCACCTTTTTTTTTCCCCTTGGAGTTTTCGCAGTCAGAAGGAGCATAGAATGAAGAGTGATGTTGTTGTTGTTCTGCTTTTTTCCCTTTCTGGGACTCATGGTGGCTTATAACAGGTAAACTCTCTTGGAGAAACATACCTGAAAAATATACCAAATGCATTCAGTCATCCAGCTATTCATAAAATAAAAACCAGTTTGAAAACACAGGCGGGATACAAACCACCATATAGTACGTATAGGATATGTACTAGGGTTAGGAAGGGGCGGTGCTTCCGCACCCCCCTAACCCTAGTACGTATCCTATACGTACAAGATGGCGGCGCCCCTTCTACATGGGCGCCGCCATCTTTACGTACTGGATGCATAGCGTCCAGACGTGTCGCGGCGCCTATGACGTCACGAATGCGCCGGTGGCGCTTCGCGACGTCATCAGTGCGCCGCAATAAGAAGCTCCGAAATGGAGCTTCTTTTTTGCTCCGCGCGGGAGCCGTGCGGTTTGGCTGCTGCGGCTCCTGCGCGGAGCAAACGGCGGCGGTGGGGAAGCGCCGCAAAGCGGTGGTTTGTATCCCGCCACAGTTATTATACAGAAGAAAGAAAACACAGTGACGCCTTTTCTACATGGTATAGCTCTGAACCTCCCTGCATCTCCCAGCACTCTCCTTCCATTATGGAGGTTTACTGAGCGAACAGACTGGATACAGAAAGATTTAGATTTTCTTTCTTCCTTCCTTCCTTGAACTGCAACAATTACAATAAAGTGATAATGACCTGACGAGGGCACATTAGTGTTTGTTCCATCATTGGCCCCATTAGATGTGGTTTTGGCCTAAGGAAAAGCTAACGGCTGGATGTCTTTTTAAGTGGGCTAAAACCTTGATAAACAATGCCCCTGTGGACATTCTTTCCATTAGATGACAGCCAGCATAAAATATAAAAGGCATTGTAAAAGCAGTGCAAACTCTCCCGCCCCTTTACCACCACTTTCTTTCTTTTTGTCATAACTCTCTGCAGTGTATATATACTTCTGAAGACTTGATTTTCCCACTGTAATGCCGAGCAAACACAAATCATGCACAGCATATACAAGATGATCAAGGAGGCAGCAATGCCAATTAGCTGCCTCCGTCAGCAAGATGCAAAGTGGCTTTGAATTGTTTTAAAGTGTTTTAACGGATTTTAATCTGTCTCCTTTCAAGATGTTTGATAGGTTTTTAGCCTTTTGAAGATAGGTTTGCTGCTTACAATTGTTATAAACTGACTGGGCTAATTTTATTGTGCGCCATCCTGAGATTTTAGACAGAGGTTGAGATGTAAATATTTTATTAAATGAGTAAATAAATGTCCTCACATTTTTGTTTCACCCAGAGACAGATTTGTGCCCGATTTTGCAACTATGGATGAAATCCTGGTCGCCAGCTGCGTAGCACCAAGTTATGCCAGTGTACGCTATGCTGTAGTACTCTGGATTGTACCATTGTTTAAAAACTTAGCAGATATTGACCTGACTCTGTCATTCCAGAGTGCTTAGCTGCTCTTGCACAAAGCCTGAAAAAGTACAGCCACGAAGGTTATCAGGTGAAATAAGGGACAGTGGTTCTGTGACTTTAATAATTGTGTAAATGAGAGGATTTCAACAGGTGATACTTTTTATGCAAGCAACCCTCTCCTCTACAGAACCATTAAAGAGAAAGGAGAATTATCCCTTCTTTTACCTGGCAATCCTGACAATCACATGTACAAGAGTTAAGCCAGCAGAATACCACTTGGGCATGCCTCCCTCAGAAATCATCCCAAAAAGCACAACTGTTTATGCAAAATGGCATTTATAACTGTAGGAAAAGAGATTCCACCTGAACATTAGGAAGAACTTCCTGACAGTAAGTTGTTTGGCAGTGGAATACGTTCCCATGGAGTGTGGTGGAGTCTTCCTCTTTGGAGGTTTTTCAACAGATACTGGGTGGCTAATTGTTGGGGGTGCGTTCATTGTGTATTCCTGCATGGCAGGGGATTGGACTGGATGGCCCTTGTGGTCTTTTCCAACTCTATGATTCTATAGGGCACAAACAGGATTCTGGCTTACATTTATAAAAGCATTTTGGGAGAAGGAACCCTTTCCACCTCTTCTGTATCACAGGGGAATTTGGATTCACGGTAACCAAACTAACAGTGATAGATATTATCAATGAAAGTGTCTTAATTCTTGAATTATTTAGAATTGTTTTTCTTTCTCTTTCTTTCCTGACCCTATTAGTATTGATCTTTCAGCATTCACAGTAGGTCTCTTATATCTCCTCCCTCTTTTCTTTTCTTTTTTAAACTGACCTTGTTGCTGTCCTTGTTGCTGGTTTTTGCAGGAAAAGAAAATACATGCAATTGTCCTGGGTTTTCCACCTTTTCCTTTATTTCTTTTTTATATATATGCACTTTAACAAAATCAAAGGGGTGTCATTAAAAAAAACATGGTATGCAAGAAACATGGGGGCACCTTTGAATAAAAGGCCCAATTATATTCATACACCATTATGTTTCAGAGCCCAAATTTGCATACCATATGAATAGGTTTGCAAAGGCTTCCAGAAGGTAAAGAAAAGAACAGGAAAACACTATGCCAAGGCCATCACCTAGAGATGGGGGAGAATATAAGAACAAGCCATTGTTCATCAACATGGTGGCAGTGATTTTCAGTAGCACCAAACTTTTAACCCTTGTACAAGAGACTTTCATGCATCCATGCCCAGTATTTCTATTCCACCACATATCATAAAAGCACCAAGCAGTTTACAACGAAATCAATTTAAAATATAAGACAATTTAAAAGTTGCAATAAACATATCTTATGCATTCTAAAAACATTAAACTCCGAATATTTTTTGAAACTATCACTAAAACAATACAAAATTAGAATCATAGAATCGTAGAGTTTGAAGAGACCACAAAGACCATCCAGTCCATCCCTCTGCCATGCAGGAAATCCAAATCAAAGCATCCCTGACAGATGGCCATCCAGCCTCTGTTTAAAGACATCTAAGGAAGGAGACTCCACTACCGTCCAAGGGAGTTTGTTCCACTGTCAAACAGCCCTTACTGTCAGGAAGTTTGTCCTAATGTTGAGGTGGAATCTCTTTTCCTGTAGCTTGCATCCATTGTTCCGCATTCTAGTCTCTGGAGCAGCAGAAAACAAGCTTGCTCCCTCCTCAATATGACATCCCTTCAAATATTTAAACAATGCTATCATATAACCTCTTAACCTTCTCTTCTCCAGACTAAACATCCCCAGCTCCCTAAGTCGTTCCTCATAGGGCATGGTTTCCAGACCCTTCACCATTTTAGTCGCCCTCCTTTGGACACGCTCCAGTTTCTCAACATCCTTTTTAAATTGTGGTACCCAGAACTGGACACAGTATTCCAAGTGGGGCCTGACCAAAGTAGAATAGAGTGGCACTATTACATCCCTTAATCTAGACACTACACTTCTATTGATGCAGCCTAAAATCGCATTGGCCTTGTTAACTGCTGCATCGCACTGTTGACTCATGTTCAACTTATGGTCTACTTGGACTCCTAGATTCCTTTCACATGTAGTCTTGTTCAGCCAGGTGTCCCCCATCCTATATCTGTGCAAACAGGGCTAAGTTGTTAAGCGCTACAGGCTATTTTAAAAAGTAACATTTTAATTTGGTGCTGAAATGAGACCACAAATGGCACCAGTTGGGCCTTCAAGGGGAAAGCATTCTACATCTAGGGTGCAGGCACTGTTTCTTCCATTGGTGGGACACAGAAGAGAGCTGCTCCAGCAGATCTCAGGCCAGCAGATCTCTGTCTCCAGCCAGGTATATAGAGCAGGGAGGTACCATTTCAAATATCAAGTTTCCAATCCAATAATGGCTTTAAATGCCATTACCAGTACCTTGAATTCAGATCAGAAAGCAGTCAGTGCAATTCCTTTAGAACAAACATTATAGGGTCTCTATAAGCTCTTCCTGACAGCATTCTTGCTACTGCATTTTCTAAATCTTCTACAAAGAAGCTTCATGCAAAGTGCTTTATAGTAGTCTAAGATGTTACCAGTACACAGACTACGACTATCAGTTTGTACTTAGAACATAGGTTGGCAGCATAATTACCTGAACAGCACACACAAACACACATCCTCCCCAGTTTCACAGATGAAAACTGGGATATGTGTAGATGAGCAACATCAAATAATTCTTCTGGAAGTTATTAATGAAAAAGCAGAGACAAGCTAGGGGAGGCTGCAGGAAAGGCAAGATTCTGCCCTCCTCTTCTCTGTCCCGTTGTGTTGAGTGTAAACATCTTTTGCCCTTTGTGCTTAGGGGCTTGACAGACCGCCCTTTTCCTAGCTGGATTGGGGCCACAGAAACCTCACACCATGGCCCTAATCCAGCCTTTCAAGGGTGCTAAAAGGAGCCGCAAAAAGCGGCTCCTTTTTGCACCCTTGAAAGGGCGCCATAGCTGTGGCTGTGCAACCATATGGCACCCCTTTGGCGCTGCGTCATCTGGACACAGAACCAGAGGCGCACCATGATGCTGCATGCCATCTGGAGTGGCATGTGGCATCAGGGTGCCCTGGGGGGGCCAGAGTCAGGCATGCGTCGTTAGGACACTATGCCCTGACTGCAAGTCGGTCTGTAAAGGGCCTTAGTTTTCAGCATTTGCAATAAACTGAGGACAAAGGGGGAAAGTGGGAAGAGGAGAGAGAAACTGGGACATTGTAAAAACAGCTGAAAATGTGGAACTACAAAGGATTAATTGGGACTGTCCCTGCCAAATCAGGACAGTTTGATAGTATGGAAATAGTTGGTTGTGCATTTGGTAACATGGACTTTAATCAAAGACAAGGTTATTTCTTTAAACAAACTGATGAGAAAAAGATAAAGAAATGGAAGATTAAAATGACTACTATTACCATTTCAGTCTTCATAATAATATATTATTAGAGTACTAGAATAGTATATTGAAGGGATGCAGTGGCTTAGTAGTTAAGATGCCAATTCTGACAATTGGAAGATCAGAAGGTTGGCAGTTTGAGGCCTGAGTGCTGCATGATGGGATGAGCTCCCATCACTAGTCTCAGCTTCTGCCAACCTAGTAGTTTGAAAGCATGCAAATGTAAATAGATAAATAGGTACCACTTCAGTGGGAAGGTAACAGCATCCAGTGCAGTCATGTTGGCTACATGACCACAAGAGGCATTTACAGAAAATGCTGGCTCTTCAGCTTAGTAATGGAGATGAGCACCGGTCCCTAATTTACGACTAGGCATACATGTCAAGGGACTACCCTTACCATTATCTTTAGTAGCATATTATTTGAGTGCTCCATCTGTTTGAGTGCTCCATCTGTTATAAAGGAGGATACATAGAACAAGATACAGTACCTCCTTTGGATTCAACTGTATGGCTGCAGGCATGATCATCTGCCCCTGACCCATGGCTACAAGGTTCACTGGCACCAAGAAAGTACAGACTATCATCACCAGATTTTTGTAATGACTTTTTCCATTACAATTGTCAGTTCTGGCTCAGTCCACAGTACCATCACACCTCAGTGACAGTACCAACATACCTTCAGTCAATGTTTTGATGAGAATTTCTCTTCCGCTTTCTACTCTGTACTACTTGGTCATGCACTATATGGTGCCCGGTGGATTAAAGGAAAGCATCTTGATACTAGCCCTTTGGCTTCTTGGGCACTAGAAAAAAAGTTTATAAGAAATCCTGTTGACAGACTTCCACTACTCTCTCACACACCCTACATGTTTTCCACTATAGGTCATTGCCTCATCCTACCTAATGGTAGAACCAACTCTGCGTAAAGGGATGAAAATCATATCTGGCACAGGACAGAGCTAGCCTGTCGAGCTCTCCAGCCATCTTGCACTTGTTGATAGAGGATCTGTGATATATCTATGGCCCATTCCGCACGGGCGTAAAGTGCATCCTGGGGACGTACTAGGGTTAGGGAAAGTGCGTGCCTTACGCACGTACCTAACCCTAGTACGTCCCCAGGACGTACAAAATGGTGGTGCCCTATACACATAGGCGCCGCCATTACGACATCACGAACGTGCCGCCTCCAAACGGGGTGCGCGGACGTGACATCTTCGCGCTGCACGAGGGTGCATGGAGCGCCCTTCTGCGATTTGCATCACTGGCGAAGCGTTTAGACGGCTGCGCCAGCGATGCAAGGGACCCCTTTCTCCTCCTCCCCACCGCCACCGGGTGTCCTTGGGGCTTGAAGCCCCAAGGACACCCCTTTCCAGGCCACGGGGAAGCGGCCTTTTGCCGCTTCCCCGTGGCCTGGAAAGTGGTGGATTGGGGCCTCAGTGGCTCCCACTCTGACCCCTGAGGCCCCAATGTGACGAGGAAAAGAGCGCCTACAGGAAAGGAGCGCCTGTTACTTCAAAAGCACAGACACCATTATTTAGGACCCCATATAATTAACCTATACTCCTTCCTACAATGGAATGTCCTTATTGCCCCATGGCCAACAAAGCTCATGTTGACTTTCTACTGGCCACTCACAAGACAAAGCATGCTAAATGCAAGTTACATAGATGAGGACAATCATGTTCTATGACAAAACTTGTTGAAACTTCTCTGAAAAGAAGGTGTAAGGATGCACTGATTTCATGAGACAGTTGATAACAGGCTCACCAATCCCACCATAGTCAATGGGATGCTCAAAGTTTTACTTTGAACAAGGTCCTAAGTAAACATTATTTTACTACTCAAGGATCACTACTTTTCAATCTCTC
The DNA here is from genome assembly GCF_019175285.1 of Sceloporus undulatus. NCBI lineage: Eukaryota > Metazoa > Chordata > Lepidosauria > Squamata > Phrynosomatidae > Sceloporus > Sceloporus undulatus. Next base: position 12,109,531 of record NC_056526.1, on the reverse strand, counting down.
TTTCTCCCCACCCAATCTTAACATATCTGTGCTAGCAAGGGATTCATAGTCAACAACAAATTTGCAAGCTTCTTAAGTATACAGCCTTTTCTCATTTCCACTGAACTTTGAATAGTGCATCTGCTATTGAACTTCTCTAAACATCCATCACAGAGGACATTCTTGGCCAGCATTCTCTGTTTTTCCCTTTTCCAGCTCCCCTCAACCAAGAAAATGAGTTGGACACTGGAAATACTGAAAATACTTAGCTCTCCTTGGGAGAGCTAAGGTGCATTCTTCAATAATGTCTTCAACATTCTAACTAATAAGTGAGGCACTTTTAGAAGGAAGGAAGAGAGGAAGAGAGCCAGGGAGAGATGCTTCTTTAAAACAAGGCAAGAAGTCAAGAACTGATCATGTAATTGGCCTACAAGGCAAGGAATAACCGCTGGCCCAGTGGAATGTGGATTACTGTCTGGCAAGAATGCAGGATGGACCCAAACATCTGGTGTCCAAGGTGCTACTGTATATCTGAACTATAGCTAACATCTGTTCAATCAGCCTATGCCAAATTCCAGATGAAAAACATACACGATAAATAAATGAATACAGTGCACCATACAACATGAGGGAAATCATTCCCTCTCTTTCCCGCTTCAATTGAAAACACACTTCAAAGTTCAGTTCAACTACTCTCCTCTTGGTTGGAAATGTAAGCACAATCTGTATGAAACCTGCTACAAAGTTCAGGACTAAGATGATTATGATGTTATATCCTGCCTTTCTACCAATATAGGGACTCAAGGTGGCAAACAGCAGATTTAAAACAATACAGCTTAAAAACAATACAGCCTACATCATGCTTCTGTAGTGTAAATCTACATTCATATTGTTATGCAGTGGTTGTGCAACATTACTATGCCTTCCAAGTGTCCTGATTTATCAGGGACAGTCCCAATTAATTCTATTCAACCCCAGGATCCCTCAGCCTCCATGGTCACTTGCAAAATGCTGGCTGGGGTTTTCTGGGAGTTGCCATTCAGAAAATAACTTTTCCATGATTTTTCTTTTTGTAACTTTGCATAGGCTGAAATGAATGTGCTGCAGAAATTTCTTACAACATGATCTTAGACTGTCCTGTTCAGTTCTCCAGACAACATCAGTTTGCTAGTCAACTGCTTGCTAGTGACCAATAGAATCATTCATGGAAATGAAACTTTGGATCCAGCCTAGTAATTACTAACAAGAAACTCTAGGTTAGTTATTTTTAATTTGATTTTTGATCAGACAAACCTTGATTAAGAGAAGCAGAGAAGTGGGAAGACCCTAGGAATAGTTTTCCTTTTCATAATAAACCAAAAAAGACCATTGTTTAAGAACTAATCTCCTTATTTCAAGAAGCCGTGGTGATCTAATGAACTTAAATAACATGACTCACAAACATTTATCCTTCATTAACAAAGGCATAAAGCAGAAGATTATGAAAAAAATTAGCCCTAACCTGCTGCTAAGCTTTATCCATCACCTCAGAAACCTACAGCATTCCTTTTTCATTTGCATAATGACTGGTTGAGGATTCTGGTCCTGAATTTGGAGGTTAGTTACATTTCATGCAATTAATGGAAGAGAATTAGCAAGATGTCACTACAAAGCCCTGTCTGAGAGGAACAGGAGAGTTTAATGAGGCCTTGTAAAGTAAAGTGGTCAGGTGTATGCATAACCACATTTCTCCAGAGAAAGGGTGAGCTATTTTGCAGCTGGCAGAGCAAGCTGGAAAGAAAGAGGCCTTTGGCCTGTATTGAGCCGGAGGGAATGACAGACAAGACCTTCTGGTCCAAAGGCTAGATTACACATTACGGTTACCATGTTCAAGCCCTGACATATTGCTCCCAGAACTAGTAAAGATTACCATTTCAGACTACAGGTTGAATCTCCCTTATCCAAAATGCTTGGGACCAGAGGTGTTTTCGGTTGCAGATTTTTGTTTGTTTGTTTGTTGCATTTTAGAATACCTGTATTTGCATGTGTGTGTGTGTTGTGTGCCTTCAAGTCGTTTCTGATTTATGGCAAACCAATATTTGTTCAAGATTTGTTGCCTTTGCCTTCCCCTGAGGCTGAGAGCATGTCAGCCAGTGGGTTTCAGGGTAACTAACCCTGGTCTCCAGAATTGTAGTCTAACGCTCAAATCACTATTCCACAGTGGCTAAGAAAAATGGAGGACCTTAAATGTCCTACATTTTGGGCTAAATTTTATCCTACAGTTGTCCTGCATTTTGGTCTAAATTTTGTCCTACATTTTATCCCGGTTTGTGGTCGAGAATTATGGCAGCCCTAGTGCATAATGCGATATCTTGGAGATGGGGCTCATGTCTAAACTCAAAATATATTTATATTTCATATACACCTCATGCACAGATCCTGAAGGTTAGTTTTATACAATATTTTTAAATGCTTTTTGCATGAAACAAAGCAGTTTATCACATGAAGGAGATCAGGAGTTTATCCCGTGAATATTCTGGGAAAATCGCGTAATTACGCAAACCATTTTCACACATCGCATAAAATCCACTTTTAAAGTGGTCACAAAGAAGCATTAACGCACATCTTTTTACTTTCACGATTTCAGCAACAATGCATTTCCAATATCTCTTCATTTGCAAAATTGCTTGTGATAATCATTCACACAATTACTCACCATTTCCGCTTCATTTGCAGGATGTTTTAAATGTGCTTTGACCTCTCTGAAATGCCCAAATTAGGCCCAGTGTAATAAACTCCATAGTTTTTGTGCACTGAACCATCAGAAAGCAAAGGGGTCACTATCTCATCCACTCATGGAAAAAAATTGGATTTTGGAATTTTCATATTTCAGAGTTATACATAAGAGAGACTCAACCTGCACAGCTTTCCAAATCCCATAACCAACATGGAAAGTTACTTTTAAGGATGGCATGTTGAAAACTGGAGATGGCTCCTGTATCTTTAATAGTTGCGTAGAAGAAAGAATTTCAGCAGGTGTTGCTTGTTACCTGGTTGGATGACAAGCAACACCTGCTGATATTTCCTCCTCTATACAACTGTTATAGGTACAGGTGCCATCACCAGTTTTCAATCTGGTAACCCTAATTTTAGTTGGTTTATTTTTGTTCCAAAGCCCAAATGTAGTTAGTTGATAGTGGTTGCAATTTTAAAAAGTAAATTTTTACCTAATTCTTAAGTGTAACAAATTTGAAAAACATCTCAATGCAACAAGCTGCTGTAGTATCAAACATATTCTCCTCTTATCCCCCTTGCTACCACCTGAATATAAACAAGAGACCATGAACCAACAGCCATTGAAGTATGGCATAATCATCTTCCATCATGACATTATTCTTCTCCACCATTTGCAACCATAAAACTAACATTAAAAGTTAACTTTAAATTACGACAGGAGTGATATTATCTGCCATTATTATACAGTAATAATATAAGGTTGTTATACTTAGTGATTAGTGAAATAAATAAATTACAACTGGTTATTTGTAACTAGGTACTTCCAAGTTCTGCACAAAGGATTCTTCATCAGGAAAACAAGGAATATGAAATCTCAACTATGCATCACAAAAAAAAATACATTATCCAGTATTTCACAGTTCATAACTTGTGGCCAAGCAACATCAGAGTGTGGTTAAGATGGCAAAAGGTATTAATGGGGATGAACACCCAAGCTAGGAAAAAGTACAGCAATGGGAAAGGCAAGGTTCTGCCTCTTCCTTTACTCTCAACCCATTGAATTAATGAGTGAACTGAATTAACGCATTGAATTAACAAACTACTTTTGCACTTTGAACTCAGATTGCAGCAGTTGAAGTAGGATGAGGGCAAAATAGGAAGGTGGAAGGAAGAGAGGGAAACTGGGATATTTTAAAATAAGCTAAAAAAATGTGATGACAGTCAGTCAGTTGAGACCATCCCTGCAAAAAACTGGGAGAGTTGGAGAATATGAATATGGTGTTTCCTACACTATTTTGAGCCCCTCAGTCTTTGGGACAATAGCACTAGCAAAGGTTGATATACTTGTGCTCAGCATAAAGTAGACAAACCTTCAACTGTGGCACAGCTATTATACAGATTTTTAAAAAGGAAAATAAAAAAGACAGGAGGAGGAATATTATGCATTAAACCTTTAAAAGCATAAACATAACTGAAGAAGGAGACAGGTTTAGTGCTCTCTGGAGATGAGGTAGAAGTAATGGGACAAAAATAAGCCAAGAAAGTTGCAGCTCAAAAGAAGGAAATATTCCATATTTGTGAAGTCTGCCCTACCATGGAATAATCCCTCCTGGCAAGACTCATTCCTCAATTGATGTCAAAGAGGACAGTGTAATATACAATAGAGTACAGTTTGGAATTGCCATTACTTCATAGGTGTTTCCAGGCTTGGATACACAGCATTCACTGAAGCGGGATTTTCCATCAAATATAATTCATTTCGCCATGGTTCCTGAAGCATCACTGTGAAATCCAGCTTTTCTTTCACATGCGTCAATGGGAAAAAATACTAAATCACAGGAACTGCTCAGTTCCAAATGAGGCCAGCAACAGAGACAACAGAGTAAGGCTAAGGTCCATCTCATTCAAGTAAGTTAGGAACCCTGACTGGGCGCTATATATGGAGAAGTAACTTCAGCAGATGGGGGGCGCTTTGGCACATGATCTGGCCCTTGATGACACCCACAAAAAGTTAGTGCGAGATGCAGAATAAGTGCCTCCCCATCCAATTTTGTTGGACTGCAGCTCCCATCCTCCCTTACCATTGACTGCACTGGACAAAGGTAATCAGAGTTGCAGTCCAACAACATTGGGAAAAACACAAATTACCTACCTCTTTGATAGTGAGAAAGGATTTACATTTGAAGACAGCTTGTTGGTTTTTGTTTGGAAAGGCTTCCTCCAAATCAAGATTGAGAATTATTTGGCCTTCAAGATGCTGCCATACTGCAAATCCCATCTTTCTTCACACCAGTAGCTTCTTGGATTTGATACAATAACATCTAGAGGGCCTCATGGTTCCCAGCCCTTTTCAAAATGCTTGATAAGTTTATCTTTAATAATACTTCCAGCCAATTTACCAACATTGCCCTAACTGGCCTGTAATATCATAGACACTCTCCCCCTCTGATTATTTTAAAATAAAAATTGTATATAGGGGTAGGTTTCCCCCCACCCAGTCATACAGTGTCTTAGGGACATGTCTTTGTTAGACCATCTACTTTTCAAATATGATTTCTTTCAGAATTCTCTGGATCTCCTCTCATCATTATTTCCCTTAGTGCTTCTGACTCTATTCTTGCAACAATCCATTTGGATGCAGTCATCTGCACTATACCTTCTTAAGTGAAAGTGGATGCAAAGAATTAATCCAGCTTTCATATAGCCAGTAAATGTTCCTTTAGCACATTTTTATTTTTCTTGTTGACTGGTGGTCCAAATGCCAGCCTCTGTGCTTTCCTGCTTCTGATATATTTAAAGAGGGGTTTTAAATGGTTCAGTGACACGTTCTTGCAAAGAAACTCAGGTTTAGTCATTAGCACCATCAATACTGGGGAAAATAGTAAATAATAAATAATAAAACTTTATTTATATACCGCTTTTCCAATGATCAAAGCGGTGTACAACAAGAATATAGTTACATACAGGTTAAAAATATAAAATCTACATATCTCAGTATACATAAAAACACACAGCCAAGAATCTATCAGTCAAAGAAGTGCAAATCTATCAAGAATAGTGACTACAGAGAGTCAGACGGATAAGCTAGTTGGAATAAATGTGTCTTCAGAGCCTTTTTAAAGGCATCCAAAGTGGAGCAAGCTCGGATTTCATCAGGAAGGTTATTCCAGAGAGTAGGTGCTGTCGATGTGTGTGGCCTTTTGTGAGTTGTTGACAACCTCACTCTTGGACATTCTAATAAAAATTTCCCTAGTGTTCTGAGAGTGCAGGGCAGATTGTGTGGGAGAAGGCGCTCCTTCAAGTAGCTTGGGCCCAAGCCATGTAGGGCTTTATAGGTAATAACCGACACTTTGTATTGAGCCCGGAAGCTAATGGGCAGCCAGTGAAGAGATTTTAGTACCGGGGTTATATGGTCTGCCCTGAATGTTCCAGCAACCAGCCTGGCTGCCGCATTTTGAACTAGCTGAAGCTTCCAGACCTGGTACAAAGGTAGCCCCATGTAGAGCGCATTACAGAAATCTAACTGAGAGGTTACCAGTGCGTGTACTACTGTTTCAAGGTCCTTTTGGTCCAAACAGGGACGCAGTTGGCATATCAGCCGAAGCTGGTACCAAGCACTCTTGGCCATCACATCCACCTGGGATGACATTTGTAGGGATGAGTCCAAGAGTACTCCCAAACTGCAAACTTTGTCCTTTAGGGGGAGAATAACCCCTTCTAGGACGGGATGAGAAATTTCCCTACCTGGACTTGGGGTACTTATCACAAGTACCTCTGTTTTCTCCGGATTCAGCCTGAGTTTGTTTTCCCCCATCCAGCCCATTACTGACCCAGGCAGGCATCCAGAGGAGAGGTGCCATCCTTAGTCACTGTATCAGTCGGAGACATGCAGAGATAGATCTGGGTGTCATAACTGTACTGATAACACCGAGCCCCATTTTTCCGGATGATCTGTCCCAGCAGTTTCATGTAAATGTTAAACAGCATGGGGGATAAAATGGCGCCCTGTGGGATGCCAGATGTTAGCTCCCTTTTATGGGAGCAGCAATTCCCCAGCCTCTGGGACCTTCCTGATAGATAGGATCGGAACCACTGGAGTGCAGTGCCTCCAATGCCCAATTCCCCCAGGCGTCCCAGAAGGATACCATGGTCGATGGTATCGAAAGCCACCAAGATGTCCAAGAGCACCAACAAGGTCACATCTCCCCTGTCATTGCCCAGACGAAGATCATCAACTAAGGCGACCATAGCAGTCTCAACTCCATATCCCGCTCTGAAGCCAATTTGAAATGGGTCTAGATAATCGGTTTCCTCCAAGACAGCTTGGAGTTGGGAGGCAACTGCCCATGGCAACTGAAAATCTGGCTAAAATCCGTTTGTAAATCCCAACTACAGAAAACCCACTAAATAAATTGATGAATAGTGAATCAATACTAGAGATGTCATTTTTCTCTGATTTCATTCTGAAGGTTGTTTCATTCAGTGAGTTGTTTCAATTGTTTTCTTCTCATGTGAAAAAGTCTTTAAAAACTGCAGTTTTAGAAGACTATTCATATTTGAAGACTTATTTTGTGTAAAATTTGCATGTGATATTTTTACAGAGAAAACATTTTCTGCATGGAAAATAACACTTCTGCACAGAAAACATTACCTCCTATGCAGAAAATGCCTTTCGTTGTTGTGTGTTTTCAAGTCATTTCTGACTACTGTGCAAAAAATAGCACATGCTAAGGTTTATTAAGAGGAAGTTTTCCATTGCCTTCCCTCAAGACTGAGAGAGTGTTATTTGACCAAGATCACCTAGTAGGTTTCCATGGCTGAGTAGGGATTTGAACGTGGTCTACAGAGTCGTAGTCCAACATTCAAACCACTCCATCATGATCTATGTCAGAATTATGACAACCCCGTCATAATGTGTTTGAGTTTGGGGTTGTCGTTTTGTTATTGTTTTTTGCTAGATTTATTCAGAAAAGGCTTTCCATTGCCCTCCATTGAGGTTGAAAGAGTGTGACTTACCCAAGATTATCCCGTGGGTTTCTATTGTTGAGTGGGGATTTGAACCCTGGTCTCCCAGAGTGCTAGTCCGACACTCAAGCCACAGCACCCTGCCAGCTCCTAGAACATGGTTGTGACAACACTGTTCCACAGACATTTGCATTTTGGCAGAAATTAACAGTGGCATTTGCCTATATCTCTTTAAAATGCTGAAGAGATGTTGTGAGTGGGGTGAGATTCAGTGGAAGAAGAAAAGAGAGCTGTGGTGTTTTTTTAAAAAAAATAAAAGTTCAAATTTCAAAATGTAATTTTTAATTTTTTTTAAAAAAATAAAAAATCTTTAAAAACATCGCATTTTACCAAACTTTCACTTTAACCACATGAAGCTACGTATATGTAAACACATTTATTCTGCGTGTATAATATTGTAATTTAGAGGTATAATTTAATTTTGCTAGTGGTTTATGACTCACAGCTATTACCATTACATTCAGTGATATGTGGGAATTACAATTTATGAGTAAATTTGTACATAAACATTGCAAAGGATTCTGTATGGGGGTGCTATGAGAAGAGGTCAATGAAGGGGGTGACATCATGAGTTGCCGCACCAGGTGACACCAACCCTAGTGATGCCACTGCACTGCAGTGTGGCAAAATTGATTGCAAAGAGGCTGCAATTTTGCACCATGGTGTGCATTGACTGAGTGAGCTCAACTTATTCAAAGGGGCTTTGGATCTAATGTTAGGAGCTGGGAAACTGTTCTCCCTTCCTTTAATTTATCTTCTTCTCCACTTACATATTTCAGGAGCCCTTCCTGGGTTTCTTCCTAACTAAGCCTTGTCACTATGCCTCAGCCCACTGTGCTTCCATTCCAGGAGTTCTAGAACCATGAGCAGAAGCACTGACCTTTCACTCTCAGACCAGGGAGGAAGGCATGCTATACATTGTATCCCTGGGCAGATCTCAAAATAAATTAGTTGGACAGCAGCGTCTCTCCATTTCTCCCTCTCTCCCTCTCCCTCTCTCTCTCTCTCACACACACACAACTTTTGCCAGCTGATTCACAGAGCAGAATATGCATAAACCCTTGAAAAGAAATGCTCATTAGCATTCTCTGCCGGAGGCAACATGCCACAATTTCATGAGACACCGGGTCAGAGGGGGGAAAAGAGTGAAGGAAATAGGCAAAATAATGGAAATCTTCATAGAACAAGTCAATTCTCTTGGACAAGTGATCTCTTTGTCTAGGATGGATGAACAGACCATTCTCTGCTTGGGAGAATGGTTAAAATAGGATGAAAACAAAGCAAGATTCTATGTACTATTTTTATCCAGAGCCAAGAAGTAAAGGATGAGGACAAAGACACTTGCAAAATTCATTGGAACCACAGGAGTCTGGGAATCCTGAAGGAAACACAACTCAGTCCACTAGAAGCTCTTTTGACAGAAGGGCCTTCTCTTTGGAATCAATTGAAAGAAAACTTTGGGAGTCATCAGGGCTAAAATCTACAACTGCAGCATCACCAGTACAATGCTCCCAAGTTTGCCTAATACCTGAAGCAAAGAAGAGCCTGCCACCTCCCAAGGCAGTTTGTTTCACTGTCACCCAGCTCATACTGGGCACAAATGCATGGGCAGAATATGATGGGCCAACTCTGTCTTATTCTGCTGACAGATCTGACCCATTCCCACTCCCATCCTATTGGGACAGATTTGCTGAATTGGCACCTGGTCTACCCATTCAGGCTTATGGCTGTTGGCTTGCATTATCTGAACAGGATGACACCAGGCTAAGGAAAAATGGGCCTTTTGGCCTGTGTCTACAGTCTCATCCTTAAGATATTCAACCTAATCTTTCCTTGAAATCTGCTCTTTTGCAGATTTTCACCCACTGTTTATCGTCCAGCCCTCTGAAGCCACAGAGTCCACCCCATTTTTTGAATGATAGCTCATCAGATATTGAAAGACAGCTGTCATGTCTCTCTTTAATCTCTTGGTCAGAAAGCAAATGTATCCAGTTTTTCAGCCTCACAGAGGTTAGCGTGCAGGCTTCTAATGATTCTGGTGCCCCCACTTCTGAACTGCCCACCTCCAGGAATAGCTATACTTTTTAAATAAAAATACTGGAAGGGTAGAGTGCACCAGTTTTAAAATTTCACCTGGACTTTTGCTTTACAAAATTACATAGTTGGATGCAGTCTTGGAAATCATCTAGTCAAGCCTCTACTCTGTGCTTTTCTACTTTGTTATTGTCATATGTGTGGGATAGTTTTACGAGAGACTGGTAAAATAATTACACGTTGAGTATTCCTTCTCCAAAATGCTGGGGACCAAAAGTGTTCTGTACTTCAGGAATTTTCATATTTTGGAATACCCATATTTGCATGTACATAATGAGATAGAATGAAGCTGGAGAGAGACAGTGGCTCTGCAAAATGGCAGGAGGCATGGATTCCTGCCATTTCACAGATCCTCAGTTTCCCTCCAGCCACATCTCTCTCCAACTGCATCTCTCTCCAGCCTTACAGATACAGTACAGATACATATTATGTTATGTGTGTTGTAGCTCTAAACATTTTGGATTTTGGAGTACTTTGGATTTCAGTATTCTAGACAAGGGATACTCTGCCTTAATGCATACCCCTCTCATTAGAAAGGGAACAGCCATTATTCCACTTGCCTTGGCTGCTTGTTTAGAATAGATTTTTTTTAATGAAACTGAATGGGTCAATAGGTAGCATGTGGTCTCACTGTGAGACCTGAAACATGTACACCTCTCCCCAATTCCTCTCATGTATGTAAAATGCCTAAAGGATTCCCTCAACCACCCTCCCCCTTCACCAGGCTTTCTTACCCTATTTCCACATCAAGTAGGCTTGATGTTATAAAATCGTTTTTGTTCATGGACCAGTGAACACTGGCTTGTCAGGATTCAAATTACTACTAGGGCTGTTTAGTACCTGTCTAATTAAAACTGAACTTACTCCTGATGCCTCCAATGCTTAAGCAAATTAAAGCCTAATAGGAAAAGTGATGTATCACTTAGATGAGAAGAAAAATTGAATAACTATTACAAAACCTGCTTTCTGTCTCTTACCTTCTCCTCGGATTTCCAAGAATTCAGACTGAGAGGATGGCATCATTTATCGCAGACAAAATTATATACACCACTCTAGTCTGCATAGTTTTATTAGTAGTGATATAGGTAATCTCAGCAATCTCATACATGCTTATATGATTCCACATAGCGTAGTAGAACCAGATGTTTATCTACTGTAGACTGCATAAAAACAAAATAGATGGGTCCTAGAGCAAATTAGAGCTGAACTTTCCATAGATGCCATGACTAAACTGAGACTGTCATACTTTGGAGGTATCATGGGAAGCCATGACTCATAGAAAAGACCATGATGCTCGGTAAGGTAGAAGGCAGTAGCTTTATACAGCGCTTTATAAATAAAGGATAATAATAATAATAATAATAATAAGAAGAAGAAGAAGAAGAAGAAGAAGAAGAAGAAGAAGAAGAAAAGAGGAAGACCACATTCCAAATGGATAGACTCAGTCAAGAAAGCTATGGTCCTAAGTCTCTAAGATCTGAGCTCTTGATGATAGCATGACTTGGAGTCTTTTTTTCATAGGGTTACCATAAGTTGAAGTTGACCAGATGGCAATTAACAACAAATTTAATGTAATAGTTTATTGGTTTTGACTCTGTTATTATCAGGTTTTCAATTCTGTCTGATCTTTAACTTAGTTGTAAGATGCTTTGGGTTCCCTGTCTGGAGAAAGGTGGGATAGAAATAAAATAAAAATAAGTAGATATCTGCATGCAAATGAATCTTGCAAAACCTTTGAGACGAACTGAAAGAGAGAAGTTGGTTGCATGAGCTTTCCTAGACTTGTGCCTACTTCCTCAGATGCAGTTGGACCTCAGATGCATTTGGTTCTCAAGCCTAAATGTTATATATTTAGAGCTTCCTTGGCCAGTTCCTCCAGGACAGGAATGGAGGAAACAAAATAAAAATATAAAATAAGAATCTTACCAATGGGATTACGGTCACCATTTTTAGAGAGAGAAAAAGGGATGGTTAGAAGAAGAACCTTGACTTGGAGCCAAGAGTTTTATGTAAGCCCCAACCCCATCATGCGTACTGTTTGATCCAGATGTCTCACAATGTTCCATTGCAATTTCGCCCACTCAATTGCCCATGTTACGGCCTGCTTTGTTGTTTTCCTTGTGATGCTTTTTCCATCCTCCCAATGCCTTTTGACAGCAGCATGTGAGTGGCTCTTGTGGTGGTAGGTCGGTTCGCGCTTTAATTGTGTGAAGAATTGGAGACAACAGCCCAGTGTTGCTGCTCCTCCAGCAGGGCTATTTGCTGCCCCTGAGACACAGCTTGCAGGAACCTAAACAAACATCTCCTTTTGTTGAACAGTTCTTCTGTCCTGCTGACAGATGAATCACAAGACATTGGGAGTTGGATCAAAACAAGAACAATAAAGCCCCCCAAGACCAAAATTCCAGTCATATGATACTTGCCTTTGTACATCTGGTCATGTGGTATATATCCTGAAGCGAGTTGGAAAAAGTAGAGGTCTGAAGTACCTTCAGATCTTTCTGGGATGCTCAGTGGTGAGTGAGCAAACTCCAATGCTTTAGGAAATCTTTGAAAATCAATAGGGGACTTACTTGGAAACCCATGTATGTCTTAAGTGGAATCACATCACATCACAAAGGACTTGGCAGCAGATTGGCAAGAACTCCTAGACCTAGGGAGACTCTTCTCTTTTCCTGTTTCAATCCACATTTTCCTGTGGCTAAACAAGCTACTTATTTGAAGAACCATGATTTCTAACATGGTAACAGCATCCATGTACCTGTTCAGGTGTGATGGTTACACCTTCATAAAATTACTTGGTTATTTCAGACTTTAACTTTCTTTTTCTTAATTTGCTGGATAATTCATATGTTTAATTCATTAGGTAAAGAATGAGTCCAGATACAGCCTTAAATAAACTGGAAACCAATTTTTTTTTTTTTAAAAAAAAAAAATCTTTTCCATGGGATTTCTCTACATCTTTTCTGCAATTTGACATTCAACATCATTAATACATGCTCATTTTTATTACTGTGTTTATTTCTGAAACGTGGAAGCAGTAATCCAACCCTTGCATGGCCACCACGCCTGTGTTGTGGTGGTGTGTGTGCAGGTGTACAATAGAGCTTGGAGGAGTTACTTTTATATTATCGCTCCCAGAATGCCCTGCGCTCTGGGGATTAAAAGAAATTTTTGAAGCTCTGGTGTGTTAAGAGATGTGTGTGTATGTGTTTGAGTGTGTGTGTGTCCCTGTGTGCCTCTCTACACATCCATATGGTCAAGTACATGTGTTACAAAACTCAGAAAGGTTACACTGACTACAAAGCCCAGAATCCCCAAGCCAGTATGGTCATGCTGACTAGAGGATTCTGGGATCTTTAATGCAAAAAGTACATTTGCCATGCACATCTGGTGTGTTAAAGAGATGGGAAGCTACACATGCACTGTTTTTACCATTGGCACATACCTTCTGCTGGCAAAGTGGAGAGGGCTTTTAGTGGCTCAGAAAACTTCTAGTCTATAATGTGTCTTACATCTTGATTTCAAGATGAAGGAAAGTGACAGGAGATGATAACATATTGATTTATTTCCAGTCCTGAAAGTTATTTCTCCCTGTGATCACTCTGGTGAGTGGTTCTGTAGTTTCCCAAACACTCTGAGCCAACAGACTATGAACTGTCTCATCTTTCCCTAGGTGCTGGCATCCATATTTCTCACTTTCTGTCAAGGTAGCCTCTGTTTCCATTCCATTCCCTGCAGGAACAAATGTAGTTGCAATTGGTTCCCACCAGGAAGTGAATAGAGAGATAAAGAAAAACTGCTGCCACTTTGGATACCCAAGAGAAAAGAATCTGAACATCAGTCTGAGACACCTTCTCTCTTTTTTTGACTGATGACATGACAGCATGTATCCTTTCCGTTCTTCTCTGCTTTTGTCTCAGTTCGGAAACAATATGGCAGCTGCATGTCTGTTCCTTTTCTCTGTTTTTGTGCCTTCAAAGTCACCTGTCAAGTTATGGCAACTTGATGGCTTTCATAGGGTTGCCTTGGACAAGGGATACTCAGAGGTGGTTTCTCTCTAGAGACAAGTAAAAGGTGTCTCAGGTGTATCCAAACTGCAGAAATAATCCAGTTTGACACTACTTTAGCCCCATAGTTCAGTGTGATGGAATTCTGGGATTTGTAGTTTTGTGTGACATTTAGCCTTCTCTTTCAGAGAGCTCTGGTGCTACAAACCCCAGGATTTCATAGCATTGAGCCATGGTGGTTAAAGTAGTGTCAAACTGGAGTATTTCCGCAGTGTAGCTGCTGCTTCAATGTGTTGTGGTGATTAAAGTTCTAGACTTAAACTGGGAGCCTGAGTTTCAAATGCTTATTTAGACATAAGCATTAGGCTAGTCATAAATACTGGAAACAAGAATAATGGTTGATAAAGTAGAAGACAGTAGGAAAAGCAGGAGAGCACATTCAGAGCAAAAAAGAAGTCATTTCTGTAGGGACAGGCATCTTGTCTTAGTGTTGAGCAACAGTTTGATATAATGCTCCACACATACCATTTTCCTTGTCAAAATGCAAAGCTGTAAATTTTTGAGCCTAATATTTAATGTATCCATATATTGAACATAAGGGCTTTTATCCTCCACTTAATGGCTTCCACAAAATCACCAATAAAGATCACCATCGCTTTTAAGTTCCTCAGAGGTCCTCTAAAGATGGTAGGGAGCATTCCCTCCCTTCATTTTTTTTCTTCAATCTGAAAATATTCTTGTAACTAGTGGCAGCTGATGGTGCAAAAAATCCACTCCATGTTTTTGCCCAGACTTTAAAAAAAGTTCTACAATTGCTGAATCCTATCTCTCTAATTAAACAATAAGAATAAAACAAAGAAAATGTTCAGAAAATAAAACCAATGACCACCAATGATTTGCATGACTTTAAAGTTGATGAGGAAAACACTGAAATATTCAAAGATTATTCATACTTTGGCTCAGTCATCAATCAGAACAAAGGCTGTACTCAAGAAATCAGACTTGGAAAACTAGCTATATACAGTCAAGATTATGAAGTGTGAAGATATATTATTGAATGCCAAGGTCAAGATTGCCCATGCCTCATATTCCCTATTTCTATATATAGTTATGAAAACTGGACTGTGAAGAGAGCTGATAGGAAGAGAATCAACTCATTTGAAATGAAGCGCTGAAGAAGAGTTCTACAATTGACAAAAAGAGGAATAAATGGGTGCAAGAGCAACTCAAGGATCAATTGTCCCTTGAAGTCAAGATGACTAAACTGAGATTGTCATAATTTGAATGTATCATGAGAAGACATGACTCACTAGAAAAGACAATAATGGCTGGGAAGGGAGAAGGCAATAGAAAAAGAGAGAGGACACATTACAGGTGGATAGACTCCACCAAGAAAGCCATGGACCTGAGTTTGCAAGATCTGAGCAGGACTCTCGATAACAGGGTGACTTGGAGGTCTCTAATTTGTAGGACTGCATGAATTGACTTAATGGTAACTAATAACAGTCCCCCAGATATGTTCATCCCTTTGGGTAGTTCACAAAGACACTGAAAATGGAACCACTGGTCTCTTCTGCTTACCCCCAAAGCCATAGAGGATCCAAGCTTTCCCAAATGTGCCTATTCTTGCCTCTCGTCCCTTGAAGAGATGTAGTCAGAAGAAGTGATACACACACACATAAAATACAAAATGTGCAGGCATCAAATGTACCTTAAGTCAAAGATCCCTCCTCGCTTTTTGTTCTTTTCATGCTATTATGTTGAAGTAGAAATCTGGCAGCCTCAAAAATAAATGGGACAATGTGTGTTTAAAATTACACACTAACAACCTGCTTTTGTTTTCCAAGGTCCTTACTGTTACATGGGTTTGTAATTGGTTGACTGGCCAAACCCAAAGGATGCTCAACAATGGCTCCTTTTCATCCTGGAGAGAAGTGACCAGTGGGGTCCCACAGGGCTCTGTCCTGGGCCCAGTGTTATTCAACATCTTTATCAATGACTTGGATGACAGAATTGGGGGCATACTCATCAAATCTGCAGATGACACCAAATTAATAATAATAATAATAATAATAATAATAATAATAATAAATTTTATTTGTATACCGTTTTTCCCTAGATCAAAATGGTTTACAGACTATAAAACTATTACAAACATCTCATTAAAATAGATAACAACAAGTAATACAATTATACAAACAATCATTCATAGGGTAAGGCAGAGAATCGATGGCATCAAGAGCGCTCAACTTCATTCCTCGGGGGGGAAGGCTTGACAAAAAATAAAGGTTTTAAGCCTCTTTTAAAATGTTTCTAGGGGGGTCATAAGACAGAGCTCCTGTTCCAAATCCGCGGGGCCGCCACTGAAAAGGCCGTCTGGGATGTGGAGACATATTTGGAACATGGACTCTCCAACAGATTCTTCCTGGATGCTCTGAGTGTGCAGGGCGGATTATATGGGGAGATGCGGTCCCTCAAGTAACTCAGGCCCAAGCAATGTAGGGCTTTATAATAACCAACACCTTGTATTGTGCTCGGAAGCGAATGGGCAGCCAGTGAAGATTTTTCAGAATAGATGTTATGTGGTCAAACCTGGATGCGCCGGTGACCAGTCTGGCTGACATGTTTTGTACTAACTGAAGCTTCCGGGCTTGGTACAAGGATAGCCCCATGTAGAGCGCATTACAGAAATCTAAGCGAGAGGTTACCAGAGCATGTACCACGGTTTCAAGTTCCCTTTGGCCCAGATAGGGTCGCAGCTGGCGTCAACTGCAGGGACGAGTCCGAAGTACTCCTAAGCTGTGAACTTCATCCTTCAGGGGATGTGTGACCCCATTCAGGACAGGTGGATAAATTTCCTTCCCCGGGCCTGGGGAACCTATCACCAGTACTTCCGTCTTCTCTAGATTCAGGCTGAGTTTGTTTTCCCTCATCCAGCCCATTACCTACTTCAGGCAGGCATTCAGAGGAGCGATGCCATCCTTAGACACTGCAGCAGTTGGAGGCACAGAGAAGCATATTTGGGTGTCATCAGCGTACTGATAACACCGCGCCCCATGCCTCCGGATGATCTCTCCCAGCGGTTTCATGTAAATGTTAAACAAAGTGGGGGACAAAATAGCTCCTTGAGGGACCCCAGATGTTAGTTCCCTCTTAGAGGAGCAAGTGTCCCCCAACTGCACCATCTGGAATCTTCCCAAGAGATAGGATCGGAATCACTGGAGCACAATGCCCCCGATACCCAACTCCCTCAAGCGTTCCAGGAGGATACCGTGGTCGATGGTATCAAAAGCTGCTGAGATGTCCAAAAGCACCAACAAGGTCACACTTCCCCTGTCCATGCCCAGATGGAGATCATCGACTAAGGCGACCATGGTAGTCTCAACTCCATATCCTGATCTGAAGCCTGTTTGAAATGGATCCAGATAATCAGCTTCATCCAAGACTGCTTGGAGTTGGAAGGCAACCGCCCTCTCGATCACCTTACCAAAAATGGCAATAATGAGACCGGTCTATAGTTATTTCTCACCAGGGGATCCAGGGAGGGTTTTTTGAGCAATGGTTTAACTATTGCTAATTTTAAACTTTTACCCTCCCTGAATGATGTATTAATTATGCATTGCAATAATGATGTTACAGCATCACCACCCTGGGCGGTCAGCCAGGAGGAACAGGGATCGAGAGAGCATGTCGTCTTCCTAACATTTCCAAGAAGCTTGTCCACTTCATTGGTATCAACAAACTCAAAGTGATCCAGTTTAATGGAGTCCATGGAAGCTCTGGACACCTCTTCTATTGTCTCTGTTGAAATGCCAGCGTCGAGATTAGCCCTTATCCGAGAGATTTTATCTGCGAAAAAATTGTTAAAATCATCACAGCAGGCCTTAGATGGTTCTAAAATAGGGTTCAGGGTGGGAGGAAGCTGGGTAAGCTCCCTCACCACCCTCAACAGCTCTGCTGGACGCGACTCTGCAGACGCAATACGTGCAGCATAGAAGGAGTTAAGAGGAGTAGCTAATACTCCAAAGGACAGGATCAAAATTCAAAATGACCTGAATAGACTAGAAAGCTGGGCCAAAGCTAACAAAATAAAATTCAATAAGGAGAAATGTAAGGTACTGCACTTAGGGTGGAAAAACAAAATGCATAGATATATGATGGGGGACACATGGCTGAATGAGACTACATGTGAAAGAGATCTAGGAGTCCAAGTAAACCATAAGTTTAACATGAGCCAACAGTGCGACGTGGCAGCTAAAAAGGTCAATGCCATGTTTGCCTGCATCAATACAAGCATAGTGTCTAGATCAAGGGAAGTAATAGTGCCACTCTATTCTGCTCTGGTCAGGCCCCACCTGGAATATTGTGTCCAGTTCTGGGCACCACAATTTAAAAAGGATGTTGAGAAACTGGAGCGTGTCCAAAGGAAGGCAACTAAAATGATGACGGGTCTGGAAACCATGCCCTATGAGGAACGACTTAGGGAGATAGGGGTGTTTAGCTTGGAGAAGAGAAGGTTAAGATGTGATATGACAGCCCTGTTTTAATATTTGAAGGAATATCATATTGAGGAGGGAGCGAGCTTGTTTTCTGCTGCTCTAGAGAACAGGACCCAGAACAATGAATGCAAGCTACAGGAAAAGAGATTCCACCTCAACATTAGGAAGAACTTCCTGACAGTAAGGGCTGTTCGACAGTGGAACACACTCCTTCCTTGGAGAGTGGTGGAGTCTCCTTCTTTGTAGGTCTTTGAGCAGAGGCTGGATGGCCATCTGTCAGGGACGCTTTGACTGAGAGTTCCTGCATGGCAGGGGGTTGGGCTGGATGGCCCTTGTAGTCTTTTCCAACTCTATAGTTCTATGATTCTATGAAAATTGCTATCCCATTTTGTCAGTCTTTATTTTGTCTTTATGGGGTTTTGTTTTTTTAAAAAAGTTTGAATTTGCAGTTGCTAGTATTCGGAACCTGGAAAGGTTTCTATTTGGAAGTACAGTTCCTTCCTTAATCCTCCAGCCAACATGGCCAGTAACCACAGAAGCCTCCAGTAAATAAACCTTCCCAAGTTTGGTTCTTGTTTATGGGTTTCTTTGCCATAATTCAAATGTTGTTGTATGTCTTGCATGCAGGAAGGATCAGGTTCATTTACAGGCATGCCAAAAATTTCACATAGGGTGCATTCACGCTCACTTTTTGGCCTGAGGAGATTCAGATCACCACACTGATGCAATATCAGATCATTGTTCCCATTACATTTTAGGACTGCAAATATCTCTGAGGCATTTTAACCCTGTGTGTTATTCACACAAGCCTGGGCAGCCCTCCTTGCCATGGCACCATTGGTATCTCCTGGCCCATCCTGGCTGGAGAGCAGTCAGCAGCCTCAGAAACCCTTCCTAGTACTTATCCTTCTTCTCCGGCAAAGGCTCAGAGGGGCCGGAGGGGGGTAGGCCAGGTGAATCAGATCAATTCGGTAGCATATTCAGTCTGTTGAAGATGTGGGTTGATGTGGATCTTTCAAGAAAACTTGGAAAAAAACTCAGTATCGAATATCCTGGGTTAAATGGGGTTTGGGATAGCCCCCCCCCCCCTCAAAAAAAAAAGTACACCGAGGCAAGTGAGAACACCAAGGAAATAACCTGAGTTCACCCTGGGAAATATATGTAGTGTGAATGGGGCCAAAGATTCTTGTGAATCATTCATGGAGCAACGATAATTAAGTAATACTTCCATGAAGAAACACAGCATTAACACTGCTGTGGCCACACACCTTGCCCATGACAAATGAGATGCAGTCAGTTTGGTGTGCACAGTGGTGGAGTGCCGATGTGGGAGGGAGAAGAATCTCTTCCGGCAGGCCTTTCCTGAATAGAAAACCCGGCCACCAATCTGAACTTACCACTCCTCTGAACTCGCTATGATTGATTTGTTATTTTAATGTATGGTTTTAAATTATAGTTGTTTAATTGATGTTTTAGGGGAGGGTGGGATATTGGGACATGGGATTATATGTAATTTTAATTTGTAAGCCGCCTTATTTATTTAAGGAAGCAGAAGTGACATTGTTGCAGAGTATGCATGGTGATCCATCCACTGGGAATCACAGTCACTTCTCTGTTCACTCTACTTCTCTGTTTTCTATTTTCTTCACTTCTCTGTTTTCTTTTTTCTTTTCTTGGTCACGTCTCTGTTTTCTTCACTCCTCACCTCCCTCTGTGGTCCTCTAGTCTCATACTTTGGCCCTCCCATTTAATCGATTTTCACTTGTGACCCCCGTGAAATATCCTATGGGCTCCCAGGGGGACATGTAGCCCCCAGTTGAGAAATGCTTAAGCGGCTGACTGATGATCCCACCCAACCCCTCATGTAAGTGGTCTCTGGAAGCGGGGGTCTCTGGAAGCTGCCTTTTGCACCTGGGATTGCTCATGGGAGGGATTGGAAACAACAGCCAGCTGCTCCCAAGCAACAGGAGAACAGGCCCCCATTGATCACAGCAGCTGTTTCCTCATAAATAGGAATGAGGGTTGATGTAAGGCAAGATTCACTGCAATGTGTGGTAAGTAAAATCCTTTTGCATTCAAAAATACCACACATGATTCTGGCCAATATAATTTAAAAATTACTAAAAGGTTAGCATTATAATAGAATTAAACTATTAATCATGTTAAAACAATTTAAAATGTGTGCTTTAAAAAGATAATAGAGGAGCAATAATGGTACAGTTTGAAACAATATTTCATCCTTTTCAAGCTTTCCTTAAAAGTCGTCAGTTCTAAATGCCTATCTGAATTGGGGGGGGGGGGGGGGGGGTCTTCATTTGCCAATGACAGGACAGCGAGGAGGAGGCCATTCGAGCCTCCCTAGGGAAGGAGTTCCAAATTTAGGAACAGCTGCTAAGAATGCCCTATCTTGCATTGTCATCAATTATACATATACAATTATGAAAGTGCTTGGAACATGTTTTTGGAATTGAAATGTCAGGTGTTTTGTTCGCTTGTGTTCCTTACTGGATATAACAGAGTGCTAGAAGAGTACTTCTAGCATACTGTAAAGAAGCTGATTTATCACTATATCCCTATGTTATTCATAAATCTCTTATCATTCTGCCTGCCCAGTTATGGAGCCCTGGTGGTGTAGTAGTTAAATGCTTGTACTGCAGCCACTCACTCCCAAACCACAAGGTTGTGAGTTGAATACCAGCCAGGGGCTCTGAGTTGACTCAACCTGGCATCCTTCTGTAGGTCGCTAAAATGAGTAGCCAGCTTGTTGGGGGAAATTTGCTTACACTTTGTAAACTGCTTAGTACATTAGTAAGTGCTATAGAAATGTACTTGCAACTTGCTATGATTTTAGGATTGATCTTCAGATAAGATCCTTTTTCCATCCCATCACTGCATGAGGTTGGATTGGAGAATTATACAGGATAAGGCTCTCTCCATGTTTTGTCTCTTATACCTTTGCCATGGTGGCACCTGAGGTCTGAAGTCCTTTTCCTGGAGAGGCCCCTTCTCTTGTGTTTCTCAGTCATGTAAAAAGACCATTTATTTTGACATTTTTCTAATTATTGTTTCCACCACTCCATTCCCACTACCTGAAACCTCTGGTCTAGCCTGCCAGGACTAGGTTGGCCACTGTCAGCCAGAGGAACAAGGCTGCTTAGCTGATGTATGGAGACAGGGGCATCACTTGGGGTGTGTGAGAGGTACGGACCCAGAGTGACCAGAATATGTCCAGCATTTCAGTCTTCTCTCCAGGAGGAATTCCACAACATCCTCCATTCTGAGCATGACTATGAAGTATGAATTTGTATTTATATGAGTGTTTTTAGCTTTTATTTGGTCATGTCTTCCATTTTTCTTGAATGTCCTACATTTTGCAGTGCCTTGACCTTCTTTGCTGTTAGGACATCAGGTCACTCTGTACAGACCATAGCAGGTGGAACCCTAAGGTGGGAGTGACAACACTGCTCCCCAAACATCTGCCTTTCAGCAGAAACAGGCTCTGATGTTCACCAGCATCCCTTTAATGTGCTGAAGAATTGGGGTGAGTGGAGTGAGACTCAATGGGAGGAGAAAGAAGAGGGCCCTGGTGAGGGGGGGGGGGTTGACACCAGACCAGGTAATGCCAACCCTAGTGTTACTGCACCAGCTGATGCCAACCCTAGTGATGCCACTGCATAGAGGATTCAATACATGCTTTGCATTTCCACAATACCATTATCTGTTTGCTTTCTTTTTAGAGCTTCAAACTTTCAAGAGTAAATTAATCAATTTAGCCTGCAACCCTGTACACATTTATTTAGGAATAAATCCCCCAGCGCTCTGGTGTTGGGGGGGGGGAGGGGGAGTACAGTAGTTTTTCCCTAATAAATATGTGGTGAATTGGGCTCTATAAATAATCAAGGATTAGAAAGGCAATTTTGAAAAAGAACATACTCATGAGGAAATGTGGAAAACTTGGGAAGTCCCTAACTTGTGATCATGCTGACAGAGAAATTCTGGGAATGATAATCCCAAAAAGTAATCCTTTGAAAATCTAGATATGTGTGAGAGAGAGAGCAAGTGACAGAAAGAGCATGCGTGCAGCTTTTAAACACTAAGTCAAAAGTGTGTTTAGAAAGTGGAGTGTAGCTATTGGAGGGGGGGATGTGAATTTTGCTCCCTTGAAAAATATGCCTCCATTAAATTATCCTTCACTCCTGAAATTTCCAGCTTTGCAGTCACATGAAACATCAGCAGAGCATTTAAAAATACAGCTTAAGTATCCAAAGGAAAATGGCAGGTAAATTGACCGAGAGAGCCATTGTGGTTTGAGCACAGGACTGCAACTCTGGACACCAGGGATTGAATCCCTGCTCGCCCATGGAAACCCATTGAGTGATCTTGGACAAGTCACATTCTATCAGCCTCAGAGGAAGGCAATGGCAAAGCCACTCTGAACAAATCTTACCAAGAAAACCCTGTGACAGGTTTGCTTTACTGTAGCCATAAGTCAAGAACAACTTGAAGGCACACAACTACCAGAAAGTGACCAATGAAATGCAAACATAGCGAATAGAGTTGTGAACAATTTTTGGTGTCTCACTGAATGCTAGAAATTCTATTGGGGCAGAATTTTTATTTGGGGTAGCAATGCTCTCATTATGTGCCCCCCAGGTAGTTACACTCCTGATTTCATCCAAGCATTAAACAGGAAATTAATCATCTGTTTAAAACAAAAGCTGCAGATCTTAAATTTTTAAGCACCTGTATGAATCACGGGTTTCTGTACGGAGCTTTACACACACATTGATTGTGTCCAGTGTTAACTCTATTGTACTGTGAGCTGTTTTACGCTCCCATCAGGATTTTAGAAAGGCATGCCTATTGGGAAGTAAACCTAATAGAGTAAAATTAAATCTGTGCATCAAACCAAACAGAATTGGGAAAAGTGAAGAGTTCACTACAAACATTGGTTGGCCTTTTTATTTCTCACAATTGAAATAATGATGACAATTAAGTGAAGCCATGAGTTTTCAACCACGTATCACAGCAGATAAAAAGAGCAGAATTTAATGTTCACTTGTAAAAATACTCATGAAGGGAGAGAACAAAAAAGATCAGAGAGAAAGACAGCTACGGACATATAGATCTAGTGTGTGTGTGTGTGTGTGTGTGTACACAGATATTTGTGATGCACATGTGATACAGGGACATGGGTCTATAATTGGCAGCTATAACAAAATAAGTGACATTCTACATTGAATAAAACTAGGTTTTCTTTCCCTTTTGATCATGAGAGAATAGTAACTTCCTAAAAGAGAGCAGTAATTTCCTGAAGGGCTTAAACAAAACTTCCAATAGGGCTAGCAACTGAAATGCTGACTTCACAATGGCTTTACATTTAACACAAGGCACAGAATCCCAGTTTGTGTGGCACCAAATCTCATACACCAAGAAACAGAACAATCGAAGGGAAATGTACTGTTGTTTCATCCATTTCAATTACTTACCCACCCCACCCACACCCCAAAAAAGCCATCTCTTGGTGAACAGTGAACAGTACTGAACAAGTAATGCTTGCTCAAGTTAACCAAGTAACTAGACAGTGAGGAAATAGAAATAGTAAAAGAGTTCCTATACCTTGGATGAAACATAGATCAGAACAAGGACTGCAGTCAAGAAATCAGAAGAAGACTAAGGACAGAGATGAAAGAACTAGGAAAGGTCCTAAAGAGCAAAAACATACAACTAAACATGAAAGTTAGAAACATAGGCCTCATTCCCACTTACAGATAAATTGGTGTGCAATCCGAATCAATGGATTGATTCGACACCGGATCGTGGTTTACACTACACTTGCCCCGATTACATTTTCTGTCATTTTCTGGCACCAAAATAACCCATTTGTGGTTCCCATTCACCAATGAATTGATTCAAAATGAATTGGTTCCAGCCAGCCGAAGGGGAAATTTGAATGGATTCCAATCTGCTTGTGGTTCACACTTGCGCAGAACCAATTTATCGAAAAAGAAGCAGAAAAAATCAGTGTTAAAAAGACATGGGTTAAACGGGTCTGGAACATGCCCCCCCCCCCAGAATCACTTCCGTGATTTGGATATAGAGGGACCCAGGGTCATTTGAACTGGTTCAAACCAATTCACGATTCGATTTAAAAGGTAGTGGGAATGAGGCCTATGAGGTAATTGCATTCCCTATTACCATGTGTGAATGCAAAAATAGATAAAAAGAAAATAGATTAATTTGAGATGTAGTGCTGGAGAAGTGCTGAGGATACCATGGACAGCCCAAATAAACAAAGAAATAAATAAGTGGGTCCTAGAACAGGTCAAACCTGAACTCTCTCTGGAAGCAAAGATGATTACACTGAGGCTGTCATACTTTGGCCACAACATGAAAAGGCACTAGTGTTAGGAAAGGTGGAGAGAAGTAGAAAGACAGGAAGATCACATGCTAGATGGATGGACTTGATTAAGGAGGTCACAGGTAAGAATCTGCAAGAACTTAGAAGAATAATGGATGATACGGAGTCTTGGAGATGTCTCATCCACAGGGTCACCATGAGTTAGGATCAATTCAAGGGTGGTTAACAACAACAACAACAACATCAACAAAGTAAATGTGTTCCTGGCCTTACTTCTTTAACAGAAACTTTGGTGTGAGGAGTAGAAATCACATGGAAAGAACAGAGACAGGCTCCTAGACTACAAAAGAGAAGAGCACTTTGACTATTTTTCAGCAAACTTTTTATCCCAAACTAACAATCTGCATATGTGTAATAAGACATCGAGGTCAGTGAAGCCTTGGATAAATAGAAAGAAATGTTTTGACCCTTCTAGAAACCACTAGAAAGTTGCTCAGATTGTATATTCCTGCACAGCCAGGAGTTGGACTGGATGGAATGGGAGATACTTCCAACTCTAGGAATATATGGTTCTATGACTGGTGAGGCAGGCATATCTGCTGTCTCCCTTTCTCTATTTTGCTACTGATGCATATTCAATAAGGGATTCTGGAGGCAGCTGCTATTTATTTTGACTTGTTGTAGGCAGGCCCACACACCTGTAGTAGTATCAGCTAGAAAAGAATCCCATTCATTCCCAGCTTGACCTTTATTGCACTTTTTACTACAGACATGCTGCTACCATCTGATACTTAAAGTCTGTGTTTCTCTAGACCTCCTTGGGCATTCTCCCAATGCTGATTCTGCTAAATCAACTTCCAGCTAGACAGAGGACAAGAAGGAAAAATGAGGCCTGGAAGGGAATAAAAAGACTATGTAAAAGGGGGCTTCTTTGTCAGACACTTTATTAACTGAGGTATGCCTATATTACTTCCTTATGCTGGGTTCAAGGTATTTCTGCATATTGTTTATTTTAGGTAGAAGGTGAAATCTACAATAAATGTCCCCAATAATTGTTTGAACTGCTGGTGTGCCGTCTGTCATAAATGGTTTATGGATAACCATCAAACCGTTCTGCTCACTCCCCTCTTAAGAAGTTTGATGTACTACTCTGAGCAGCGGATGCCTCTCTGTTTAACAGTTCTTGGCAGGAAAATTTGTTGCGTGACACAACTTTACAAAGAACATTAAAATCAATGACAATTTATACACCAGAGGCTGGAAATTATGCTTTGGATTCTCATAATTCATCAAAATAAAGCTGTCAGAGACCTTTTATTATAAATTAATAGCATGTTGTCGAAAAGTGCCGTAGCCAGGGAGCCTTTAGCAAGTGAGGCAGTGACATCTAGTGGCTAGACCTGACAAAAGTTACTTTAGCTTGAGCTTGGCCATCATTTGAAGTCGCGCTCTCTCAGCCTTAGGGGAAGGCAACAACAAACCTCCTCTGCATAAATCTTGCCAAAGAAAATTCTAGGAGTGAGCTGCCATAAGTTGGAATCAATTTGCAGGCCTGTGACAACAACAAATAGTTATTTTAGCTTGTGGCTGAATATTTCTGAAGACTAACTGCCTCCATTTTTTTAATTAACCACTGAATTTTTTAACACCTTAGGATCAGAGTCTTCAAGGCACCTCTTCTGAAATTTCTCCCCCTCCTCATAGAATCATAGAATCATAGAATCGTAGAGTTGGAAGAGACCACTAGGGCCATCCAGTCCAACCCCCTGCCATGCAGGAAATCCAAATCAAAGCATCATAGCATAGCATTTACATTTACATTTATATTTACATTTACTCCTCATGATAGGCAAAAAATTCAGTCTAAGCTTTGAAGGGTTGTGCCATTTTGGTTGTAATCAGTCTTCACTTCTTGCAGTTGTTGTCATCATCATCATCATCATCATCATCATCATCATCATCTATTATTATTATTGTTGTTGTTGTTGTTGTTGTTGTTGCCTACTTTTCCCCAAAATCGAGACACATAGCAGCTTGCAAATTAAAAGAACAGTACAATAAAAACATACAAAAACATTAAAATAGAATTAAACCATTACAGTAGTAAAACGCATCACTCATTTAAAGAATAAAATACAATTTTGTTTTGGTCAACAGACTAATGTCTTCCCTGTCAGAATGATGGTCAATCTGCTTTGGGGTCTTTTTGCAGATTTTAGAAGAGGGGTGGGCCACAATGGGGCCCCAGGAACCAAGGTTCCACCACATGAGATTGTATGGGAAGCTCCTGGATTGCCAAAAAGGTTCCCCAAACCTCTGAAATGACCAGAAATCTGCTGATTTTTTTTTTTTGGGGGGGGTATTTTTGCTGATTGGAGGGGAGCTGCAACCTGTCAAAATTGTCTCAAGGAGGAGCTGTCTAGGGCCATAAAACCAGCCACAGTGAACTACTTGCAGCCTTAAGACTGTACTTTGCCGAACCATTGGAGTGGTGAACTTGTACTGGACTTTAGTATAAACAGTAAAGGTTCTGAAGTCTATCCTCACCCAATAAGCTCAGAACCTTAGTGAAGTTCAGGCTAGAGCTTGGAGTAAATTCACTACCAGAGTGGCGCTGGAGCAACCCACCTCCACCTGTTCTCAGGGGACCTAACCTTGAAAGATGGAAATGGGGACAATGGAAACTGAACTGGGACTTTCTGATATGATTCATGTATTCATTTCCATCCCACCTTTTCTTCAGTTCTAAGGCTCAAGTTGGCTTCTTGTTGTTACTAACTGCCATCACATCAACTTCAATTTACAACAGCCCCATGAATGAGAGCCCTCCAAGTCACCCTATCCTCAAGAGCCCTCCTTTGGTCTTGCAGACTCATGGCCATGGCTTCTGAGTCTCTGCATCCAGAATGTGGTCTTTCTCTTTTCCTGCTGTCTTCTGCCTTACCAAGCATGATTGTCTTTTCAAGTGAGTCATGTCTCCTCATGGTGTGGTCAAAGTATGGCTCTGCTCTGGTGCCACAACAAACTACAGTCCCCAGAATTCCATAGCATTGAGCCATGACAGTTAAAGTGCTGTCGAACCTGATTATTCCTGCAGTGAGGATGCACCCATACTTTTCAATATACCCCAATTTTTCTATTACCAATATTGGAGCTATGGTGTCCAACAGATGAGGGCCTCAGAGGTTTCAGAAGCTGGGAAGGACACCTGAGGCCAGCTCTCCCCCACCAGTGTCAAACTAAATTTCTCTACCCTCAGAAGGGATATCTGATCCATCCTTCAAATGCTTTGAAGTTTGGGCTATTTGTGGTGTTGAACCAATTTGGGGAGGCAGAGTCTAGCATCTTGGCTAGCTTCTTTCAGATTAAATCTCAGGAAAGATTCACCTTATGGAAGCCAACAGCTGCCAATGAATCTGATCAGGTCACCGAGGGCAAGTGAGCAAAAGTGAGAGCAGTATCAATGAATCAATGAACTAATATGCACAGTCTCAACATCTCAGGCAAAAGGATAAGTGCTTTCCAGCACTCATGAAAGTGTTCCCCAAAAACCATAACTATAGAGTCCTAAATACCTGTGATGCCAGGGGGCAATCCTTCTGCAATCATGAATGCAGAGCATGGCTGAATACGGAGCAGTTATAGATCCTTTATGTTATGATTCCATAATTGCAATGCAGAATGCGAGGCGATATTTTAAACTTTTGTATTTGGTGGTTTAATGGTTTGAGCACTGAGTTCAAATCTCCACTCAGGCATGGAAGTCCACTGGTGACTTTGGGCAAGTCACACACTCTCAGCCTCAGGAGGCAAAGGCAAATGCCCTCTGAACAGATCTTGCTAAGAAAACCCCATTATAAGTTCCTCTTAGGGTCTCCATAAGTCGGAAATGATTTTCAAGCACACAGCAATGACAAATATGTTTTAGGTTTGTTTCTTTTAACTGCTGTAAGCCACCTTGAGTCTCTTACTTGAAAAAGGTGGGATACAAAAAAGAAGAGGAGGAGGAAGAAGAGCCATTTTGTATGTGTCTAAAGATACTAGTCAGGCACCTCATATTCTAGCATCTCTTTACAGCTTCTTTTCAGAAGTTAATATTTCACAATATCTAGCCAGGAAAAAAAGCATTAAGAAAAAAAACTTAGGGTGCTCCAAATTGGTCTTTTGATGTCCATTTTAATGGGACATTGGATATTTTTAAAAAGCTTGTGGATGCTGTGCTGGTTCCTTATGATGAGTATTCAGTCCTATTTCTATCATACCCCGCAGAGCCAATATTCTTGGCCTTAGATGGTAATAAAGTTGAGAACTGTCTTTAATACCTCCCCCTTTCCATGCATAGTTTGGTCTTTTTTTCTTTCTTATCCCTGCAGGATAATCATATACATAAAAGTTGTGAAGAAAATGTATCAAGTTTTTCTCCCTGCTTTCTATCAGTCTTGTCGGATCACAAAGGCCTCAGTGATAAAAAGGAATACATGAAAAGATAATGTGTAAAAAAATGTTCTGTATAATGTCAGTGGATATACAGCAGATAACATTTAAGTGGCGAGGTGAACTGATCTCATTATAAAAAAAACCAAAAAAAGTAGCCATGTCATCCATAAATAGAAATAAAACTCAGGTTGTGTAATACCTTCATTAGGATCATGAAAATGTCACAAATGTAGAAAGTCTTCACTGAGGTTTTACTATGCCATTGTATTTAATGGGACGTGAGCATCCACAGATTTTGGTATCAACAGAGCTTCCTAGAACCAAGCACCAATGGATACCAAGGGGCCACAGTACTATTTTTTTTTTCAATTTAATGTCATTTTAATATGATAACTATGAGGTTTTCAGGTTTTTCTTCTTTTTGCTGCCTTGAAAGGTGGAAGTTAAATAAAATATAATAACATATTTTGTTATTTTTCTCCCTGCTATGAGAAAATGTTCAAAAAATGCAGTTTCCAAGCACCATCAACAGTTGGGGACTATGTATTTAGTTAGTTAGCTTCCTCCTTCCCTCCCACTCATGGTCCTAAGGCTTCTCTGCACTTTCTTCTGCATCCAATTTCTGACTGGGAACGTATCCGCACTGCAGAAATAAAGCAATTTGGCACCACTTTTAATTGTCATGGTGCCATCCTGTGGAATCTTGGGATTTGTAGTTTGGCAAGATATTCAGCCTGGTCTGTCAGAGCACGCTGGGGCCTCACCAAACTACAAATCCCAGAATTCTGCAGGATAAAGTCAATGCAGTCAAAGTGGTTCCAAACAGCTTTATTTCTGCAGTGTGGATACACCCAAGAAGCAAGTAGGCTAGATCAAATGCTCCTTATCCCATCTCCCTAAGTAAATGAGAAGGAATTATCTCCTCATTTCACCTTGATGTGAGAACAGTTCCTTTAGCTAAGATTTCTGTCTTGATTTTCAAAGAGGAAAATACACTCTGTGTGTGTGTGTGCGCGCGCTTGATTGATAAGCTATGAGAAACAGTGGTTGGTACTAAATGTTGGTTCTAAAATGATATCACCTAGGTCTCAGGTTTTGACCCAGAAACATCAGAGCCTGGGGCAGTCCTGAACTGGCAAACTAATTCCTCCCATGTGTGGTTATGGGATTCCCCCCACAGGTTTCACTCTTTCTGCAGTCACACCCATCCAAAAATGCATATTTGGTTGCAATTCACAAACTTGGGTGTGTATGCCCAAGCCATGAGAACCAGCATGATTTGAGCGTTGGACTATGACTCTGGAAACCAGGGTTTGAATCTCGGCTCAGCCATGTAAAAACCCACAGGATGACCTTGAGCAAGTCACACTCTCCCAGCCTCAGAGGCTGGCAACGGCAAACCCTCTCTGAAGAAACTTGCCTTAGGGTCACCATAAGTAGGAAATTACTTGAAGGCACATAACAAACAACAATGCCCAAGCCACTCAGTGACTATTTGGGGAGCTCCTGGACATCTTCCAACTTCAGTTGCTCCAGCTGGGAGTAACAGTGGGACTCAGTCCTTAATATTTAGACAGCCGTGTGAGTGATGTTTCGATAGATTCTCTAGTCTTTTCCAAGGCAGGCATCTTGAGCGGAGGTTTTCTTCTGAGTTGCATGCAAGGCACATTCTTGGTCCTAATAGTACAACATTAAAACCGTAAGTACAGTCAGATACAGAAAAGATTAAAATTGGACTGGCAGGTTCTAATCTGTAAGAGCAAGCAAAGCCATTCACAAAAGCTCCAGACTAGGTTGTCAGCCTCCTTTACACTTCTGAGAAGGGCATGTCAAAGCATATCATTGCAATAGGGTTTAGCAGATTAAGTGGAAAGCACTTTCCCCCTCACTCTCTAATTTAGCTATTGTACGTTATTCCTGCAGTATGGCATGTTTTACAGAAATAGCTTGTACCAGAGCGATAAATATTTGCTTTGTATCTAAATAGAAGCTTTGGAAAAAAAATCAGAGAGTTTCTTCCCACCACCACCCTCCAAGTATTCCTTAGTCCGTGGATGGGAAACCTGTGGCACTTCAGATGTTGCAGAACTAAACCTCCCAGCATGCCTGGCTATTGGATGTGATGTGTTGGTCTGAGGGGAATTGTAGTCCACCAACATCTGGAGCACCATACACTCCCCACCCTGCCATAGGTCAAATCTACTGATCTGCTGAAGTTGTGATATCAGAAATGACTTGATGGATCAGAGCAAACAACATTATTGCTAAGATCACAAGATCCTTCACAGTCATTTGTGCTCAGAACATGGATGTGCTTATTCATCTGCTCTGAAAACATGCCTGTTAACCCTATCCTACTGGGAGGCATATCCTTACTAAGGGTGCATCTCCACTGTAAAAATAATGCAATTTGACACCACATTAACTGCCATGGCTCCATCCTACAGAATCCTGGGGGTTTTAGTTTGGTGAAACACCAGCACTCTTGGGCAGAGAAGGCTAAACAGCTTGTAAAACTACAAATCTTAGAATTTCATAGGATGGAGCAACAGCATTAAAGTGCTGTCAAATTGCATTATTTGTACAGTGTACATTCACCCATCCCTCACTCTGCTAAGCAGGAGTCTCCTTCCTTCTAAACTATTGCTACCACTCTCCTCTATACTGAGCTATTTTAACAGCTTTTATCTTTTTAATTGCCTTTTATTTTATTGTGTGATTTGTTTTAATACTATAATAGTTTCATTCTGTTTTCATGCTCAGATTTTTATGTTTTTAATTTTATTGTTCTTTTTCATTGTGTTTTGAATCCCAGGTTGTTGTTGGGTTTTTTTTGGAAAGCAGGATCTAAATATAATAAAATTGTAATAATAATAACAACAACGACAACAACAACACAGCCTGGCTTTCTAGAAAGAAGATTGTTCTTCTTCTTGTTGTGTGCTTCCAAGTTGTTTCTGACTTATGGCAACCCTAAGACAAATCTATCCAGGCGATTTCTTGGCAAGATTTGTTCAGAGGAGGTTTGCTATTGCCTTCCCCTGAGGCTGAGAGCATGTGACTTGCCCAAGATCATCCAGTAAGTTTACATGGCTGAGCTAGGAATCAAACCCTGGTCTTCAGAATCGTAGTCCAACACTCTTCTGGTTATATCAGCTAAGGCTGCTGGGGCTTTCAGTCCCATGACATCTGGAGGGGTGTGTTATTCCCTCCCTGATCTACATGCTTTGATTTTGTGACCTAAACTTTGTAATTCCCCAATCATTAAGGATTAATGCAAGAGGGGAAAAACATCAAAGAGAACCAAATTGGGTTAAAGAGTTAGCTGGAAACTGTACAATTTATTGGCTCTTTAGCACTGTCTCTCATGGTGAAATTCCAACTTAAGAGAGTCACTTTTGCACCTTTTTGTTAAAAAAAAACCCTCCAACTTAACTGATAGCTTAATTGATGGCTTTAATTAAGTAATAGCTTCAATTGGGTTAGTTCCCATCTCAGTTTATTCTTACCTTCCTTTAGGCCACCATCTAGCATGAACAAATAGTGAGGGACCCAGATGAAAGAGATCCTTTGGGCTATGCAACATATTCAGTCAACACCAGGATTGAAATTAAGGGTTTTAACTTTTAGCTTTTAGCTTTAACGTGAGGAAGTGGGTGAAACAAGAGAGATTAATTTTCCAAAAAGAAAAAAGAAAAAGGAAACAGAGCAATTCTAAATAATTCCATCTGAGGCAGACCTATACATGATTAAGAGTTGGAAGCTGTCTTTTATTTGTACCACTAAAATGTCATAAAGGTGGCTCAAAGGTGCATGATGCTACAAAAATTAAAGGAATGTGGGATAAACTTGGGCAAGTCACATGCTCTCAGCCTCAGGGAAAGACAGTAGCAAACCTCCTCTGAACAAAATATGCCAAGAAAACCCCATAATAGGTTCGTCTTAGAGTTGCCATAAATCAGAAATGACCTGAAGACACACAAAACAACAACAACAACAACAAATATCCTTAATTTCTGTACCTTAGTGCCTGACATGGAATTCGGCAAAATTCAAAAACATGTGCCATCCTTGCACCACTTCTGTAAGATTTTAGTGTTCCAGATAAAAAGTGTTACCCAATTCTGCATTATGTTTTTGTTTATGCACAGCAGAAATAGGCTGGCATTCTGTTAGTGGCACACACATGTGTAAGTCATGCTACACATGTGGGTGAATTAATCACCATAGTGCAACAGATATTATGCCAACAGATGCAAAAGTAGAGTTGTGCATACAACTGCATTGTGCACTGTGATGTGCTTTGTGCACTGCAGTTGTTCGTTGCACAACAGCACCCTGCCATTGCCGTGTGTTGGTCTCTGTATTCAGAGAATATGGTCTGCAACTTTTTGGTTCAATCCAACTAGAATGGACCTATTGAATCAATTGTTAAACAGTGGATCAGTAAATATGAAATGAATATAGATATAGCCCTAGACTTTGAAATCTTCAGAAGAGGCCCCACTTTTGGCTCTGTGACCTTGTGTGGACACCTTTTGGTCAACCTCATATTATCACCCTCTAGTGAGGATTTGGTGAAATGGTTTGAGAGTTTGACTAAGACACTGGGGAGCCAGAGTTAGAATCCTGACTCAGCCATGGAAACCTACTGGGTGACACTGGGCACATCATAGTCTCTCAGCTTCAGAGGATGGTAGTGGCAAACCCTCTCTGAAGAAACTTGCCAAGAAAACCCTGTGATAGGTCCACCTTAGGATCGCCATAAATAAAAAATGACTTGAAGGCATACAATAAGAACAAGTGAGGACCTGAGAGCCAGCTTTTTTAAAATGGCCATTCCCAAGCTCTGGAACATTGAGTCTATTGCACTTGAGACTAACAATGGGATTCATGTCTGTGAAGTCTGGTCTGAAATAGTTCAATGTATCACATGAAGTTGTTGTTAGTTTATATGGTGGTCATACTTGTGAGGAAGCCCACCACAGTTTAGTGCTACGTGGACAAATATACAGTAATTGTCATTATGCCCATGTTCACCCATTCAGAATACAAATATCCCCTCTGAAGAAAAGCCTGTGCAGATCATCCGTACAACCTCACAACATGAACACAAAAAGGTAGGTAAAAAGGTAGTGTGAGTAATTCAGGCTTTATGAGATACTTAACACTTTTGTTTTATCTGCTGCATCTGTCTGTTTTTATTATACATGGCTGTTTAGGGGATTTTTATTGTATTTTAGGATGGGTTTTAATTGCTCTTAGCTTCCCTGAGAAGTATGTAAGTACCAGAAGGGCAGGATATATATTTTTATACTATTAATAAAATAAAATATCACAATAAAATAAAATAACACAGTTCCTGAGTGCATGCCATACCAAATCTTATTTTGCACCAAAATGTCTCTGATACTTTGCTGGAACATATTTATCTGGCATGATATTTAAAAATAATAATCACCTGCAAGATTATCTAGCCAAGACTCCCCCATCAACGCCAGTTTTCAAAAAAGAAAGAAAAGAAGCAAGAAAGCAAGGTTTGCTTTCCACTTTTGGTGGGTGGGGGGGAGTATGAATTGCCTGGGGTAATCACACAACTGCTGTTGAAACATATGTGCTGCAGAAGGCAGGGGGAATTGCAGCTAAGGATGAGAGAAACAAATTTCAGAACAATAACAGCACTTTTGCACCATGTGGCCTGCAGTTGCTAGATTCAACATAGGATGGGTCTCCTTTGCCCTCTAGGGCCATGACACAGGGTCTTGTTTCCCAATATTAGCTTCTGTAATAGAAGCTAATCAGATGGAGTGCATTCTCCCAAAGGGTGCATCCAGACTGCACAATTATAGCACTTTTCTTCCATTTTAACTGCCATGCCTCTGTCCTACAGAATCCTCGGATTTGTACCCTGATGAAGACTAAGAGCTCTCCAGACTGCCCCTAAGGGGCGCCATGCAGCCTTCCCTTTACTGGCCGGATTAGGGCTGAGGCAACCTCACACTGCAGCCCCAATCTGGCCTCTGGAGAGCGCAAAAAGGAGCCGCAAAAGCAGCTCCTTTTTGCACCTGCCAAGTGGCACCACAGCCACAGCGGCAATGGTTTATGATGCCCCTTTGGTGCTTCATCATGTGGATGAAGTGCCGGAGGTGCGTCATAATGGCACCATGGGGCATCCAGCATCAGGACCCTGTGCCCTGACTCCGCCCACAGGCCGGCACAAAGGTTTTATTATACATGGCTGTTTAGGGGTCTGTATAGGCCCTTATAATTCTATAGAGCACTCCCCTCAACTATAGCATTAGGGCTCTCTGGTAGAGAATTCTAAGTATCTAATTTGTACAGCCATAATAATGCCATTTGACACCGCTTTAACTGCCATTGCTCAATGCTATGGAATTGGGATTTGTTGTTTGTGGTGTCACCAAAGCTCTCTGATAGAGTAGACCAAAGTCTTACACAGTCACAAAACTGCAGATCTCAGAATTCCATAGCATGCGTCAAAGTGAAATAAATAAGTAAAATTGGCGGGATACAGACCGCCCAAAAAGGGCGGTCTGCCGCCGCCCTGGTTTGCTGCATGAGGGAGCCGCAGCGGACAAACCGCGCAGCTCCCTCGTGCAGCAAAAAGAACCCGCAAAAAGCGGGTTCTTTCTGCGGCGCTGTTATGACGCCACAAGGCGCCAATGGGGTACTTGCAATGTCACAAAGGCATGGGACATGCGGATGCTGTGCATCCGTCACATCAAAATAGTGGCACTCGTATGTATAGGGCGCTGTCATTTTGACGCCCTTGTCATGTGCAAGGGGCAAGTCGCATTTGGAAGTGCCACCCGTCGCATGTCACGGCGGCACCCCATAGGACCCATCTATCCAGCGCCATTATTTTACAACTTGTCCCACTGTGCCGCCTGGCATGGCTGCTTCTGTGGCAACTCATAACCTTATTACATGAGAAAAGAATGCTGAAACGGAGTGAGAGAGTAGCGGCTTTCTCTGTGCCTCGCTACATGCCTTCGTAGCACTTCTATATTCCTTCTCAAGGGAGACAGTCGTAAAAGCTTGGCTTCTGGTGAATGGATTTTTCCAGTACAACAAAAGACACACTTTTACAACAGTCTCTCTCTGGAAAAAATCGCAGGTGCTACATTGGTATGTAGAGAGACACTACTCTCCGTTTTGGCTTTTTTTTCTGATGCGATATGGATCTCACTAACTCTGGGGTCAGAATGAGGCATCCAGCCATGATGAGTTACTTTAAAACATTTTAAGAGGGGTATATGGCACGTTTGGTGCTGAACTGGCCAGACATCATTGAGACTGTTCACACCAGAACAGGGGATTGAGCCATCCAGACTTGTCACCATGGGAATAGGAGGGAGGATGTTTTATTTGGACCCAGCAGACAGGGCCCAGGTAAAAACTTCTCCTGGTCAAACCTGCCAAAACATAGCAGAGACATCATTCAGCCATGCTCTGATCATTGGCAGAATGACTCTTCTTGCAGCTGATGCCCAGGAAAGTAGGTGGGGGGCATTTTTTTATCATGGTGCTAGTATCAAAATCATGACATGGTGATAATGAAATAGTTGTAGTTAGGTAGGCCCAGCATGATGTAGTGGATTGAGCATTGGACTCAGGAGATCAGGGTGTGAACCCCAAGTCAGCCATGGAAACCCTACTGGGTGCCCTGAGGCAAGTCACACTCTCCCAGTCTCAGAGGAAGGCAAAGACAAACCCCCTCTGAACAAAGCATGACAGGTAAACTACAGTAGGGTTGCCTTAGGTAGCCATTAGTTGAAAATGATTCTCAAACTTGCATATCACAACAACAAAGCTGATTCAGGATCCCAGCCAGTACTCTTTGTGCAAAACCCCACAATTCTCTCACACAGAAAGTGTATATGTCTGCACAAACTGCTTTT
The DNA here is from genome assembly GCF_019175285.1 of Sceloporus undulatus. Taxonomy (NCBI): domain Eukaryota; kingdom Metazoa; phylum Chordata; class Lepidosauria; order Squamata; family Phrynosomatidae; genus Sceloporus; species Sceloporus undulatus. The sequence continues at coordinate 12,072,489 of NC_056526.1, read as the reverse complement.
CCAAAACACTTCAGGGATGTGCAAATACCAGGCAAAAACTATACAAAATTCTTGCCGCTGTATTATTCTTGCCAACTAGCTTTCCCAAATTTTTCAGTTACAACAATAATAATAATAATAATAATAATAATTGCAAATATTTGTTTCAGTCCCTACAAAGGTCAGCCACTGCTCATATCATAAAGCATGATGTTTACATGTCAATAACCACAGCTGCACAGAGTTATGTCATTCAAACGAAAGGAACCCACAATTTCTAACATATAAGGAATATACACAGCATTACACATACTTTCAAGACAATGTTCTTGCCCTGAGATTTCCAGTGTTCAGAGCAAGTGGGAGAAATCTCAGGCCCTGAGATCTGGAAACCCTCTTGCTGGGTAGAAAAACAGTCCTGTGAAAAGAGAAATAACCTTGGAATACAGCCACACAGAGAGACATTATACTAAAATGCATATTCACTGCTGCCGACACTTTCATGCAGCCAGTCTGGCAAACCAAGTCATAACTCTAATTTCAAATTGGTCATAATCCAAAAAACAAAACAAATGCAAAACTTTATTATATAAAAGTAAATTAATGAGATAGTCATTAGGGGAGAAAAGCCTTTTTCCTGATGACTGAGCCGAAACATTTTTTAAAAAACACATACACATGTGCGTGCATGCAAAAAAGAAAGAAAATCCAACCACCACATAAAGTGCTGTTAGCCAGCAGATATATCATTTAATAGAAAATAATTAAGTTTACATTTCCCAGTTTTTGCTCATTTGGTGGAGTGTTTTACAAGCTCAAGATTAACAGTGGCAACGGTAGCAGAAAAGCCCATCTGGACATACTGCCATGTCATGCTTATAAAGTAATGCAGATTATGGATTATTATCATTGCCATCATCATCCAGCTGCTATTGCTCTCTGGTAGCCTATGTATTGGGATCAAAGCAGACATCGTTTGAATGGTGTCTACCATCTCAAAGACCAGCTTGAAGTTTCAGCAGCCTCTAGAGCAGGACAAGGAGACCTGTGACCTTCCTGATGTTGTTCAGTTATTAGACATTAATTCCCACACCTGTTCTGAGTCCTTGGACTCAAGTCATCTTACAAAGTTAAAACAAATACAGATAAAAGTCCACATCATTAAAATGTACTAACATTAACATATAGTTAAACAGTAAATAGACTGAAAGCAATGTTAGTGTAGCCAAAGGTTGTGGGGACAAAAACCAACAACATGGCACATTATTTTTTTATTTTAAAAAAAAAACCCTTTCCTTGTGAGCCATTAGCTCTCAAGGGCCTGTTGAAACAAAAAGGCACAGAATGACACTGTGACAGGTGCCAGTATTGGCACTCTAGGAATGGCAGCTGCCACTGAGAAGGCCCTCTCCCATGTTCCCCTAGATATACCTGTGAGGGTGGCAGAATGGAGAGGAGGGCCTCCCATTGACCCTATTTCCATACCATTCCCATTGACCTTAGCCATTCTGGCCAATGGTGAGATAAGGCTGGGGTAGTTATTCATTCACATCTGGAGCACTGAAGGTTCCCTGCCCCTTGTCGAGGAGAACATGCCCTATGGAAGATTCATTCCTATTCCTAAACCTCTTGGGTATGTTTAAAGGATGGTGACATCCATAATGGACAGACTTGCAGTCAGTGCAGATGTGTACATAGCTTTGTTGGGGAGCTGTCACTTTCATTTCCCACCAGCAAAGCAGAGCATGGAAACACTTTCCAGCTGATCCCAGAATCCCCTGAACAGCATGCGTTTCTGGCTGGAGAATTCTGGGTATTGTCATGCAAAAAAGGAAGCTTTTTCCAGGCTCAGACTCCAGAGACATTATCCATATGTACCAAGTATCCATGGAGAGAAAGAATTAGTAGCTCCCCCAATCCTGATGTTACTCACACTGCTGATCCCACCTCCTCTACCTCCACAGACTCAGTGTTATATTCGTAAAGGGGCACTGTGTGTAATAGCTGGACACATGGCGGTGCCTCATGTCAAGCACTAGAGAAAACTTCCTAAGAAAAGGAAGAGAAGAGCCAGGATAAGAAGCAACAGTTAAAGCCAGAGGATTCTGGCAGTCTTGTACCAGAACTATTAGAAACGGTATCTGGACAATCCCAGTAGCTCCTGAAGATCAAGAATCAGATCCTGGGCCGCTTCCTGCATGTGAGCACTGTAGGATAAAATGCTGGCTGAAGGTGAGCAGGAAAAACTTTGGCCTACCTTAAAAGGAACACACTGAGATAATTTGGCCAGCTTTACTGATTTACAACTAACTATAAATTAACATGTCCAATGCTAGTTCTTCGTTGCAAAAACCCACACCCAAATCTCCATGGCTGCTGACACACTGCAGAATTAATGCAGTTTGACACCATTTTAACCACCATGGCTCCATCCTATAAAATCCTGGGATTTGTAGTTTGTTGTGGCATCTGACAGAGAAGGCTAATTGTCTCCCAAAACTACAAATCCCAGAATTTTATCATATTGAGCCATGGCAGCTACTGTGGGGTCAAACTGCATTGATTCTGCAGTGCAGATGCAGCCCATGTGACATCATTTATTCTACTACTTTCTGTACTTTAGCTTTGTCCTTGGATTATTCTCCTCAGTTATTCTCCGATTAGCATTAGACTTTGATCACTCTGTGACTACCTCTCACACTACAGCTGCATACAGAGAGTGATCATGGCTCTGTACGTACACCATGTATTTGCCAGCTTGAATATGGACATGGATCCTATTGCTTTAAATATTTGCCAGATCAGAAAGACTTGACCGTATGTACAGTTCTGTAAAGTGAAACTACAGCATCTCTCCTTCCTCATTCCTCTCCAAACCCATCTTTTAGTTGATGACACTCAACCAACAGCTATTTACTGACTGATGGAAAGTAATGGGAAGCAACATTAGAGAAACATTGGGTTTCACTCCAATTGAACCTTCTTCTTTCTCCATTCCCTTGGCACTTCATCTTTCTACACAATTTCAAAAACAATGGCAAGTGATTCAGGGAGTACATCAGGAATTTCCTTCAGTATTCTGGGGTGCAATTCATCTGGGCCTGCAGATTTAAACTCATTTAGGCTGGCTAAGTCATTCCTGACTAACTCCCGATCAGTCCTGGTTTGCAATCCAGATCCATTGCCATTTGCCAAGGACTCTGCTGCTGCATGGAAGCAAATAATTCTCTTTTGGGGAGAAAACTGAAGCAAAATATGTGTTAAGTATTTGTGCTTTTACACTGTGATCTGTTAGCATTTCACCATCCTTACTGAACAGTGGCCCAGCTGTCTCCTTGGTCAATCTCTTGCCTTGAATGTATCTAGAAGTCTCCTTCCTTGGAGTCTCCTTCCTTGGAGGTCTTCAAGCAGAGGCTGGATGGCCATCTGTCGGGGATGCTTTGATTGTGATTTCATGCATGGCGGGGGGTTGGACTGGATGGCCCCTGTGGTCTCTTCCAACTCTATGATTCTATGATTCTATGATTCTAGAAAAACCCCATTTTGTTGCTCTTTGCTTGCCTGGGTCATTCTGAGCTTTAACTTACACTATTCCTGCTAACTTGGACAACACATATGTCCTCTTCCTTGCCAATTAATTGGGTATAAACTGCTTTTGTCCTTTGAACTCAAGTTTGCAGCAAGTGAAGTAAACTGGAGATAAAATGACAGGAGAGCGAAACTGGGATATTTTCAAAGCAGCTGAAAAAGTGGGATGATAGAGAATTAATTACTGTTCTTGGCAAATCATGCTCCCTCTTGAGAATTTGACTTCAGAAGACAAAATAGACCTACTGTAACCATGGCCATGCCCTCCTCCAGCTCAGTTTGACAGTCACCTGAATTCTCCAGAGGAACATGAAGTAGCAGAGAAATCTCCAAGTCCTTGGGAAAGGTGAAGGCTTTGCAATTTGGCACAAACCGCATCCCAACCCTGTAGCCAAAGTGAGAAGCTGCACTCATGCAGATGGGAAACACTCTCTTGAAGTAGGGTCTGCAGGTTTGGTGGGACTGAGTCAGGAAGCTTTATAAGTTAGAGGCCTATCCTCCTTTGGTCTACTGGAAACAGACATGGTTCCTCTTTCAGCGAGCATCTACTGTGAGATATAACCCTTTTGGTTTATGATCTAGGAGTATTTCTTCACTCTGATATCTTACTACTCCTCTGCTTTGATTTATGGCTCCTGAGCCCAGACTGTTTGTTATCGGATACCATTTGTTCCTTTGGCTACTGCACTTTTGGCACTCTGCACTCTGCTACAGCATGAGAGCAGGACAGCATGCATTACTCTGACCAGATGACAGGACACTATATCTTTCTGGAGTCCAAGGACTGAAGGCTACAGCTTAGTATAAACCAAAACCCATTAAAGTCATTTCTCTGTTAGATATATTCCAGTGGTAGGATCCCTATAATTTTTGTGCAATGTACCTAAACTTGTAAAACAGGGATCAGGTTTCACTGGGAGGGCGATCGTATATTTACCATTGTAAAGGGCTCAGTCAGGATGGAAATTGCCAGTGTAACAGTGCCAAATGCAGTCAGCACAAAAGATCTTTGGGAGCGCATGAATATAAAATGGCTACTCAAAGTCCTAGAGAGGAAACGCCATTGTGAATGTAGAAGGAAATTGAAGGTCGCTGAAATCAAACTACCCTCTTTCCGCCCTCCTCCCTCCTTTGTCAGATTCCAAATGGACTTTTGCTCTGAATAGCACTGTGGCGAATATTGTGTCTTTCCTTTGTTTGCTGTTTTCTTGTTTTGTTTTTGTTTTTAGAAAGAAGATAAAAAGGAACCAAGGAGTCAAAGGGCCAAGTAGCTTAATCTTTCCAGTTGAAAGCAGATTGGATTCGGTTGTGAAGGAAAAGAACAAGAAAATAATAACACTGGAGCAATGAAGTTTAATTACCGAAACTCAGCATGGGTTCTAACGAGCTGCTTGTTTCCCTCCTTTTAGAACATACTCACCGTTGAAAACATATGAGGGGAAATTACAAAATGTTACCAGTATTATGAAAATCAGATGCAGGACTTGAAAATAAAGGCACCAAGGGCTTTAAATTTTAAAATGTTAGTAGGGGGTAGAAAGAAGCAGGGATTATGGGGACAATGGGAAAGACATTATTCAGGGTTAAGCTGAAGTATTGGTCTCAATGGCACACAAAGGAGAGCATGTTGGCAGGTTCTGTATATGCCAACAAGAAGTTTGCATATGTACAAATGGCAAGATGGAGCTCAAAGGATGTGAAAGTTAACAGACTGTGATTTCGCATCAGGCCACTGTGGCATAAATATGGATGCTATGAAGACTGGACCTCTTTACCTCTCTAGAAAACATATGAAGTAGTCTTTTCTTTGGGTGAGACAACAAATTCAGCCAGCATCATCTGTTTTGAATGGTAGAAGCTCTTTACAGTCTTATGCAAAGCAAAATTATGTCTAGCAGAGTGTATTTGCACTTTGTAGTTATAGCAGTTTGATACTAACTGTTGCATGTCCATTCTATTGAATCCTGGGATTTATAGTTTACTGAATAATTATTGGCTAAAGAAGCTCTGGTCCCCTCCTCTGTATTACAACACTAGACTTCTGGAGCACAGAAGTCTAAGTATTCCACCAAACTACAAATCCCTATAGAATGGAGCTATGGCAGGTAAAGTTATCTCAAACTGCTATAACTACAGCCAATCCTCTGTATCCATGTAATTTTTTATCCACAGATTCAGTCATTCACAGCTTGAAAATATTCAAAAAAATAAATTCCAAAAAGCAAACCTTGATTTTTGCCATTTTATATAAAGGACAACATTTTAACTGTGACATCATATATAAAGGGACTTGAGCATCCATGGATTTTGGTATCCATGGAGGATCCTGGAACCAAACTCCAGTGGATGTCAAGGGCCCATTGTATCTAGTGTAGACACCAACTGAGCTTGAAGACAATTTTAACTAAGGGAAGCTGGAAGGTGAAACTCATCATTTCTACCTGAAAGAAGGGTGGGATAAAAATTTAGACTGTCATTCTGTTGGGAAGTTACATCATTGTAAACCAATTTACAATCCCAGAAAGTTGAATTGTGCAACATTTGTATCCTTAGGAGGAGAATAGAGATGTAGCTACACCATTGGGACATGGAGCCAGCAGTATGGCTGTTGCACAACTGCCCCATTGCACTATGGGTGCTATCATGCAAAGGGGATTCCCATTGTGTGGTGGGACATGTTTTAGTGCCCCAGTCTTCAGTGTCAGCTCCTATTGCAGAATGGCACACCATGCATGGTGTCCTGATGTCCATGATTGCAATTCACTGGAAGGGTTGCAGAACATCTCAGAAACATAGCTACATCATCGTAAAGTCACACATTGTAGCCTCGGATGTCTGATCTCAGCCATCATTTCATAAAACATTACCAATTTTGTATTAATATACCTATACATTTTCCATGATGGTGCTGAATTGAGTTGCAACCTCTTTCTGCTATGAGTTTCATTTTTAAAAACCCATTTGACAGGCAAGAAGAAGTGGGTCTCTCTGTCCTGGAAACTGACTTATTTACTGCATTTGGTGATTTGGTGATTTCCCATTCTGGAAGGTTTAACAAAGTGATATTTCATTTTTTAAAGAGATTGTGGAATCCTGCTTCACTGCTGCACATAACTAAATACTGTGCACATATATGTCTGATAGCGCGCCCTCCCTCCATAACTGTCATCTTTTGGCCGGTGAGGGAGAGAACAGGCTGGCCCAGCATCATCAGGGGCTAGCCTGAAGATAGAGTGCCCTCCCTCCGTAACTGTCATCTTTCGGCCGGTGAGGGAAAGAACAGGCTGGCCCAGTTCCACCAGGGCTAGCCTGAAGAAGAAGAGCCCTCCCTCCAGTCCATCTGCCTTGATCCAGGCCTCAGAAGGAGAGACGAATGCTGGACCTGATCCTCTCCCCCCCACCACAATTCCCTTCTCCTTTTGTGTCGTGTCTTTTAGATTGTAAGCCTGAGGGCAGAGAACTGTCTATTATCCCCTCTGTTGTAAACCACTCAGATTCCCAATGATTGGGCAGTATATAAATAAAACCTATTATTATATTATTATGTCTCAAAACCAGAAGTCAACCTCTGGGTAGTCTGAAATGCCCCATATAAAGCTTCTGGATTCTTGCCCATGATTAACTTTGCTATCTTGATTGCACCCTGATGTTGCTTGGCTACATGTGTCCTGATTTTCATCTTGGGCCTTACCAATGGCAGGAACACTACCAAGCAGGAGATCTCTGAAGCTTTCAGGAGATTAACAGAAGATCTCTGTGGTGGATACCTTGACCTGATTACATCAGATCTCCTCTCCACTGTCAGTGGGACATATCAAGCCTACCTAAGCACCTTTCAAATAGTAGTTTGGACTATCTGGAAATCATGTCCTATGAGGAGCAGCTTAGGGAACTGGGTACATTTAGCCTGGGGAAGAGAGGGTTAAGAGTTGACATGGTGACCATGCTTCAATATTTAAAGAGATGTGTGTGTTTTAACTAATGTTGTGTTTTTAACTGCTATTGTGTGTTTGTTGGTCTGTTGTTGTTGTTAATATATTGACAGTTGAGCAAGCTTGTTTTCTGCTCCTCCAGAGACTAGGACATGGAGCAATGGAGTCAAACTAAGTTGTTTCTCAACAGTAGGAAGACCTTCTTGATGGTAAGAGCTATTCAACAGTGGAATATGCTGCCTCAGAAGATCCTTCTTTGGAGGTCTCTAAACAGAGGCTGGATGGCCATGTCTTGGAGGTACTTTAATTGTGTCTTCCTTCATGGCAAAAAGGGGTTGGACTGGAATGCCCTTGTGGTCTCTTCCAACTCTCTGATTCTCTTATTCAATAATAATAATAATAATAATAATAATAATAATAATAATAATAATAATAATTTTATTTATATTTCCCGCCTCTCCCTGCGGATTGAGGTGGGATTACATCCAATAAAATAAATACAAGTACAAATACAGAATACAGTTGATAAAATAGTAACATTATTAATAAAATTGCATAGCAATCTGAGCAATCATGACAATCGTCATCAAAGAAGTGGAGCATTTCATTTTAATAAAGCTCCTATACAAGGTCGGGTGGGTATGCCCGCCAGAAAAGATCCATCTTAAGTGCCTTCTTAAAAGCAGCTAAGGTGGTAATGACAGATATCTTTTGGTAGGCCATTCCATAATTTAGGAGCAGTGGCTATAAAAGCTCTATGGGAAGTCGTTATTAGTCTAGTAATTTGATATTCTAATAGGTTCTTCCCAGATGTTCTGAGACTGCAGGGGGGATTATGTAGGGAGAGCCGTTCCCTCAAGTAACTGGGGCCCAAGCCATATAGGGCTTTAAGAGTGATAACCAAGACCTTGTACTGCGCCCAGAATCTAATCAGCAGCCAGTGAAGAGATTTTAGCACAGGTGTTCTAAGGTCAGACTTCTATGTACTGGTGACATCTATGTTCTAGCCATTATTATTTAGCTGGTTCACTCGGGCACAACCACATCTTCACAAACTTTTTCTTTACTTGCATGTGAAGGGGGGGGGAGGAGGATCTCCTTCATGCTACTGCAACCATTTCTCCATGTAAAGATATTCACTGAGTAAAAGATGGAGCGTAAAAAACCTGCCAATATATTGTTTTATGTAAAAGGTGCTGCATTATTAACAGAGCAAGTGAGAAACAGATGGTTTTAATTACTTACCTACAGATATATTGTTCTGGGATTATGATCTGAGCACAATTTAGAAACAATGCTAATTTGTAGAAACGTACTGTACATTCTAATTAAGATATACCTCCAACAAATGACAGCAATGCTAAAGCCTAGATAACTAAAAATAAAGATTTACATTGTTTCGAGCATGCTATATTCTGCTGGACATGGTAAAAGAAATGGAGGCCTCTTTTTGTATCCTGAAGCTTTGGAAACCAACTAATCTAGTTTAACTGGGCTGTGGAATTTTTTTTAGTGTCCTCTGTTTTTTTTTTAAATGCTTCTTGGTTGTTTTAAGTTATTTTAAACTGGATTAAATCTTATAAATTGCTTTGAATTGTTCACTGCTGTTTTATTGCTTGAGATTCTTGGAAATGAGGCAGGATATGATTATAGCAAGGCCAAGCGCAGTGTAGTGGTTTATGGTTTGGATTATGACCCTGGAAATCAGGGTTTAAATTCCTGCCCAGTCATGGAAACCCTCTGGGTCACCTTGAACAAGTCACACTCTCTCAGCCTCAGAAGAAGGCAAAGGCAGACAACACTGAACAAATCTTGTCAAGTTAACCTCATGGTAAATTCATATTAGGGTCTCCATAAATTGGAAATGACTTGAAGCCACACCACAACAACAACAATTATTGTATCAAATGAATGATCATTATAAATGAGGAGGAATGTGGTCTAATGCTTACTGGTGAACAAGAGACATCCACTGAATAGATGATCCTCACATGTTTTCCAAATTTCTATGGCCATATCAACTTAGATAGCTAACAAGATGTAGATGTTTGTCATGCAACTATTCTTCATGTAGAAACCTGCTTTCTACAACCAGAAATTTTGTGAGGATGCTGCCTAGTAGAGTCAGAATCAGCAACTGAAAAAGCTTGGTTAAATTTTAGCCTTTCAAAATTGTCCCTCAGTTCCCAGTCTGAGACCTAGTCCACACATTCTCTTAAACACTGAGATCTTGGTCTAACTGGCTGATTTGCGGGTCACATCCTTCTTCTCCTAGATGAATTGTGATTAATAACATGTACATTCCATTTTTTCTTCCATGATGGAATCCAATAACATATACACTGTGCTCACAGTCTGTCACGTGCCAGCATTACATGGGTTTTCCATGCTCTAAACATTTACCTGAACCAGATTCACAGCATCATCAAGATAGCCACAACTATCTGCCTTCAGCCCAGTGAGAGATGGTGGTTTCCATGTTAGTGTGCTGGTAAATCCATTGTGAGTTTTAGCACAAACTTTAAAGGAGATATCTAAATTGCTAAACCTATTCTGGGTCTGAGCTCTTTGAATAACTCATTTAAACTCTGGGCTAAATCCCAGGGTATATTCATCATTCCATCGTCAAGGAAAACATCAGCCACTATCATTTTGGACCAAGTCCTAGCATCAATTGGTTCCCAAACTTTGGTCCTCCAAATGTTTTGGAATTCAGCTCCCAGAATTCCTGGTTGTTGGCCAAACTGGATAGGCCTTCTGGGATCTGAAGTCCAAAACATCTGGAGGATTAAAGTTTGGGAAAGACTGCTGGGAACTGAGGGACAGTCTTGAAAGGTTGAAATTTAACCAAGGTTTTTCAATTGCTGATTCTGAGTGTATAGGCTCTGTGGCCCACCCTTTACTATTACATAGGAGACACACACAGAGACACACACACAGACAGAGCGCCAGGGTGTGTGATAGGAAGGAAGCAGTTAAATGATAAAAAAAAGTGAAATGTAGCAAGCTGTGTACAATTAACTACAATTCAAATATACACCTTGTTCCAATCCAAGCCATTTATCAGATAAAAATAGTCTGCTACAAGAATGTCATGATTAATGAGGTGAGACTCCAGCTAATTACTGTTTCCTCCAGAAGTAATTAGGTTGGCATTGCTAATCAAGATGAATGAACACTCTGACCCGCTTTTTTAAATGTAAAACTATGAGCTGCTGCCACAATAACATCATTTAGTTCAGGCAACGGAGTCTTTATTAGGCTTGTAGTTTGATTAAATTCTTCTGTTACACTCGGCTTTGCACACAGGAACAGATGAATACTGTGATGTTCAAAGGGTTTGTCACCCTTAATTAAAGACTGAAAAGGTTCATTCTTCTGCTGACTCCAGGGGCAATACACACGACAGCCTTAAATTGATAGCTTTTAAGTAAGGGATAACTGGTGAAGTCACAGGGTTTGCCCAGTCTGCAAGAGGAGTTCCCTCTACTTGTTGTAATATGGCTGGGAAATTTACGTCTGGATTCTCTTTTGGAAGTGATTGTTGCAGTCCAGTCTCCAGGCAATGTGTCTCAATGTGCATCTGTCTCTTAATGTTGTAAAACTGGCAGAAAGTTACTCAGCATGTAATCCATAGGTTTGTAACCACCACCACCAGTACCACTCACTGAGCATGGAAATGTGACATCACATTGGCTTATATCTACAATGGCATTGTGGGAGTTTTAGTTCAAACACATCAAATTTCCAGACTTTGGTTTTGTTGTTGTTATTTGCCATCAAGCTGACTTTCCACTTCTGATGACTCTATGAATGAAAGACCTCCAAGAGCTGAGGTTATCTATGGACCCACTCAGGTCTTGCAAACTCATGCTGTGGCTTTCTGAATTTAATCGATCCATCTGTAGTGTAATCTCCTTCTTTTCTTCCTGCCTTCCACCTTACCAAGCCTTATTGTCTTTTCCAGTAAGTCACATCAACTCATTATATGTCCAAAGTACAACAGTTTCATCATCTTGGCTTCTATGGAAAGGTTAGGCTTGATTTGCTTTAAAATTCATTCATTTGTCTTTTTAGCAGTTCACAGTATCCATAGACCTCTTCTGTAGCACATTTCAAATGAGTTTATTTTCTTCCTGCCAACTTTCTTCACTGTTCAGCTTTCATGCTCTTACATAGAAACTAGAAATAGCTTTGGTTATCACCATGCATTTGATACTGCCACACATGTTTCATGCAGTTATGCACACATCATCCAAATGTACAGTTAAGGCATAGTTGCTCTTCTTCAATTTTCAGGGTGAGGGAGGAAACTGTATATGAGAGCACCAATTGAAAATTGAGTAGTTATGTATGTGAGAGTATTCCTCATTAGTTAGACTTGTTGTTTTTCTTTTTTACATAAATGACATACTCTGTGTAACTGTGGTTAATGCAAGAGTATCATTATGGGGATGCAAGGATGTGGACTGCAATGGGTGACACCTCAGAGAGGGATGAACACCCAGTAGGACTGTCGCTCACATCCATTTCAAGACCTCCATGGCTGCCCATGGGGGTGGGGTGCTGATGCCAACCAGCAGCTCCTATTGAGTTTGGCAGGGCTGCTGTCCCAATAGAAAAGACAAAGACCTCCCTCTCCTGCTTTGCCAGCAGCCTCACCAGACCTGGAAGGGGCTGCTGGGTGGCAGTAGTACCCCACCTCCATCATAGCAGAGGCAGCCTAGCTGGCAAAGGAGAGTGGCTCTGGATGACAGAATGAATTATGGCACTGGAGTGATACCAATCCTAATGACATCACTGGGTTGATGTTTAATTATTCCTGATTAATGACTTCATCAGGAGAAGGTCCTTGTAACTTCACCACTGTAGCATCACCATGGTTTGTACCTTGTGACGTCACAAGGAGGCATCTGCAGGTCTTAGGTTTTGGCCCTAAAATCTCAGGACATGGGATAGTCTTGACCCAGTAACCCTATTCCCATCCCCACCAATAAGCAGCCATAATGGTAGTCCCTTCTAAGGCATTGCAGTTGTGGTGGGGAGGCTGGGTGGAATACAAAGGATTCTAACAAAGAATTAGAGAATAGCCCCCTGCATCCCATTCAAAAAAGAAATACATGCATGTATAAGACAGACTTGCACTTGCATGTGTCACCAGCAGGATGTTGCCCTGTATCTTCCAGCTACCAAAAAAGAAAAAAAGAAAAGAATAAATGAAGGGAAGGGTTAAGCAGCAGGGAGCATAAACATGCCAATCAATGTATGTTAAGTATAGCAATGTCATTAAGTGGGAAATCCTATTTTTACTTCTCACAATCTAGCAATGAGAAATATCAAGCAGGTGCAGGAGGATGAGAGATAACACATCTCAACCTCCGGTTAAAACCATTGATGAACAAGAATATATATGATGAATGTGAGCCTTTAATAAGCTGAAAGAACTGGATCTTTCTGTGCTCATGTGAGCCAGAGATGTGTGATCCAAAGAGAAAATGCCAGTAATCAGTTCTAAAAATTAAGCCAAAATCCAAAGACAAATCTGGAGGAAGGGTTGAGAAGCAAATCAGAAGTCAAGTCCAAAGGATAAAAGGCTAGCCTTGCCCTGGCATTAGGCTGAGTGAGCAGGCTGCCTCAGGTGACAGAAGCTGGGAGGAGGCAGTAAGATGTCAGGACTAGCCATGAGCCTTCAACTGTAGTGGTGGGTGCTCCCCGTCATCAGTACTGAAGAAATATTTAGCAGCTGGTCCGGTTGGCTTTTGAGGAATGAGAGGAGTGTGCCATTTTTTTCTTCAAGCACTATCTTTTGCTGGCCTTGAATGCAGAAATCGAAGAAGCACTCACAATTCCTTGTTCCTCAGTCAAGGTTTTTGAGATTATTACATGTGGCTTTTAAACTGCAATTACAGTTGGAAAATAGCACCTTTGGCAATACCTATCACACAACGTCACCTCTGATCCATAGCTGCTGTGTCTCCAAAGTGTGGTTAGGACATCCCTTTCCATTGGTGGGGAAAAACTGAACATAGGCTTCCAATTGCACTGAAATCCCATTAGTCCTAAGGTGTGAAATGTTGCTGCTGCAGCAGTTCACCTCCCCTTCATTATTCTCAAACAGGATGGTTTCCTTTCTGCCCCCCTTCTATTTCTTTTCTTTTCATTTAATTAAATCACATTAGCATAACTCCAAAATTGCATTAAAAATACATTTAATTTGTTTTTTTAAAAAAAGGCATGCTGGGAATTTTTCATTAACTAAAACAATTGTGATGAAAATGGGGCTCATGTGGTCCTTAACTAAAGTTGGAAAACCCCTTACAGAACTCCACTATAATCCAGTTGCAAACCAGAGAGGACAGGGTCAGTTTAGGGTTTAGGAATATTAAGCTACCTATTCAGTGGAAGGGAGTCCAGATGTTCATCATCTTCAAACCCCAGAAGCCTCAGCCAGCATTGTCCATAGTGAGACATTTTAGGAGTTGTCTTACAACATTTGGAATGTCCCTGGTTGAGAACCACTCTGTCTTATAGTTGTCTTGCCCTTACCACCTAAGACAGCTGCCCACAAATCTAAAGACAACCACTTCATGCCCCAACGGTGCCCAACAGTATATTAACTAGATCAGATTGGGAGCTAAGTGTGTGGAAAACTTCTGGTTATGACCTAGGTCTAGACTATCTGAAAGCCAATGGCTGGCATCCTGTTAATGAATTACAATGGCAAAAGTTGGACTTACTGTACATACTCATGTATAGGTCTAGAGATTTTAGTCTAAAAATTCACCCCAAAAAACAGAGTCGATTTATCCACAGGTTAATACAAGTGCTGTACTTTAACTCTTATTTTTAAAAAGGAACCATCTCTTGGTGAAAGGTGGTCTGTCTTGGAAGCACTGACCCCCTTCTGTTCTCTCATCCATCAAGCCTTGAGTGTGAGCATGGCACTGTTTTCCTTTGCTTTATCCTTTAGATCCTTTGTTACATGCCCCTAAATATTACCCTCGACTTATCCATGGGTCATATCAAAATCCATAATTTTGGCCCTAAAACCTGCCCTTGACTTATACATGAGGTCGACTTATAGTTGAGTATATACGGTATACCATCATAACTCATTTTTATGGTTGCTGTGTAGTTTGGAAATATTGTTGGGTAGGCTGGAAAACATTCCCAACCATGCAACAACTAAAATCCATTCCCACTCCCAGGTTCACCATGAAAGCAGCATAGCTTTCTCCTCCTGCAAGGACATTCTCTGCACAGAGCTTGCAAGGACATCTGGGGGTCTCAGCAAATGCTAGCCACTGCATGTCCAGCTACAGGAAAAGAACTGGACACATCCCTCCTCATCCCTCACACTTGGATCTCAGCCAATACCTCCTGGGTCTCTTTTGCACTACACCATTATATCATTTTGATACAGCTCTGTCATGACTGCATCCAATGAAATCCTGGTATGGGGGATTGCTGTTGTCTTGTTTTGGGTTTTTTGTTGTGGGGTTTTTAAGGGGGAGAGATAAAGCACTAGAGTGCTCTGGTAGTGAATTCCAGATACCATACAAAACTACAAATCCCAGGGGTTCACAAGATGGAGTAATGTCAGTTACAGTGACATTAAAGTTCTATTATTGTGCAGTGTGAAAGACACAGTACACAACAATGAAGCAAAAAACTGGGCAGGTCTGGATGGGAGCAGCTCATAGAATACTGTGAGGATGGCTTTTTGGGAAAATGATATATTCTAGAGTGCCATTCAGAGGTACAGATAAGGCCAGTTGTTTAGAAAGGGACGGAGGAGATCTAAAAAAGACTTGAGATCCCACCTCATCTTGGAAGCTAAGCAAGGTCAGTCCTGGTTAGTACTTGCATGGGGAACTGCCAATGCACATCAGGAGCTCTTGGCTACATTTCAGAGGAAGGAAGTAGCAAAATCACCTCTGAAGATTCCTTGCCTAAGAAAACTTTATGTAATTCATGGGGTCTCCATAAGTTGATAGACAACTTGAAGTCACATGCTCACAAACACACACACACTATGATAGACATATCTAGATTAATTTCCATATAAGTGTTTTGGAAAGCCCTTTCCAGAACAACAGTTCTCCCTCACTCCACCTCCCACTCCTAGGAAACTCAAGGGAATTTCAAAAGCAGCTCAAAATACAGCACAGGGTTCTTCTATGTGTAAAAATAAAGAAATCACTTGAGCATGCAAGAAAACTAGCTGTTGCTATCCCAAACAATCTCTTTAAGCTGTTATTCATTCATTCAACTCCTACGCCTTTCCCTACGGCTTTTCACACTTTGCATAGTATGTGGAGCATTGTGTCATCTATTCAGTGTTGACTTAAAGAAACCCTAACTTATGATCAGCATTCAAGGGCATGGTTTCCTTAGTCTGACTCACCTCATTTATTTATTTTTTAAGTTTTGGCTCAAAAAAAGCCTGTTTTTAAAAAATTAAATGCCCTGCCACTTTACTTCCAACTCACCTGTCCAATTAAGTTAAATAACCTTGATGGTACTGATTCCAAAGTTACTTGGATGTCCAGCAATGAAGGTTTTCCTCATCATATCATCAGCATTGACTAGCAATAAGTGAGGGAGTAACAACATACTAGCCCTGAGCTAAGCTCCATAACCACAGTATGATGTCATCTGTTGCACACTGATGACAATAATGCCTCCTCTACCACCACCACCATCACCTTTCACTGGATTTCATGTCACTTGAAATGGCAGCCGGGGAGCATCCGTGCCCATTCCATCACACAATGTCCCCACTTTGTGAAGTGCAAATTTCAAATTATCTGTGGGACACCAGTCAACAAAACTGTTTTAATTGTTCAATGAGCATCAGAATCTCCATCCCTCATTCGTAGTTATGCTATGTGTAATGCAAACAAAAATCACAAAAAACCCAACACCCAAGTCCCCCCCCCAAAAAAAAAACCCAACCCCAATTCCTGCTTAATTTCAACAAGTTTCTGACTATTCAGCCGCTGGTTTGCTGAGAATAATAAAGAAAAATGAGCAAGAAATTGAGCCAACAAGTGTTTGGTAATGAGCATTGCATCAAATGAGATTCTCTGCTGCAGGTGGTCAAATGCATGGTGTTTTCCCACTTTGTCTGGCAGGGTTCCTTTGTCACCCTCAGAAGCAGAAGAAGAGGCACGAAGAAATAGTAAAAGCAGAGTGACCACAGAGCTTAAACTATTCCACATTTGTTCATTAATGGTTTCAGCAGTGTGTGTGTTGGGGGGGGGGATTAAGGCCTCCCACTTTCAACTGATTATCCCCACAGGAAACTACTCATTTATACAGCATCTCCTTATTTGTTTAATAACAGCCCTTCCCCCACCATGTTCACGGAGGGCTACACTTTAAAATAGGGTATGGTGTGGTCTCTGGAGTTGCTATGGTCTCTCACCAATCACCTAAACCCCCACCCTCTAATTCCTAATTTTATTTTTTTAAAATCAGCATAATTTCCAGTCAATTTTTGCCCAAAATAACACAGAAAGCCCTCTAAGGGCTGAAACAGCTGGCCCTAAAGGGGTGGCTTGACACCACCCCTTTCATCGCTGGATCG
The DNA here is from genome assembly GCF_019175285.1 of Sceloporus undulatus. NCBI lineage: Eukaryota > Metazoa > Chordata > Lepidosauria > Squamata > Phrynosomatidae > Sceloporus > Sceloporus undulatus. Next base: position 12,055,398 of record NC_056526.1, on the reverse strand, counting down.
GGGCCGTGGCAACCACATGCAGAGGCCCTGATCTAGTTCTTTCTCAGCTCAAAAAGAAGCAGTAAAATGCCACTCCTTTGTATACAGGAAAACACTGCCATTTCTGCTGCCACTGCAGCTTTTGGCGATCATGCAGTGTGCAGCATCTAAACACCATGTTGCCAAAGCACCAAAAACTGCCCCCATGTGGGCAGTGGGACAGCATGACCCTGACCTCTGGGTGGCATCAGGGCATGCAGCGTCCATATGCCATGTTCCCATGCTGTCAGGAAGCCAACATATTGCCCCAGTCTGTACCAGCCGTAAATGGCTAAAAAGCCACAAAATTATCCCGACCCCACTACCCATTCTAGAACCCAGTATTCATCAAAAGCCTCCATTTTCGTCTACAGACTCTCTTAAAATGGCAACAGGAAGTGGTGCCACATCACCACATCAGATTACCTACAGCAGTGGTCCCCAAACTTTTTCGGCCTTCCTCCGCCTTTCCTCTTGGGCAACAATCCTAGTGTTCCCCTGAGCATATTTTTTGATATTGGGTCTACTGTTCTACTGCAGATTCAAAACAATCATTATCAGTCACTGCTCCCTTTGCACCCAGTCAGTTTAGGAGCAGCAACCAAGCAGCTGGCTGAGCAGTGACTGAGGAGCTTCTTGCTTGTACCAGTCTTGCAGCAAAGGCCAGCACAGGTGAGAGGTTTTTTGGTCATTTTTGGACTGGCCCTGTCATCCTGGGAGCTGCAACTGAGCAGCTGATCAAGTAGAAAAAGAGGATGACCCCATTAGATGTGGATTGATTTAATCAAGGAAACGATGGCTCTTCTTTTAAGACCTGAATAGGGCTGCTGATGGCCAGGGCTCTTGGAGGTCTCCCCTTCATAGGGGTGCCTGAAATCAGTGCTGATGTGATGGCAAATAACAAGAGGTTCAATGTATTTGTAGAAGGCAGCTATGCCAGTAACAATTGTATCATAACATTTGAATTGTATAATGTGGAAGAAATAAATTTGTCATCAGGTACTTGCCAATCATAAAGTCCACTTTTGCAGGGTTTCCAACATTTCTGTCTCTTCGGGTATCTTGGCTATATATGCAGAACTTGAGAATGTTACTTTTCTGGACTACTAGTTGCATATCCTGAAGGAAGAGGCTCCTCCCTCCTTAACTGTCATCTTGGCCTGAGAGGGAGTGATCTTGCAGACCCAGCTCCGCCAGGGATAGCCTGAAGGAAGAGACTCCTCCTTCCTTAACTGTCATCTTGGCCTGAGAGGGAGTGATCAGGCAGACCCAGTTCCATCAGGGCTAGCCTGAAGGAAGAGGCTCCTCCCTCCTTAACTGTCATCTTCCGACTTCTTATTCCCCTCCAGCTATGCTCTGACTGTGTGGGGGAGAGGCTTGCGTACCCTAATGAAGTTGTGAGCTATGCTGGCGGTGGTATAATAGCCACCAGCAGGGCATCCCATGCCAGACAGGTCACAACCGAAGGGTCTGACCAAGAGCGCAAAAGGGCAGGATGGGCTCTCTAGCCTTATGGCAACCATCCTAGGAGAAGGAAAACTCTAATCCCAAACCCGGGCAGATGGTGCTCATCTAACCCTGTAAGGTCAACCATCTAAGAGAAGGAAACTCTAACCAAACCTACGACCCGAGGACCTCGCTGCCACCGTCCATGCTTGTCAAGGCCTCAGCAGTCGAACCTCAGGTTCAAAGGGTGAGGCCAGTTCTGTGCATGCTGCGCTCCACCAGAAAAATCCATTGCACAGGCTGGAAGGAGACATCCAATGTCATCAACGTGCTTGTAGAAAGCACGGATGGGTCCTTCCTGAATCTTTGTTCGCGAAATAAAGCCACAACAAACCAACCAAACTACTAGTGGGTGGGACTTATGTGGGCCCAACACCACCAAAAATTATGTGGGGCCCCCAGATGTTGTTTGACAACAAATTCCATCAGCCTTAGCTGTATGGCCATTGGTGAAGAATACTGGGAGCTGGACTCCAGACAGCTGGAGGTCCCTGTGAGTATCACCTCTGATGTACCCAAGGAAAATATGTTATCCGGATGTTGGTTGTTGTGTGCCTTCATTTCTTGCTTACGAAAACTATAAGGCAAACTTATTATGGGGGGGGGGGGGTTGGCAAGATTTGTTCAGAGGGGAGTTGCCCTTGTCTTCCTCTGAGTCTGGGAGAGTGTCACTTACCCAAGGTCACCCACGTGGTTTACATGGCAGAATCCTGGTCTCTAGAGTCATTGTCCAAAACTCAAACCACTGCATCACGCTGACTCTCATTATCAGCTTTTTAAAAAGGTCTTAATCTGAAAATTCAAGATAGCACATTACCTTCCTCTGAACAATCCTGCCTCTCCTTAGAGTAATTTTAGTTTTATCATGAACAATATAACAAAATTCAAGTTTTGGATTTTGGATTTTTTTTTAAAAAAAAGAAATTGAAATGTTTTCAAGTGAAGATTTGATTACTACCAGTATCACAGTATTGTTTATATGCCATGCCATGGCAAGGTCATCACTTCCTCTAAGTGGGCAAAAGGCATTGATAACAATGTTCCTCCCATCCCCGTCTTCTCTAATCCCTGCTGACACTTGAGTCACCACACAAAAATAGAAACACAATGACAATGCACCACAAATCTCAAATATTTTCATTAAAGTATTCCAATGGTATACCATGCTACAGGGTGCCACCTAATTAAATCAGAAAAGAATTAAAACTGCTGTGAGTTTCTGTGCACTTAGGGAGTGAAGTAATTATACCTAATAAAAAGATCGGGTTGACAAAAGCAGACGGTCACAGCAACCTTTCAGTGTTTCAAATTAAGCCGGCAAGGACACTCCTGTATCTTGGTCTGAGGAGTTCTAGTGATTATGTTATAACACCCACAATGTGAATATGGGGCTCTTAAGATGGAAGTAAGGAAAACTACCAAAAAACTTGGCTCTTGCCCAGTGGTAGCCAGTGCCCCATGTCAGTGAGCCAGTGAATCCACTTCAAAATTCAAAATTTAGATTACACTTTCAATTCAAGGTGCTAAATCCCATCTTTCAAATGGTTTAGTCTACCTCAGATGGCTTTGTTATAGTTTAGTCTGAAATCAGAAGTGCAGTCAGCCTTCCACACTTGCAGTTTTGATTTTTGCAGATTTAATTATTCAAGGATTTGATCGTAGTTGGCCCTTTCCTTGTGTGGGGATCCATTCTGGGGGGGGGGGGCTCCCACATAAGGGATATGCTGCGTATGCTCAAGCCCCATTGAAAACAATGGGGCTCGGGCATGCAGCTCAGTGCAGCACAGTGTGCATGCCACAGACACGCGCACCATTGCATCTTCTGGCACGTGGCTTCAGTGTAAATTTCTGGAAAATTTATAGGGCAAATCCACCACTACATCAAGGACTCAGTTCATTTCATAGAAAAATCAACAAGCTTGAACTCAAACCCGGAGACATACTAATCAGTTCTGATGTGGTTTCCTTGTTCACCAACGTCCCCATAATGGACATTCTTCCAACCATTTTTATTATTTATTTATTTATTTTTGCAGTGTTCAAACACAAATGGAGGAACATGAGAGACACTGCAGACTGGGTTAGCCAGAAAAATCAACAGTAGCAAAACACTTTACAAACCATCCTGGGCACAAAATGTTATTTTAATACACTGAAATTCTGGACCATGCCAATAAGTATCAGGTCAGAATGTACAGGGAAGCCACTGAAATCCACAAACACCTGGACAACTTCAAAAGAAAAGAAGAAATCCTTAAAATAAACAAAGTTTGGCTACCAGTCCTGAAAACACCAAAATCAAGACCCAACAAATGCAAATGAAAACCACCCAGGGTCAGGGGCTTTCCCAGCAGACAATGGATCACTAACTAAATAGATAGACAGCCTGAGGTCTTGCCATTCAGCAACAGACCAACACAGAGATTAATGTGTAAATCACTTCCTCTCAACTAAGGGTCACACAGTATATATACCCCACTCACATCCATGCCACCATTCTCTGAAGATGGCAGCCACAGATGCTGGTGAAACATCAGGAATAAATTGTTCCAGAACATGGCACATAGCCCAAAAACCCCACAAAAAACTATTTTATAAATTATTTGTTTATTTGATTTATATCCACCTTTCTCATGCCAGTGGACCCAGGGAAGCTTACAAAACTTAAAATAACAGTTTAGTTTTAAAATTATATACCATTACAAAAGGTTTTTTAAAGACTTAAACATAATACTATTCAAAGTACAGTTTGCCCTCCATAGCCACAGATTCGTCTCAGTGCTAGGGAATCCTGGGAATTAGAGTCTATTGTAGCACCAGAACTCTCTGACAGAGAAGGCTAAATGTCTCACAAAACGACCATTCCCAGAATTCCGTAGCATTAAGCCAGGGCAGTTAAAGTGGTCTCAAATTGGGTTATTTCTGCAGTGTGTTCTGGACCTTTGTCACATGAGTAAATGTAATCAAAGACCTGCCTAAATAAAAACATCTTAACCTGCAAGTGGAAAGAGAGCAGGGAGTACACTAACAGAACTTCCCATAAGGGAGTTCCACAGTCTATAAGCAGCCATTGAGAAGGCTTTCTCCCATGTCCTCACCTGTGAAGGTGGTGGGACTGAGAGGAAGCCCTCTCTCTGGCCATATAAGCAACAAGTAGAATGTTCCTGTAGTTTCAGAAACCTACTTTATTTGTATTATAATTTTAAATGATCGTTACATTGTTCCACATTGTGAGACACACCCAAAACCAGATGTTATTAAGCAGTTATAAATACAGCTGAGACTAGAGCCAACATGGTATAGTGCTTTGAGCACAGGACTACAACTCTGGAGATCAAGGCTCAATTGCCCATTTGGCCATGGAAGCCCCCTGGGTGACATTGAGCAAGTCATACTCTCTCATCCCCTGAAAAACCCACTTTAGGATTGCCACAAGTTAAAAATGACTTGAAGGTACATAACAACACAAATACAACTAACATAAAAATATAAACTATATACAGGCTGAGTCTCCCTTATCCAAAATACTTGGAACCAGAAGTGGTTTGAATTTCAGATTTCTTCAGACTTGGAATACTTGCATATGTGTAATGAGATGGGACCCAAGTCTAAACATGAAATTCATGTATGTTTTGTCTACATCCCATACACATAGCTTGAAGGTAATTTTATACACAATATTGTTAATACTTTTGTGCATGAAACAAAGGTTGTGTACATTGAACCATCAGAAAGCAAAAGTGTCACTATCTCAGCCACTCACGCAGACAATTTTGGATTCGGACTACTTCAGATTTCCACATAAGGGATACTCAACCTGTATTCATAAATATTTCCAGACAACATCAAAAACAAGTTGAAGCCAAACCCTCCCCCATCCCTATTCCAGTGTCAGCTGATGCTGTATGAATTCCATTTAATTGTTGCAAACAGCAATCATTGCTCGACGTCAGTCCTTTGTGAATTTGCATGATCTCCCTTTTAAAAACCCTTGTAAACCTAGATAAGTACCTTGCAGTGTATTCCATCCTTTCCTGCAAGTTTTTCCTTAGCTTCTCAGCAGAAGTTTCTTTCACCTGCTTTTCTTTCTGCACTGTTGGTTCTTTCATTCTCTTTCCTCCAGAGAAGCAACCCAGCCACTCCATTGCTCATTCAGCATGAGATAATAAGCAACCTGCCAAATTTATCAATCTACAGCTTGTTTTGGCATGCTGCCATTCCTGGCCATGCTGGCTGGGGGATTCTGGGAGTTGCAGTTGAAAAGAGCCATTTCCCCAAGAGCTGAGATCCTTCTATGCACACAGCAAAGACTAAGCATGGCAGCATTCTTTTTAACCACTGTAGGAGCATCTGCACAGTGGAGTTCCATTAATTTCAGGCTGCTTTAATTGTCATGGCTCTATCCTCGGAAATCCTAGGACTTAGGTATTACTTATTTATTTTATTAATTTATATGCCACATTTATTTTATGTCATTGGCATCTTGCCTTTCTCCCATTCTGGGACCAAACCTGAAAAACAATTAACTAAACAGTTTATTTAAAATAGTTAAAATATCACAATGGTGATTTTAAAATGTGGCACACTCCAATTAATGTATCTTCTGCAACAACCAGTAAATAATCAAAGGCCTGGGTAAACACATAATGGTCTTTGCTTGCCGGCAGAAAAACATCACAGAGGATATCTAGGAAGAAATTCCATAGCCTGGAAGCAACCACTAAGAAGGCTCTCTCCCATGTCCTCACTAATTTTGTGCCTGTGATGGTGGCAGGACTGAAAGAAAGCCCTCCTTTAGTGATTTTTAAACTCAAGCAGGCACATATTGGATATATGGAGGCTGGACAGACCAGCATCAAAGGCTGGCATGGGGATGAAGTGGGGGCATGGTGTCTACACGACGTACACCCGAAATCCACCGATGCCAGTGTGGTGTCATGCGCCCCACTACATGGCAGGTGGCATCACAGCGCTCTTCTGGTGCTACATCCAGATGATGCAGTGCCAAAGGAGCAGCAAAAAGCCATGGTGCCAGCAGCTGCGGCACCCTTTCTGTGGCATGGAAAGTCCAGATCAGGGACATGGCATGTAGTTGCCAATGGCTATGGCACCTTTTCCATGCTGCAGAAAGGCCTGATCAGGGCTGTGACACTTAGTTGCCGTGGCTCCGATCTAGCACTGAAAGGGACAATCTGTTCAGTCCCGTGGTATTTCAGATAATCTGCATCCAGAGTCTCGCATTCTCCAAAGTCCAACACTCAAACCACTATACCACATCAGCTCTCCTCAACACGACCTTTTAATATGATACCCTTTCAAATATTTAAGCAGGGATATCGTGTCACCTCTTAATCTTCTCCTCTCCAGTCTATTTTCTTATCATTTGTATACAATAATTCAAATTTGGATTTATTGGTCTCATTCTCTGCAGCAGCAGAAAACAAGCCTTACTCCATCTTGCACATGACAGCTATGTCAATATTTGGATATGCCAATATTTGGATATCTGGGGACAGATATATCATTTTCCTCTTCTCCAGATTAAACATACCCAAGTCCTTTCACCATTCCTTGTAGAGGGCTTTTACACATCTTAGTTCTCTCTTCTGAATATGTTCCAGTCTGTCAACATTTTTCTTAAACTGTGGTGCCCCTAACTGGACACAGTACTGACCAAAGCAAAATAAAATGGAACTATGCCACTTCCTTTGATCCGAATGCTTTAATTCTGGGAATGAAGCCCATTGCATGGGCTTCCTCCCTCCCACCCATACATAGCATCACCCTATTGACCTGTAAATGATGGAAGTTTCTCAGACAAAATACCCAGATGTATTGGGCTGTTGGCTGCAAAATCCACCATTCTTCTAGCAGAAGCTGATGTCAGGTATAGTAAGAACATGAGAAAATGTTTAAACATGGGACATCTGGCTATCCTTCTCAGTGACTAATGATGGGTGAACTTCCCTTGGCTCGCTTTGGAATAGTCTCAGCTGATATATGTTCCTTCCCACCACCTTTTTTTTTAAAATAGGGGGGGAAACCCACTTTTCCCCCCTCAGAGCCTATTCAGGTTCTGTCATATTCTCAGTGAGTTCCATCAGGGATGTGATTGGGTTTGAATGCCTTTTCCCACCCACTCAAGTCTGCAGACTTTGCCCTGCTACCCTTTTCCTCCAGATTGACCTCCTTCAAAACCACCTAGCAGCCATCACTACTCAGACACTGGCCAATCGCCACTTCCAGGTGGCTGTAGACCTACAGTCCAGCTTCTACCACCTGCTCCTTCCAGTTGGTAGCACTGAAGTCTGTGTGTCATATACACTGAACGACCAAGGAAAAGGTATGATTTCCTCCTCCTCCTTTCTCCCAACAAGTTGCAGCCAAGATCGGTAATTGCCTTGCTCTTAATGTTGCGTAACTGTTAGCAAGGCTCAAGCCAAGCATTAATGAATTTTACCAGAACTTCATTTTTTAATGAGCATCATTAATCGTTAGTCAGGCATGTTCCAGCCCACACTTTGCTAAAGCGGAGGATTGCCAACTGTGTTGTGCTATAAAAACAGCATATTTTCCCCCAGATTTTCTGATAAAACAAAGCGATATTTAAAACAGTCTTTAGAAGTGTGCAAGTTATTCTCTGATTTGCTAAAAGTTTGAGAGGATGTTGGCCCGCTTCTGCATCCCCTTGCAACTTCTTTCTTTTCAATATTGCCTTTGGCCTCAAATGCATTATCATTTTCTGCCCATATTAGATTTTACTGGAGCTAAAAGATATTCTACAAACTTTGTAGTAAAGGAATTCAAAGATATAGCCATAGAAAATCAGTATGCCAAGGGATCTTTTAGCACCTTTGAGAATTACTACCAGCTTCTTTTAGTTAGTCTCAAAGGTGCCACAAGATCTCTTTGCATACTTGTAGTGAAGTGGTCCCCCCCCTCCTCGCATCCATATAATGTGGAAGCTGGCACAATTTTGCAAGTACCGCAGAATCCTGCAATATTGGTTCTCTTTAAAATACACATCCACCCACCAATTGATGTATTGTTTCTAGATTGGGGGCATGGGAACCCTGCCCACCAAGTAAGAATTCTGACCCCAGTGAAATTTCCCTTCAGTCCTCAGGCTTCTACCATGGCAGAGAGTCAGACTTTGAAACTTGTTCACAGCTAAAATATTTGCTGTGTTCGCATTCCCTTGGTAATTTTGCCTGTCCCTTTTCTTTGGATGCCTAAACTGCATTTCTAAATCCTCAAATGAAGTTTTAAGTTACTGTAATGCTAGAAATTCAAAGACTGAAGGAAAAATTAATGCAGGTGAAGCAAAACTCTTATTTTATAAGGCTGATGGCTCATTTTGTGCCCCCCTCCATAGCTACACCCATTTCTTTGGCAAATTTAGAACTTCCTTTTCAAGAATTTGTCTCAAAGCATGTTACAATTCTCAGTCATCTTGGTTACAATTAAAGGTAGGTTAGGAATAGCAATCATGATCTTTTGGCTTCCAGTTTCCTACACCACTCCCAACCATCCCCTTGCTGCTAATATTGCTCTCTGCTTATTCTTTAAAATAAACAATTATCTGCTATCCGGCATCTAAATGTATTAGTCATATTAAATATGAATTTAACCAGTTTAAAAAAGTACAGAAGAACTTAAGCAAACTGAGAGCATCCACAGGCTGAGTATCCCTTATCTGGGATTCCAAAATCCAAAATTGTCCACATGGATGACACCTTTGCTTTCTGATGGTTCAGTGCACACAAACTTTGTGTACTTGTGTGTGCACAGACACCAGGATTTTCAGTCTTGCCTCTCTGTTCTGTCTGGCCTGAGGTGTGAACGCCTTACAGTGACTATAGGACTGGGCATTGTGCTGTTCTCCCAAACAGAGGCAGCATTTGGAATGGCCATCCCCATCAGAGATTTTACCAGAGTAACCAGTGCAGTTCTTAAAGAAGCCTAAAGACACCATATTCAGAATACTGACAGAAGACTGATGGACAGGTCAAAGAACCAATAACCAATCCAAATGTGTGTTGTTGTTTTTTTGCCAAGGAGAGAGTCTGAATACCAATACCAAAACATTTGTCCACAGATACAAAACAATAAATCAGACTGTGGTCAGTTAGCAGAAGACAAAAAAAGAATCCCTAACGTAAAGAGAAAACTCCAAAGTTTTCCTTAGATGCTGCTGACATTGTGGATGTAAAGGAACTGAGGATTTAGGTGGGAAGCATGCGGGTATGGTGCAAGTGGCATGGGCAGGGTTACCACCAAAACTTACCTAAGAGGTCTACAAGGTTCCAAAACAAGTACTGTGCAGTTGCAGATAACTCCATTTTGTGCGAGTCAGAGACCAAGAACTAGACCCATTTGAGTAAGTTATTTCACGCAGGGTACAGTACCAAGACCATCTTGGCTGATCTAGAATCAGAGTTGGAAGAGACCTCAGGGGTCATTCATTCCAACCTCTTGCCATGCAGAAAGACACAATCAAAGCACCCCTGACAGAAAACGGTCCAACCTCTCTTTAAAAACCTCCAAAGGAGACTCTACCACCCTCCAAGGCAAGTGTATTCCACTGCTGAATAGCTCTTGTGTCAGGAAGTTCTTCCTAATGTTTAGGTGGAATCTCTTTTCCTGTAGTTTGAATCCATTGCCCCAGGTCCTATTCTCTGGAGCTGCAGAAAACAAACTTGCTCCATCTGCAGTATGAAATCCCTTCAAATATTTAAACAGGGCTATCATATCACCTCTTAACCTTCTCTTGAACCACTCCTGGAGAAAGCCGGGGGAGTGCTACCATGTTAATCCTCCTGGATCTCTCAGTTGCTTGGTATTTTATTAGACAGGCTCCTGCAGATGGGATTAGGAGGTATTGTTTTACAGTGGTTCTGCTATCTGCAAGGTTTGATCCAGAAAGTCGCACTGAGGGACTCCTGTCTGCCCCATGGCCATTGTGCTGTGAGGCGCCCATCTTGTCTCCCATGCTGTTAAACATCTATTAGCCTGCTGAGGTCATTAGGAGTTTGGGGGTTAGATGCTATTGGTATGCTGATACTCAGCTCTACTTCTTGTAATCAGTCTGCTGGGGCTATTGAGGTGCTGGAGCAGTGCCTGGATGCTGTAATGGGCTAGATAAGGGTGAATAAACTGAAGCGAATCCTCATGAGATGGAGGCTCTGTGGATGGATGGTTCTCAAATCTGGGAATTGGGTAAGTTACCTTCCCTGGATGGGGTTGCACATTCCCTGTAAGAGCAGGCGCATAGACTGGGGGTACATCTAGATCCATCTTTGCGGCTAGAGGAGCTGCACAGGGGTAACTCAGCCACAGTAGCCCCAATTAGACTACTGCAAGGGTCTGCCCTTGAAGACAACTCAGAAACTGCAGCTAGTGCAAAGCATAACAACTAGACTGCTGAGATTCCTTTTAGATATCATACATGTGTTCTGAAGGAATTGCACTGAATGCCAATGCATCTCTGTTCTGAATTTACGGTGCTGGCAACATTTAAAGCTGTAAATGGCTTGGGATCTTGATACTTTAAATGCCTGCTCAAGAACTGAGATCACTTTGATAGGCCCTCCTCTATGTCCCATCAGTAGGGGAAATATATTGCAGCAGAACAGTGTTGGGCCTTTTCTACAATGGCACCTCACTTGTGGAATCCGCTCCTTCTGAAGGCCAGATTAGCAGCAACTTTAGAATCATTTCAGTGTCAAATTAAAATCTGGCTTTTTATTAAAGCCTTCAAGTGAAACTAATTTAATCCAGGCTGGACATGTTTTATATATTCAAAACAATTTTAACCATTTTTAAATTGTCTGGTTTTAAACTGAAAATATTTAATATATTATTAATCTTTTAAGCTTTTTTAATTATTGTAGCAAGTTGATTTTATTGTTCTGAGATCTTCAGATAACCGATGGGATAAGTATGTAATTATCAATATACTTCAGAAATGAAATACTAACCTTGAAAGATTTTATCAAGTGACAGTGGCTATTTCTGAGAAACTTGTATCAGCAAAAAAACTTACCACTGTTTGCATGGAAAGGCATCAAACAAAATCATTAAATAAATATAGGCCACTAGTACAGTTAGAAACCAGCTTTATTGTTACAACCAATTTTGAAATATTTACATAATATAAATCTCTTTTCAAGATACATTCCTTCATTGAAATCAATGGTAAAAGGCCTTGTTACATAGCTTCAACAATGCTTAGCTCAAAAAGAAAATAATAACACATTTCACTCCAGTAGAAGCCAATGAACAGAATGCACAATTTAATTCCATTCATAACACATAGATGAGGTTACCTTTTCCTTTCTTCAGACAGGCAAACCTTTCACAGGACAAGATTGGACTCAACAGACATAGGTTTAAAAATGTAATGAGATGACAAAAAGTTATAGGTGTGCACTGTTTTCAGAGGAATATTAACAGTAGGCCTAAAGATGAAATCAGTAAACTGCTAACTGCTAAATTATCTGAGGTACCAGAATATCTTCAGTGCTGAGACTATTTGCAAGAAATAAAAAGCAGCCTTACACAATTATGGTCTATATTTGAAAGTGGACAACTGCATACAAAGGTCCTTTCAGAAAGCACTGACCTGTTATACTCTGCAGAAATTAACGGGCTCCAGGCAGTGCCTTCAGCGTACCTTGAAAAAGATGTCTACAACGGACTCTCATTTTCCCACTGATGTTACTCTTGACAGCATTTTGTCTTGTCTTCAAGAGAATGTCCCCATGTAGTCTATGGATTGCCTATAACACTATTTGGCTTGGCTTGTACTATTCCCACCTAGAGTAAGCCTGTGGAATCGCCTATTGAAATGTGAGTTAACACAAAAACAAATCGCATTTATTTAATCAGTGAACTCTAATTGGGACTAACAGGATTCAGGCCTTTATCATTTCCACAGCAATTCTAGTTACAATATGCTACAACCCATCTTAAGTGTTCATTAGTCATCTTCATATCTTGTACAGTCGTCCTTTTCCTTACGTGGGGGATCTGTTCCAGCCCCCCCCCCCCCCCGTAAGGGGAAAAATGTGGATGCTCAAGACCCATTAAAATGAATGGGGTTTGTGCCAGCAGCAGTGCGGGGGCGGCACACACGGTGCGGGAGCGCATGCCATTGTTTTCTTCTGGCGTGCGGCTCCCTTCCTTCTGGCATGGCTTCCAGCATATGCTGGAAGCTGTGTAAAACGCACCCATGTATAATGCAGGCGCACTGTACAGGCTTTATCCAAGTGGAGAGCCACATCTCAAATTAAGAACTTTCTATTCAGAGATTTGAACTTAAGGCGTGATACAGACAGCCCAAAAGGGACAGCTTAGAGCCTCTCCTTTTAGGCTGGACCGGGGCTGGGGCAAACAGGTGCCTGGCCCTAATCCAGCCAGAATCCACCCCAAAAAGGAATGGATAAAGATCTGCTCCTTTTTAGGGCTGAAAAAAGCTGTCCCTCCCCCAATAGGGCCAGTTTTTCCCTTTGAAAAGCCAACTATGGGGAAAGTGGTGTGTAAGTGTGACACCCTCAAGTGGGAGAGAAACTGGCTGGTCTGGCTTCAATCCTGCTTGGGTGCGCAGCATGTCTAAACGCCATGCCAAGCCAGCCCCAAGCAGGCTCAAACAGGCTGTCTGTACAGCCCCTAAGTTCCATATTCTAAGATGTTGTCAAAATGTTAAGATTTTAATGGAAGTGCTCAGACCTTTGCTTTTTCAATCCTAACTCTATGCAAATATTTATAGATCTTCTAACAAAAAGTAAAGATTTGTTTGGATTCAACAGTCAGTATCGGTGAAGGCCTGCTGTGTCTTTGGGGAAATGAGGAAGGTAATGCACTAGCAATATTACTTGTTGATAACCACATTACATTAGGTAAAGAATATTTTAATTCATTGCTGTATTAACATATAATTTCATCAATATCCATTATTAACTTTTCCTACCACCTTTTAAGAGTCTTTCTCCTGAATTCAAAGTCTAAAGTTAGTTAATATCTATGTTCCATATGAACAAGGAAATTATTTATTCATAATTCGTACACTGGGAAAAGTATCAAAAAGTGGGGAGTCAAACTAAAATGAAGCAGAAGTGCTTGTAGCTGAATTATGGAAGCCACAGCTATGTGGAAGAGCGGGACTAAAAAGTAACTGCTCAGGCCAAATTGGGGGCTGAGGGAGGGGAAAACAATCATGTGCCACTAAATGAGTGTTAAAAAGTCAGGTTCACTGAAATGCAATATTACTTCTCCAGTTCTGAAATGTGTGATTCTATAAATTTTGCTGTGGCTGACACATAAGGTAGCCCCAAATGCATACATTAAAACTTCAGCAACATCTGCGAGTTACCCAAGACTTCCCATCCACACACCCACCCAAAAAGCCAATGTGCAACAACAGGCACAAAACCAGGTATGTTATGAATAGCTGTAGTTACCACGGCTAAATAAAAAAACTGGAAATCTTATAAACAGATTTTTTTTTTCATTTACTTCTAGTCTCTGACTGTATCTTTTTTGCAAGTACATGCCACAGGAACATAAACCAGTAACTTCTTCTTGAATTAACCTGCCTGCTGAAAAACTTTGATCAGCTTTACTTTGCAGGAGTTTATTTTGTTAGGAAAGGAATGTGAACAAATTCTTCAGCAAAACCATCCACCTATCCCTGCATCGACACACCTCAGCTGGCCTCAGAGCAGAAATTTATCATTTATTTTCAAACAAGACAAGTAGTTTTTCTTTGAATTGCCCCATCTGCTGCTTACTGGAATAGTGGCCATTTTCATTAACTTACTTGCTTCCAGACTGATTACTTCCTCTGAAGTAAGTTTGTGAATTTTAGAGCAGACACTATAGGCACAGTAAAAAAGCTGCATTATGAATGTTTACTTCCAGGTACTATATCCTATTGTTCCTCAACGGCTACCCCTTGAGTGTGGTCAATTTAACAATGAAAGGTCAGCATATGTCAAGAACTGGATTTCTTTTTTTTTACATCAACATTTCTACAAAAGGAGAGTACAATGAAATACGTAAGTTCATAAATGCAAGGTACCATACAATTCACACTAATTTACAAATGGTTATTTACAGTATTGTATATACACAGTCAGACCGGTTACCATAAATCAGTTAAGCTAAGCCTTCCACAAAATTCACATTGAGAACCCCAGGCCAGAGTTCAAAATAATTCTTCCTCCCCATTTTTAATCCAACACCATTTCCTAGGAAGCTTTTAATATCTGGATCAATCAGGTATAATGATTAACCTGGTCTAATTGCTGGGTGAAAACTTCACACACTTCTGCTTTACAAAAGCTACTAGGCCGCTATGGTCTGTAGGCTGATGTTACGCAGGTTGAATGCCATTGCTAATAACCCTGCCTATATTTTCAGTATTCTGCTACAGTGTCACTGGTGATGGCATTCAAAATCTTTAGCTTAAAAGTAAAGGCAACAGAACAGATTGTTGGCAAGTCACAGCCACAATTATATAAGATTGTTTCTAGAGCTTCAGAAAAACAAAAATTCAAGTACCTGAAAAATGTGAATGAGATAGAAAAATGGCAAGAACTCACTATAAAATGGGGACAAGCTAAGTTTCAACTGATAGAAACAACAAAGTCTTCTAAAGAACCAAGGAACATCTTGTAATTCTCTAAATTAAGCTAACAAGCACTAGTCTTTAGATGTGTTCATGTATGTTCAATTACTTCTGCTTTGGAATATGCAGAATATACCACAGTAAATTTGGCAAACACAGCAATACAAGGTTGACATCCTTGCAATGGCATTAGGAGACTAAATTAAATGTCCTTCACTGAAGAGGCTCAGGAGTTGCTTTCTGGTCTTTATAAAGTCTGGTCTTTACAGGAGTTGCTTTCTGGCCTTTAAAGTCCGTTTGAGCTTACCAAAAGTATTTAAAAAGTCTTGAACTTCATGACAAAAGCAACTGCCTGGCTTCCTCTTTCTCCCATCAGCAAAATGAATGGCCATTAGCAAGTAGTTCTTGAAGCTTGCTGAATTGAAAGAACTAGTCCCAGTATTTCAACATGGAAGATTTTGTGTGAAACATGCATTTTGCAAAGAGTAACATGATAAAGGGTACCTGATTCTGTGTTTTTTAAGAAAGCAATTTTAAGCTTTGAAAAATCAAGGCTTTTAATAACCTAGTTCCCTAAATTCATTTAACACTCAATTGTTTCAGTGAATTAATAATTTCATAATATGTCATTAAAGACTGTGCTAAAATACAGGAAATAATCCTATTTCTATAAAGAAAATTTGTTATCTGGAAAGAATATTTATTCTGTTTTGATTTTCTACAGCTCTAGAAACACACTTGACCTGATAAATTATATCTTTCCTCTAACTAGTTAATTCCACAGTGAACATCACAAGAAATTGCCCGATTTAAGCAAGTGTAGTGGTAAGTGCTAAAAATGCTTCTTTAAAGTATAGTTACCATAGTCCAATAGTATTAACATTTTAGGAGTAACTAGATTTTCAGCCTACTTTCTACCAATTAGTTTCGATACCTAATGGAACTTCTCCTGTGCAAGGAGAATTTGGAGATTGTAGCTTTAGAAATAATACACCTCAAGATATATATAAAATCATGGTTCTGTTTCTGTAAATACACAGAAGACCATGTGATGCTCTTTGGGGTGAAATTTCCATTCATATTAATTGCTGCATATATCACTAAACAAGCCAGGTTTTATTTTTAATTTTGGAGATGTTTATTTTACAGAGTTCTATAAAATAATTCTGAATAAATATTACTGAATCTGTGCAACAGGCTCCCCATAATAGATCTACTTAAGGTATATTTGGGTTTACACATACTGTGTATGATCACAGACTTTGTACATATGGGCACTTAAGTGACCAAAGTGAAATTTCAGACTAACAGAGTTGACTGTGTGACTATTCAACTTGATGTAGTTACTTCCAAAGTTTAAAGCCTTTCCCCATTCTTAAACATGCACACGTGCACACTCAGGGTACACACACACACACACACACACACAAGCTAAGTAAACGTTTGTGTTTCATTTCACATTTTTTAATTTCTAACTGTTCTTGGTAGGATAGCTTTTGAAAAAAAAGTATTCATGATCAAGTTCTCACTCTTCAAACACCATCCATTCCAAGAATGACCCGGGCTAGCCATGAGTTTGCCATCATTTGGCAAAGAAACACGCAATCTAGGAACTAACAGATCTAAAGACTGAAGACAAGAACATTAAGCCAAGAAAAAAATAAAAGATAAAAAAGAATGAACAAATTATGAATTGCAATGGTAGGTTTTGTTCCCAGAATTGCTCAGCAGCTTGTCCTTGTTGGCTTCTACCAAGCATCTTACAAACATGTCTATCCCTACACTATATATCAGTATGTTGAAAGAGATTCTGAACATTCCTTAAGGGAGGAAATTATATGACACTCTGGAAAAGTGGTCATTTAAAGCTTATGTTTGAAGTTAGAAAATTTCTCCTACAAATCTGAACTCTGAGGACAGTAATTGGTGGTAAGTTCTCCTTAATATGTGAGCAGACTTATGCAAAAAAATTTATCTTTATGTTACACAAGAAGGACATCCAGCTACTACCCTTGGCAATTAAACAAGAGATTAGAGAAGTAACAGTTTGAATATTACTTTGTCCTAGCTTTGTTGACAGTATCAGTGACTTCTACTTCAGTGCAAACTGCTCCTGTTCACAGATACATTTTGTACAGTGTACAGTTTGCAGTTAAACAAATTTATATTATCCAAATGTAACTTATGATGTAAAAATCTTAAAGTATTACAGTCTGGACCTACTCCCCTAAGAGAACTGATGAAAAGCAGCAATGGAATGTTAAAATTCCTAATAAATAATTCACATATCACGTTAAAAATTACAAGAGAGAGGATTAAATTTGCTCTCTGTTTTATAAATCTAATGTTTCTATTCCTTCTACATCAGTAAGATCTTTGTTTCAGGTTTCACATTAAAAGAGTGATGTTTAGAGGCAATAAAAAGCAAAAACCACCATAGGAACATTACAAACTAACAAATGTTTAGCTTTTTTCCATGATCTGTACTCAGGACAAAAAACTGTAGGGAATCTTATTCCGATGTAGGTAATGATGTTCCCAGGTGTTACTCAGGAAGTTTTAATGTCATGACTTCATTCTTCATTTTGAAGTACTGACTGAAGCGAACAATTGCATACCTGTTGGAAGAATTGAAAGATGTTAAATCAAGTACTATTGCTTCTATGGCACAATTCAAAAGGATATTTTCATATATAAACTTTGTGCAGTTAACATTAGCTTTTTCCTGCCATCTAGTGGTTCTTCAGTACCTTGCATATTTGAGAACATTTGGGCAATTTTATTGTGGTGTGAAGGCAGGGATAAAGGGTTTTCATGCCAAAATAAAAGATGTGCCTATTATGAGTTGATGTATTCAAGTTTTTATTTCCAAAGATATTTCATCCAGTCAACTAAACTAAACACAGTGAGCACGATTGTTCTTTCACAGTAATGTACAGTCAGGCCCTCCACATCCATGGCTTGAAAATACCACCCCCCCAAAAAAAATTCCAAGAAGCAAACTTTGATTTTTGCCATTTCATATAAAAGGCACCAATTAACTACCCCACTGTATGTAATGGGTCTTGAGCTTCCACAGATCTGGAAATTCACAGTTCTTGGAACCAAATCCCAGAGGATACTAAAGGCCTCCATCTTTAAAATTCGCCTCCATCTTTTCAACTGGCAGGATGAAATTTTAAACATTTTTAAAAGTTACCCTGATTGTACTGTGATTCCCTACCAAGGAGCTAAAAGAAAGTATTAAAAACAGCATTTGTTTACCAAATTATTTTTGTTGTTGTTGTCATTATGTTAACGTCAGGTTAACTTTGACTTACAGTGACTCATAGCAGTTTCTTGGCAAGACTCATTCAGAAGAAGTTTGCCATTGCCTTCCTCTAAGGTTAAGAGGGTATGACTTGACAAAGGTCTCCCAGTGGGGTTTCCAAGTCTCAGCAGGGATTCTAACTCTGGTTTCTCATCATCCTTGTCCAATGTTCAAATCACTACATTATGCTCATTCCAAATTCTTAATTATGTATCAATATGATGTAAAGTACTCTACTGATTAGAGAAATCAGGTCCTTGAACTGATGAATTTATTTTCTAAGTTCAGACTGGTGAGGGACACATTATACACATATAGGGTGAATAGAGCAAATGTTAAGATAACAGGAAATTTTCACTTTAAACAATCAGGTGGATAAATGACAATGTTTATTTGAATTATCTTAAGCACTTCAAGGATCTGGAAAATATTTGTATCCATAGAAAAAGTATTTTTCAGGAGCAAATGGTTATGGATTATTCAGAGTTAAGAACCCATATCTCAAACTTTACCAAAAACCTGTGCTTCAGAAACTATTCACAGAAGTATCATTTGAAATCAGAATACAAGACACAGCAATATACACATGTTCCCTGGACAAAGGCCCAGTGAAATCATGTGGGACATATTTCTGCATAAGACATACAAGGTTGTGTTGGCAGTTTCTTACCCTAGAAAATCAAAGTCAATGGTGGAGTATTTGGCTTGAATTAGGGCCCACAATCCCCAGAAGAAATGTGAAGCCTGTAAAGAAAAACATATAAGTAAAGAATGGGAAAAAAGTCACCAAACTCAAAATTAAGTCATCAAATGTTAAAATTAAAATGGTGCTCAATAAATTGCTGCATGATACAATGCAAAAACCAAACCCCCAACCCCTTACTGTTCTGTTTCACAGCTTATCATTTGTTCCTGATTAGAATTTTGGACCATCAATGACTGATTCTATCCATTAGTAATAACAATTATTAGTTACAACTACAAGAGCAAGCAGATTCATGGTATTTGTCTATATGTCAATTATACCATAATTCTAATATATAATAGAATAATAGAATCCTAGAGTTGAAAGAGGGCCATTCAGTCCAACCCTGTGCCATGAAGAAATGCACAATCAAAGCCTCCATCTTTTCAAATGGCAGGATGAAATTTTAAACATTTTTAAAAGGTTTAAAAATGGCCATCCAGACTCTGTTTAAAAACCTCCAAAGAGCCCCCACCACTCTCTGAAGCAGCAGGGCTGTCAACAGGAGGTCCTAAAAGATCTCAAATTCTGAATGGCTTAAAGAATACTCTCCTCCTTATTTCTCTTCTTCAAACTGAATTAAAGGTTTTTGGATCTTTTTATTGTAAATGCTCTTTAAAAAACTCCTAAAATATGTAAGGAAATTTTAATGTAGTAGAAACAAACAAACAAAAAAAATCAAGCCTATCTTTCTATTTTATTATATAACACAAGGCTGCAACTCATACACCACTCCAGATTGTGTTGGACTGCAACTCTCAGCAACCCCATCCAGCACGGACAATGGTGAAGAATGCAGAGAATTACAATTCAACAACATCTCGAGGACCCAATGAATTCCCACCCCTTGTTGTAACAGAAGTGGTTTACGGACATATTTCTTAATATAGTTTTGGTACTTTGCCTGTAGAAAGAGTAACCATGCTAAAAGTAGTCAACTGCTTTCTATTTTCCCAGATAACATGAAAAAACAAATTATTTTCTGAAGGCACATCAGTAAGACTTCACAGTATTCCTGAAACCTATCAAAACAATTCTATACCATCATGATCATCCTTACCTGCACAAAAGATGCAGGCTTTTGAAACCATTTAGAGTTTCATAGAATCATAGAGTTGCAAGGGCCCTATGGACCACAAGCTCCACCCCTTCTCAGTGCAGGATCTCCAGCTAGAGCATTCCCAGCAGTCTCTTTTTATCCAGTCTCTTTTTGAAGACATCCAGAGAAGGAGACCTTGCCAATTCTTTAGGCCAGTGATCCCCAAGCTGTGCTTTTTAAGGGATTTTGAACTTCAGCTCCCAGAATATCAGCCAACATGGCTGAAGCTTCTGGGAGCTGAAGCCCAAAATCTCTTAAAGGGCACAGTTTTGGGACCACTGCTCTAGGCAATTGGACCCACTATCAAGAATTTGTTTCTAATGTTCAACAGAAATCCATCTTCCTGTAACTTAAAACCACTGGACCTAGTTCTACCCACTGAAGCAGCAGCAAACAAACCTGAAAAATTCTGTTTGTGGCAGCCTTTGAGATATTTAAAGAGTGCAATCAGGTGAATCCTCAATCTTCTCTTCACTGAAATGAAGATGCCTAGCTCCATCAACCTCTCCGATAGGTTTTGTTCTCCATACCTCATATTATCCTTGTTGCCCTTCTCTGAACTCACTCCAACTTGTCAACATCCTTCTTAAAATTAAGCATCCAGAACTGTAAACAATACAGTCGGCCCTTCATATCCATGGATTCTTTTGCCACGGATTTAGCCAACCACGGGTTGAAAATATTCCAGAAAGATATAAATTCCAAAAAGCAAACCTTGATTTTGCTATTTTATATAAAGGACACAATGTCACTATGTCATTTTATTCAATTTGACTGGAACAGCCATGAATTTGCTATCCATGGGAAGACCTGGAACCAAACTTCAGCAGAAAACAAAGGCCCACTCTACTCCAAATGAAGTCTGACCGGCCCAGAATATAGAGGGCATTATTACTTCCCTCAGCTTGGAAACTTTACTTCTATTAATGCAAGCTATAATAGCACTTGCTTTTTTGGTGCCACATCATACTGCTAGCTCATGTTTAATTTATAACTTTTCACATACAGTACTGCTGTGCATTTGGTCTTCGTGGCCTAAATGTAGACTTCTGCATTTTATCCCTTGAATTTCATTTTATTAATTTCAGCCCCATTTGCTAGTTTATCAAGGTCCTTTTGAATTCTGTTCCTTGCTTCCAATGTGTTAGCCACCTGTATCATCTGAAAATCTGATAAAAGATTGCCTCCATCTCACCATCAAAATCACTGATTAAAATACTGAAGAGTGTTGGCCAGAACTCTGCAGCATTTCACTTGAGACCTCCTTCCAATTTTAAGCACAGCCACTGATGACAACTCTATGAGCATGGTTTTTCAACCAACAATGGATCCATCTGATGGTCCTTCCATCTATTCCATATTTAGTCAAATTGCTAATGACATCCGCAGCATTCCTACAATCTACGGTACTAAATTGGTGATCCAATTTTAAAAAAGATACAAGATTAGCTTGCCAAATTTGTTCTTGACAATCCCATACTAACTCCAAGTAATAACTGCATTGTCTTCAAGATACTTGCAGACAGACTCCTTGATTTTACTGTATAGTCACACTGGCTTTTTGAAATATTTCTCATTTTTCTTTTTCCATGGCATTGTAAGTGTGCTTTTAGCAGTTCTTTCATGAAATCCCACTCATGTTGGGTAGCTTTTTCCTTTAGCATCTCTAGCCATCAGATTTTGCCGAATCAGCTTTCCTGATTTTGTGACTAAATATACAGCAGGCCTGCCATACTCACAGATTCAACCATCTATGGCTTGAAAATACTCCCCCTTCCCTTGCCCCCCAAAAACGCAAGCATTGATTTGGCCATTTTATATAAAGGACACCATTTTACTGCACCATTATACATAATGGGATCGAGCATCCATGGAGTTTGATATCCATGATAGGGTCCTGGAACAGCAGATACCAAGGGCCCACTACTCTCTTTTGGCCTGTCCTACAATCATGAATTCTAACATTACATGGTTGCTCCCTCTAAAGTACCAATTACTTTGATTCCAGTGGCCAATTCCTCCCTATTGTTTGAGTTCAAGTACAGAATTGCCGATTCCCTTGTTCCTTCCTCTACTTTTTAAAAATGGAATTTATCTCCAAGGCACATCAGGAATATTTGGAGAGCCTATGGTTGACACAGCTAGGCTCCCAGCAGATATAAGGATAATTCTAGTCCATGATAACTACTAGTTGTTGCTTCTGGGAGATTTTTGAGATTTGTTACAGAAAAGCATTATGTGCCAACTTGCCTTCATTTGGTAGCTAGTAGTAAACTCTTACCACAATGTTGTTGTTTTTTATTTTTATTTTTCATTTATTTTAACTCAAATGCTTGCCACTGCCTAGTTGTGTGTATTTCTGTACAGTGCGGCTTTCAGCAAAGGGGAGAATGGCGCACGTGTATGGCCGCACGATGAGCCCAAGCCCCATTATATCCAATGGGGCTCATGCATACGCGCTTTTTGCCTTATTGGGGGGGGGGGTGTCCAGAATGGATCCCCCATATAAGATAAGGACCCACTGTACAAGTGAATTTGATTTTGACATATAATGCTATTCCCTCTTCTTTTCTTTCCCGTCGATTCTTTTTGAACAGGTTATATCTCTCAATTGTTATATTCCAATGATTAGAGTCAGCCCACTAAGTCTGTTACACCTGTAACATATTTACTTTCCTGGACTAGGACTTCAAGCTTATCTTGTTTCCCAAACTCTGGCATGTTACATACTGCTGGATTGCGGCGGTCTCCCGCCGCCGCCGCTTGCAGCGTCCGGGAGGCGCAGCGGCCAAACCGCGCAGCTCCCGGACGCTCTGAGGAAGGAGCACAGAAATCGCGCTCCTTCCTGGGCCCTGGAAAAGACATCGCGAGGCGCTAGTCACGCACTCGCGGCGTCACTTCCGGGGCGCGATGTGCGGACGCACAGCATCCGCTACATCAATATGGCGGCGGCCGTGTGGAAAGACCACCGACATTTGTTACGGACTCTGTCTGTAATAGGAGTAGGGGCATCTAGAAGAGACGCCCCTTTTTCAAAATGAGACATCCTAAGGACGTCCCTTATCGCAGTCTGTAACCCGCCTTAGTGCACTGGTGTACAGACAGCTAAAGCACTATTTGTTCTCATCTTTTATTCTACTGGTAATTTTACTGTGGATCTCATTCTCTCACTCAGCTTCTCCTCTAGAATTCACATCCTTCTGTTTAGTTGGATTTTGGATAGTTATATATTCTCCAACTCTCCAGTGATTTAGTTTAAAAGAGCTGGTAATCAGATTTATCCGTTCTTTTGCCAAATATGTTCTTCCTGGTCTTTATAAGGTATATTCCATCTGCAGCCATTAGTCCTTCATCTAGTTCTTCCTGGTCTTTGTAAGGTATATCCCATCTGCAGCCAGCAGTCCTTCATCTAAGTGAAAATGATGGTCTCAGAAGCCAAACCTCTCCCACTGACACCATCTGCATTGCCAGTCATTCACCTGCAGTACCCTTCTTGTCCCTGTGTGGTCCTCTTATAAATCATGTGAGAATACTGTCTGTGCCTCTAAGCAATATTATTCTTGCTTGTTTGAACATAATCCCATAACAACGCTACTCAAAGTGGTGGCCCCTGGACCAAGGCCAGTCCCTGACAAGTTTCAAAGGAGGAGGAGGAGAAGCAGCAGCAGCAGCTGTAGCCAATGGACACAAATATAGTGCCACTCCCAGAAAAAAATACTTATCTGTCCCCCAGAACAGATAACTGGAGTAGCACTACCCTATAGAATATTTAGCGAACACTGCAGTCAGATTTATTTCTGGCTACTTGTTCACATGCCTTGCAAATTAATTTCATGAAGTCTCCAGTCTTCAATCCTCAGTAGCATCAAAATGACAAATATCAAGACAACGCTAAAGAAAAACTGCCAAACATTTTCTAAAGCTATGATTTTTAATTAAGAGAACAAGTAAATGTAACTTGAAATATTTCATGGCACATTGCTTTTATTCTAAGGTTGATATCTTTCTCAGATAAACCTTGCAGTTCCATTTTTCAGAGAAACAAGTCACTAGTCTTTTGTTAAAAAGCTGAAGCAGACACTTATGCTCAAAGCTTTAAGTCACATAGTCTGAACGATAATGGAAGGAAGGCGTGACTGTTGTCGTAGCTACATGTGGCCCAATAACCACTCTTGTACATGGGAGAAAACTTTCCTGACAATAATTATAGTCAAACCCAATTACTGGAGTTGAAGATGGAATCTCACTATAACAGCAGCATAGCTTTTCAGAAGTGTAGTATAAAGTATGGGGTGCCAAAGACTACCTTGAAATCAGTGAGTGATGTACACTCACAGAAATGTAATATCCTATCATCTTCAGGGCAGACGCTAACATTCTTCATGTTTCAAAAAGAGATTAGATGGACTCATGTCACCTCATATTCGAATACTGTTACCCTTTTACCTTATATTTGAATACTGTTATGGCTTTTCGCAGATGATGATGAAATCATCATCATCATCATCATCATCATCATTATTATTTTGATCTGGCCTGTAGTAAATGCCAGTTAACAAAAGTCAAAGAACACTTCACTTCTCAAAGAGCTGTGACTCTAAGTAATTAATGTAAAAGACAGTTTATTTCCTCTGGTATGTGCTAACTGCCAACATGAAGATTTCTGCATATGTTGCCTAACACAGAAGTATATGTTCTGTGGCCAAAATATTATTTACTTACATGGAAAGGAGTCATCTCAAATGTGTAAACCAAAGAAGTCTTCAACTTACCAGGGCAAACTGGTTGACTTGAACATAAAGAACCTCAACCTCTTTCTCACTGACATTTGTTCCAAATCCTTTATATTCCTTGTAGGCTTCCAGGTATGCTCTCAGCCAGTGCTCTTGAAGTTTTCTGCTGGGATAGAGGCTATAGTCTACCTCACTCACTCCTAAAAGAGAGTATCTTGCTTTTAAAAAAGTTTGACATTTCCAAAGTCTACATATTTATGTAGGCCATATTATATATTATTCTCTTGCTAACATGCACAACAGCCTAAATTTATGGTACTAATCTGCTATTGTAAGAACATCAAGGAAATTAAAGTACATGGAATTAACAAAAAACAAAACAAAACAAGACATGCTTATTTTGCTTACTAAAACCACATGTCCTAAGGTGAAACATGCAAGCTTGTTACTCCACCAAAGCAAGCACCTTAACAGGATATCATTACTGTGCAGTAACACCACACTGAATGTTATAGCTCTATGTGTAAACTTTAATCTGTTTAATTTGCAGCCAACCAGTTAAAGCTGTAACTGGTTAACCACTACTATCACCTTGTTGTTTGCATGTTTCATTATTGGAGAAATATTGAGTTATTTATTAAAATATTTCAATCTAACCTAGCAAAAGATCTCAGGAAAGTGTACAAGTTAAATCAATACTAACATGCTTAAAAAACATATTAACCCATTAATAAGTTAAAATGGGTTTAAAAGGTGGTGTATCTGGTAATACATCAACAACTGGAA
Source organism: Sceloporus undulatus (assembly GCF_019175285.1). Classification (NCBI taxonomy): domain Eukaryota; kingdom Metazoa; phylum Chordata; class Lepidosauria; order Squamata; family Phrynosomatidae; genus Sceloporus; species Sceloporus undulatus. The sequence goes on along the minus strand of NC_056526.1, from coordinate 12,029,571 downwards.
GCAGTAAATTAAGGTAGATGGCTAATAAACTAAAATGCTTTAACTGGTTGACAGGCTAAATTGCAGTGTATAAGATCTTAACATGCTTTACTGTGTCACATGCAACAGGACCTCTACAGCTTCCAACTGAGTGTGCAATTGTCATATAAACTGGTTTTGGAAGTGATTTTCCTGTGTGGAAGCAATACCTGTGTATGGAACCCTCTTATGTGAAACTGTCCTAAAAAGAAGCTAAGTTAGAACATAACTGATAAAAATTTATACGTAAGCTCCAGTAAAAACATCAAATAGGACATGGTTTCATGAGGAATCCCTCTTGCAACACTTCTCTACTCTTGCTTTTCTTTTTAAATACACTGTGGCATATTTAGGAGAAGAAAAACTTATAGCAAAGGGTGAAGACGACACATATACCCACAAAAGAAATTTGTCATTGTGCAGATATGTTCCCTAGAGAAGACAGAGTCAGGTACAAAGTGTGGGAGGAGCCTGCACTCTCCTTCCTGCAATAATTTGACAGGCTTCAATAGGGAGAGGATTGAAAATGGCTGGAGTTTCCACTCTGGCCGTTAAGACATCCAAATGATGGGTGTGTGTGTGTGTGTGTGTGTGTGTGCTGTTGGCCATTTTGCTAAATTTTCAGGTATTTTGGCTTCACTTTCATTTTTTTTAAGGCTTCTACAAGCCTTTTTTTAAAACCAGAATATGATTGTACTATCTGTTCTGGTCACTTTTTGCTTTGGAAAAAAAGAAAAAGAAGGGGGGGGGGATGTACAGGATAATATGCACAAACCCAAAAGTGGGATGGACATATCAAGATGGCCAAGAGCATCCTACAGAGGTTTCCAGGCTGCGATTGGCCACTGGAGAGGCAAAAAGGATTCACACACATTCCAATAGGTGAAAACCCTAGCATGCAGTCCACAAGCCATATTTTAACTACTTGTTCTAAGGAATTCAACATCTGTGTTAAAACCACAAATGCTCTTGTCCCCACACACACACCACATGCTTGCACTAAGAATGAAGAGAGATTTAAGCAAAACAAATATATACTGATTCCTGGGACAGTAATTAATTTATCTTTTATTAACTTACTACATCAAACCATGTTACTAAACTACCTGCAAATTCATTGAAGTGGTTTCCAATGTCATAAGCCAGGTAATTATAGCCAGAGTACTCGTAGTCAATGAACTGAACATCACCTACACGAGACACAAAAACGAAAATTTGTAAGAGTAAATCTGGGACAATATGCTGATTCTTCATTGTGCCTTTTAACATCTTTCAGTGTGTTCCGGTCTGCCGGGGTCAATTGCATGCACTTTTAAGACATTCCAGAATAAGGCTGTGTTTATATTTGATTGCTTCTTTATTAAAAATGTTTATTTGACCATAAGTCATGCTAAGAAATATAAAATCTAACATCCATTTTTCTTTCACACCACAGGAGGGCATCAGTGATCTAAAAACTTCAATAAAGACAACTATTTGATTTGTATATAATACTCATTACTAGCTAGCGTCTTCATAGGCAACTTTTTAAAAGCTCAAAACCAGTAGTTTAACATGAACAAATGTGTGTGCTGTATATGTGTCTAATTATTTCCTGTACAAGGAAGTGGACTCTATCATTTCATCTATATCACAGCATGTATTTTCCCAACAAGTAGATCTCTAATATTAGAATTAAAAAGCTGCACAGCTAACTATTAAAACACAGTACAGTGGGCCCTCTGTATCCACAGGGGTATAGTTATAGAACCCTCCCTCCGTGGATACCAAAATCCATGGATGCACAAGTCAGTATTTAACAGTAAAAATTACTTGGGCAACAAGGTCTGGGCACCAAGAAAGCATTCCACCTGCTCTGTTTCCTACTTTTCTATCACAAAGGCTCTGCCAGAATTCAAACCTTTCCTGACTCTGTTCCCCTACCTTTCCAATATTCCCATCACAAACCTTCTGCCAGCTTTTAATAATTTGCCACCGATCCACCTTCTGGAAGCACAGCAGGAGTGGGGCGAGAAGGTGTATCGGTGGGAAAGCCGCTTAAATTCTGTCAGAGGCTTCCTTGTGTGAATGTGGGAAACAAAGTGAGGCAGTTTAAATCCTGTCAGCCTTCCCTGTGATAGGATGGGAAACTGAATGAGGCAATTGGGGAGCAGAGTGAGACAGGAGTTTCAATTTTGGCAGCAGCATTGCGATATGAAGGTGGGAAAGAGAGTGAGGAAGAGGTTTAAGTTCTGATTATGGCTTGGTGGTGGTACCGATTTCCACGAGGGAGGCATCGGCTTGCCCATGTCTTGTGTCAGCCTTCGTTGGTATCCCGGGATCACTTCTCAGCCTGGCTATTGCAGGTTAAAAAAATTAAATGTGTCTATTTCAATCCACGATTACTCAAATCCTCAGATATGAAACCCATGAATACCGAGGGCCCACTGTATTCAGAAACAAGTTGTATAATATTAAATTAGCCTTGCCTCTGAGATTTTTCATGTTTTTCAGATTTTAACGAGAAATCTGAAGAAACCAAGCAGCAAGCATTAACGTTTTAAATCCAAGATGCATTGCTCATCATTCTGATTTTCTAGACTTTCAAGTGGGAAAGACTACTAACATACCTGCCTTGGGAAAATATATAGTTCTGAAATGGTAAACAGCATTTTGCTGAAACATGGCGCAGTGTGGTCTTAAGCATTATGTGCTCCCACTGCTACAATAGCTTGCCAGAAGTTCATCATCTACATCAAAGAACATAATTAATCAGCACTTCCCTCTTCCAAGGGAATAATGGGAGGAAAGTTGTTCTGTGAGGGGAGCAGGGATTTCTAGCAGTTTCCTATTTTTTTTACAGCTATGGATTTCCAGGATGAAGGGAAAGTATACAGTAACAGTGAACTTATAAAAAACAAGGATATGTTTGTAGTATAGGTGTGTCATTAAAGCTTTATGAACAGGATTTTCAGAATACATGCAAAATATTTATTCCTTTATAGATAACCATACCACCTTCCTTACACACATCAAAGCCAGAGAGTAATGTACACCCTACAGGCAAATCATGAAACAAATTCTTATACCTTCTAAATAACCACTGTCCCCCCACAACCACTCAGCTGACCTTATACAGTTGTACTGATAATGCTTATTTTGCTATATAATGGTGCTAACTTTTAAAAGCAGCCCATTCATATATTTCCCCACATTTGTATTTAAAAAACAAAACAACAAAGACTGCAGGTGAGAGGCCCGCATGTATGAAATGTTAAGACAGTTGTTTAAGATTAACATTCTTTTGCAATCAATTTATGCATTACAATGTGCGTGTGAAGTGTTGATAACACCACCAACTAAACCTTTGCTTTTTAAAAAATGCTAATTTCCAGTTACAGTTAACAATATTACAAAGTAAGAAAATGAAGCTAAGATACAGATGAGGCTGTTACCAGGCTCCGTGCTCTCCTAGGGGGAGGTGCATGCGAACAAGTGATGCGATAAACCTCCAGTCAGTGCCTGTAAGTAGCACGGTGCACGCCGCCACTTGGCAGCAACAATGGCATACCTAATCTGTAGCAGATGAAGAAAATTTGGCAATCTCATATTCGATAAGACACAAAACTTTAAATAGAAAGTTCTGCATTTCACTGCACTTCCTTTTCCAGACTCACGTTACAGTGGAACTCAGCCTTAAATTTAAGTTTTGCAAGAAATAAAAATGTTCAAGATGCACAACTCCCTTTAATTTGGAATCCAATGAAATTTCTGTGGGTAAGCATATTTTTATCAATTTCTAAGAATAATTTTCTTCATTTGTTTTTATTCATGCCACAAAGCATAACTGCAAGGTAAGGTTAGTAAACCTTACCTCATAAAAGAGAATTGTTTTTTACCCAAAGGTGGATTTTTCCAAGTTCTTTGGGAAATGGATATCCAGGACACTCTAATAATAGTTAACTTTGTGCTTATATCCAAGTAACTTTCTTTAAACTGTAAACAGAGCTAGATTTGTAGAAATCACTTTTGAAAATGTGGTTTGGTTAGGAAATAAATTTTGGGTGTGCAAAGGGAGGGAAATTCTCCTTGGGCTTAACACTGTATTGAATAAACAAATGCTTTCAAAAACATAGCAGACACTAGGACAAATACAATTGGTGTATCATGGCTTTTAGGTGACAAACAGCTTGTCAAGGCAGAAATGTGTATGAGGAAAGGAAATCAAGAGAAGAAAAAGGTGAAGGCATTACACAGAAAGGTACAAAGATATGCAGAAAATCCAAAGAATACTGTAGCAGTATATGACATTGCTGTCCAGAAATATTTATACAAGAATGAGTTAGGCTACACTGTTACTACCTAAAGGTATGAAAGACTGTGCTAAGTGTTAAGTGCAAATACAATTCTGCAAACTCTTGCTGCAAAAAATGATAGAATTTTAAACTTAAATGCTTAAAATTCTAGCAGCCTGAATTTACAAAGCAGCAAGAGACAGCTTTAGCTCACCATAAGTTTCTTCTGTCAATTTAAAATACATGACATTTCAAGGTAAGAAATTAAATGAACTAATGTGAAGAATTTACAAATTGTAACATTTTATGTACAAATGAAAATCAATCCAAGATAGAAGTTTGTAATGTTAAAATCAACTCTGGCCCCATACAGACAGGCCAAAATAAAGCTGCTTTGGGTCACTTGGAGGTATGCTGTTTAAATGATGCATGCGTACTAAGAGCCCAGAAGCCACGCCAAAGCCACGATCCAGTCCTAAGGATGGGAGTGTAGCTTTGGCGCAGCTTCTGGACTCTTAGGATGCATGCATCATTTAAATAGCATACTTCCAAAGTGACCCGAAGCAGCTTTATTTTGGCCGGTCTGTATGGGGCCTCTATATATCAAAATAAAACACTTGAAAACCTAATTTTGTGTGAACTAGTATAAAGAGACATCTATAGAGGAATCTTTTCCTATTTTACAAAACACCGAAAGGTCTAACAGTAGTGCTCCTCTTTATAGTCTCAAACTCACACAGTGCAAAGTTCAGAAACTACAATAGGTCAGCAATCTTTTTGGTGTTAATTTCATCCCCTTACAGTATGTTTATCTTTAGGCTATTTCTGATGAAATTCTGTTTCTTTTCTTGAGTTACTGCAACTGTATCATCAAGAACTTGCTTCTCAAGGACTATCTCTAATGATGATCCTACCTTCAGATTTTGACTCTGGGCAATCATGACAATGATTATCAGACAATGGACTGAGATTAGACACAAGGGGTTTATGGTTCTAAAGGGCACCTTTATGAAACAGGAAATTGTCCAGAGGGATGGTCATTCCCTTTGCCACTTATTTCTTTTGCCAAGCATGTATTCCAAAAGCCTCCAGATTAAAATCTTATAACTGGAGAAAACCCCCCAATAGTATTGTTGATCTGGTAGATAAAAACTAGGGACTGTTCACAGCATTGGTGGATGTTTGTTTAAAACCACTCTTATCAGTCAAACTGCTTTCAATACAGAAAAAGCCAGAACACTGTCTAGGTCTAGGTCCTCGCAGCATAGGTCGCTATATGAAGATCACCTTCTTCACATTCTCAATGAGAATGGGTGGTGTCACAGGAAGAATGACTACAGCTACCTTATAGCCACTTCCATCACAATACTGGAAATGTTGCCCCCTGTCTCAATGACCAAAGTTATCACATGAATACATCCATCAAATGCATCCCTGTGATGATCCAGATATTGGGCACCATTATTATGATTATACCTCATTGCTCCAACTAACCATGTCTGAGAAAGCCACTGAAAGCCCTGAGACTTCTGATCTGCATAGAGCTTGCCAGGATCAGAATAATATTCCATATCTACTTGCTTCTGCAATAAAAGTACAACCTGAGCCTCAACTAGCGTTGCCCTCTTCAACGTCAAGAATTTAGCCATCTAGAGCACCTGCTCAACAAAGAATTCTATACTGTCTGTAGCAAATGAAGGATTTTGGTCTTCCTCTGTGGGGCCCAAAGAGGATGAGGGTTGACTAATGGAAGATGTTGATTCAAAATCTCCATCATCTGACAACTTGGACAGACAACGTGGCAATTTCAGGAGGAGGCTCTGCATGCTTAGCTTACTCTGTTGTAGTTGAAGTGTTGAGTGCAAATGCAATTCTGCAAGCTGTTTCTGCAAAAATTATAGACAGCATTTTTAGATGTTATGCAAAGCAATACTATTTGAATACTTAAGATTCTGAGCAGTAGTAGCCTCAATTTAAAAAACAGTTTGTGTTTCATCTGTTTCCTCAGGAATTACCTGGAATTATGGTGTGAGATTAAGCCATAATAATATTTGGAAATGTAGCAACCCAAAGGGGTTATTTTAACCATTGTATTAGAGGTAAGCCCCCCTCCCCCCGCAAATAGTTGCACTTATGTTCAAGTCAACATGAACAAGAGTGCACTACAAGAGAAAAACTGATGGGAAAGACATTTAGCAAAGAAAAAGATAATAACAAGCATAGTCAATTATTTAATAGAATAAAGTAAAAGACAAAATGAGACAAACCAGTTAAGTTAAAAGTTTAGCCATGTAATTCATTGTATGACCTTTGGCAAATCACTGCCAACATGATTTACCCTAAAGGTTGTTATGAAGATAAAGAGAGGGAAGACATGCACTCCACCTTGAGCTTGGTGAGAGCTTACTATAAATGATAAATAAAAATATACACTCAGTAGAACTGACTTAATAATGTGCTCTCAAAAGCAGTACTGCCCACTCACAAAGAATATGAAAGATCTCCAGTAATACAACAGAAAGAGAATATTTTTATTTTAATTCATGTCTAAAATTTCTCCTAGGAGATCAAGTTCAACACCATCACAAACATGTCAAGCAAAGTCCATATACAAGTTTTACGATCTCAGTGGGGACTTCTACAGATAAAGTGATATAACAGATTTCACACTGCTTAAGTCAACTTTCAACAGAGATAAAATTGATGAAGTTGTACATTAGTCAGTTTCATGGTTCCAAATATTTTAATTTTATTGTAAAAAGTCTTGTAAAGCAAAATAGTGTAAAAAAAGAACACTATGGAGTAAGTTGCATCTTTGTTATGTGTTCATTCTTATTCAAATAGCTTTTTAGCAGGTCAATGGCATTATAACAACATTTGTTAGGAATTTGTGTTCTATTGCATGTTCAGCTTAAGTTAAATTTAAAGCTGAGTTTCCACTGCTAAAGTTACTCCTTTTAATACTATGTACCAATTCCACAAACATTGTTGCCCAAGACAATACACAGTTTTAATTTTCATGTCTTAGAAATTCCAACATTAAAGCAATGTTTAAGATTAAAGCAATGTTTTTAGCACTGCAGAAATCTTAAGTACTACTAGGGCTAATTCACAAGATGTCCTCAAATGGGAGTTATTAAATGACAGTTAACACCTATCATTTGATAACTGCAACTACCACTCAGAAGAGACGAACACTTGAGATCTGCCCTTACTGTGTATGTGTTGTGCTACAATACTTTAAAAACGTCATTTTTAATTGATACAGTCCAGCTACAACATACACTTATTCAAACAATTTCATAGTGAGAATTCTTCCTCCCTGTACCCAAATGCTAAACACTCACACACTGGTTTTTGTAGAAATGCTCCTAATGAGGTACTGCTCTCACTGATTTATTCTCCACTCTGTTTACAAAAGAAAATGTGTTGAATTGGTTTCAAAAGTGTGAATGTCAGCCCTTGAAACTCTGCAATTCTGAACTTTCTGTCTTGCCACTTATTTTAAAAGTGTTTCACCATGAAAATGTCTTTGCAGAGTAGTCATTATCCTGCAATCTAATGAAACAATTCTCATTTGTATCAACAAATGTTATTTCTCTACCAAACATACGTCTGGACTTGAGAAACCAATTCTAAAGAGTACAATCAAGGCAGGCTTTCAAAGGATGATGTTTGACTCATCAATTGATAAGTGCGGTAGTAGGCAGTGCAGCCAAAGAGATACAACTTATTAATATCCAGACAGCAGCTGGAAACTCAAAGATAGATCCATGGGAAGTGATTTAAGTTCACTTTTGTCTTTTTAATAAAAAGAATGTTTGGGAGGCATTTCAGATATTGAAAATGGAAAGATGGAAAAACCACTGACTTTTTAACTGTGAAAAACCTTTATAATAGTATGAAATACATACAAGATATTTGATTTCCAGAATCTGATTAGATATTTGCCACACCAGATTAACATTTGGCTAGAAAAAAATCAAGCTCAGTAGTAATCTAGGAATTTCAAATGTCTGTCTATTTTAAGTCTTTATGGAGTGGCTTGCTTGATCAGCAGTGAAGAACTATTACAGAGAAACAGTGGAAAACTATTATAGAGAAAATGTCAAAAAAGATCTACCTGAACGTGTAGTTTTCTTACAGCCAATTTATTTGGATCACATGCTATGTATTTTTACCTCCAAACAAAGCAAACAATCATTTTAACACATCATTAACTGAAATGTTTTTTTTAGTTCCTAAAATCGATTTCCCTTTTTAAAAAACCCAGGTTGACTGTATTAAGAGTTGCAGAGGTAATGATAATTCCCTGCAAGCCAGTCTGCAAGTGAGAACCAAGCCTTAGGTGTGCACAGTCTGCTCCTCTTCCTCAACTTCTAAATAATATTTCTTTATCCATTACCAGTATTTCTGTATTATGTGCTTTAGTAACAATGTTCTTGTATAAGCACAGTTTGAACATTTCAAGTTTTGCTTTTAGTCTTAAATTTATATCACTGTAATGCAAAAACCATAATGAATACCAGGAAAAGAAGGAAAAATGACTGGAAAGAGCAGGAAACATGCATGCCCGAGGCTGGCTTTTCACTTGCCTTAAAGTGTCATTTAATAACCAACTTTCTCTCATGACCAAGATCAATGTTATGTAATGTATTGTAAGCTACAGATGTTTTATTTCTTTAGAAATTCCAATACTGATAGTAAAACAAGTCTAATTAGCCAGTTTATATAGAAGACTTCTAACCTCCAATATATTTACAAACAAATCTTCAACTATAAAGATACCTATGTACCTCATCAGCAGGATATAAAGAGTCTTGGAAAGTATCTTTCCAGATACTTCACCATGAAGAATTCCTCGGTGGCATCAACATATCTGATAAATCAGAATACAGAGATAATACACAGTAACCTGGAAACATTTGCTCCCAAGGCTGATGCAAACAGTTACGTTTCGATCAAAGATACTTAAGACAACACTTAACCCTGAAGTTTTCTGCTGTCAACGCAGTAGAATATTAGACTGCTATTATGCAGGAAATTATTCTTTTTTGCATGCCCTCTTGTATTAAAAACAATACAAATATTAAAACAGTATTTTTAAACAAAAGCTAATATGGCATTGAAACGTGTATCATGTATCAAATGAACTATGAACAGTAGGAAGATATTTAAAATAAAGGACAGTTATAATTATCAACCCACCCCAAGCTACTCCTGTGTTCAACCCAATACAAAATAAGCCTTAAAGGTTACTTACAGCTGTGTTCAATACCTACCTTGTTTTCCATTGTAGATTATATTTTTACACAGCAGATCATTGTGACAAAGTACCACTGGGGAGCCCAGATTCGACAGTCTCTCTTTCATCCAAGCCATTTCTTCCTGCAGGATTTGAGGATTTGGGATATCTTTTAGAAACCTTAGAAATTGAAAAAGAGAAAAAAGTTTCAATAGTGGGAACTGTGTCCTCAAACATGTGCAATAGAACAGAACTCTCCCTGAAATGTTCATTTCCAGAATGTTGCAAAAGCAGCTCTGTTATAGGCACAAAACCATACATATGTAATACAGAGACCAAAAGCAAAACCCCAGGGAATTTTTCTCCATGTTTAATCATGAGCTTTAGAGTAATAGTCATGGAAATAACTTAGATTAATGATAAGGATTTCCCCCCTTTTGTCCTAGGAGTCAAATCTTAATTTCAGAAGCGTGTAGTGTGCCACGTGGAAGCAGTGGATGAAGCATAAAGCAGACTATGTAGAGCCAAACTGGCAAGACCTAGATGTATGACTTGCAACTTGGGGCAGTTTCCAATCTTGCATACACACACAATCCAATTATCTGCACATCTACACAGGAGAAAACCCTGGAACTTTTGCAAGCATACAAAGCACAAGTCAATTCTACGAAGGGTATCAGTGGTAACTACAGAAACTTGCAGGAACTCCCATCAGCCACATCCAGCTTATGGGCTAGATGTTCCCCATCTCTGGTGTAAGGACTTACCTTTTGTGTAAATCCTTATCTACAAATTCTGTTGGTATAAGAGAGAAATATTTTCCCATTTTCAGCCACAAGTTAGACTTGGGGATCCATCCATTGTGAGCATGTATAGCATGTATTTTAGCAAGCTGTCTGGCTATTAGCCTGTAAAAGATTAGCATTAATACAATGATAAATATACAATTTGACTATGATTACAATTTTTTTCATCAGACTTCATTAATTGCAGCTGGAAAGGAATGCCTCAGCTTTCAGTAAAATGATCACCCTTCAATTAACATCTTTTTCAAGTCTCCCATCTTATTAACAACAATCATTGGTCTCTTCTTTTTGCTGCAACAACTGTTTATGATTTAGAATGCTTCCCTTGATCCTGACAGCTCCTCCTCTAAGAGGAAATATGGTGATTGGAACAACAAAGGCAAGCAAAGGAGAACATAAAATGCATGATATGTAGCAAGTGGACCGTGATTGTCTCTTACTTTTATAAATATTTGTAAGTACAATTTAATGTACAGTACAAACAATAAATAATACATGTCAAATCCAAAGACTGTATAATAAGAAACTATATTGATAGTAGATGGAAAGCAAATTTCATTCCCAGGATAAATTAAAGTCTTAAAACATATTTTAAAAGAAAAAAAAGAACATACTAAAAATACAAAAATACACTTTGCTTTTAGATCACAGACAGGTGATCACTAATATGTATAAAGTTGTATACCACACATCCAATATAGGTAATTTCTATTACTTGAAAAGAGCAGAAAATGGGGGGGGGGGGGAAGAGGAGAGAGAGAGAGAGAAAAGAAACAAGAAATTGTTTCCAAACTCATCAAGGAATGGTAACAGCAATAATAACTGATTCCTTATACCAATGGTGGCCCAAAATGTGCTCTATGTAAATATCCTGGGACCATCTAATGGTATCTGATACCAACTGCTTATGCGTAAGTTCGGCATAGCACTTTCCCACCCCAAAAACACTCAGCACAGGCTCATTTCCCTGGGTCCCATGCACCCAAGACTCCAAGTAGTAATGCATGGACAGAGACCTTATGCCCCCTTTGTCTCAATACATCAGCCAGAGGGGGCATATTTTAGTGTTTACATTCTCTAGCAAAGGTATTGATATAGAGAAAGTGCTTCTCATAAAGAAAATGAAATACAGAATTTGCTTCCACAAGGTGTTTATACACTACTTTTGAGTGAAGGGCACCTTGCCTCTGAACATCAGTCTCTGCAAATGAACACCTGAATAGGGCTATTACTTTCATATCATGATAGCTATTCTTCTATAGGCACTGGTTAGCAACTGTAGGTCTTTTGCCTGATCCAGAAGGGCTTTTAATATGTTTCTAATAGTCAGTTTGAAGAATTTAGCACAGAAGCAGTTTAAAAGCTGTAATGGTTAGAGCACCATAGAACTAACACAGAGTAACACAAAATATTAAGTTTTTACACCCAGGTCTAAAGAATTAGGCTATGATAACTAAACAACGGCATGGACCACAGAGCCAAAACAAACTACTTGCACCAGCGAATGCAACAGGATAGAATGATTTCAGACTGGAATTCAAAGACTGGAAGATGTAACTCTATGTACATATTAATAAACATTATGTTCACATATGAAGGAGAGGTGGCACTGCAGATGTGAGGGGGACTCCAGATACAAGGGAAGGGCTACTAAAAAATCAGCCCTAGGAAATTATTGAGTGACACTTTATGGTCATGTTAAAGAAATGAAGGACACTTGCAGTAACATGTCAAAAGACAGGAAAAAGAAAAGCTAGAAAAGGTAGAGTTCAGAGAAAGCTTTCAAGGTAAGGCCAAGTTGACTGTAACAGACACATTGGTAATAAGAAAATAATGAAGAAATTTAAAGATAAACTTCACATGGTCAAAAGAGAAGTATTTTGGCAGCAGAAGGAGATATATACTAACTTCAAGTAAAGGGAATTACAAACTCTGAGCCAGTGTTTTAGTGTGAAGTCAAAGGCTTTCATGGCCAGCATCCATAGTTTTTTGTGGGTTTTTCAGACTATGTGGCCATGTTCTAGAAGAGTTTATTCCTGACATTAGCATTCTCTGAAGATGCCAGCCACAGATGCTGGCAAAACGTCAGAAATAAACTCTTACAGAACATGGCCACACAGCTGGAAAAACCCACCAAAAAAAAAGGGTTTTAGCTTTGAGAAACAGATAACCGACTAGCCTAAACTTTCTCTAAATAGTTTGCCATCCAGAAAAAAATAATTTTCTCTAGAATATGGCAACAATAATCAGAGAACACTACAGAATATACAGCATGGTGATTATGGTTACACCACTCTTGAGCTACTTAAGATGAATGGATCGATATAAAGTGGCAAACAAAACCTGAGCAGCACCAAAGAACTTACCGAAATATCTCTGGGTTGCAAACATGTTCTGGATCCAGTGCTTCTCCTTGCATGAACTCATAGCACAAGCCATTACTGAAAGTACAGTAAAGCTTTGGGGCACAGCCATGGGCCTGTAACACACGGAAGCTTTTCACTTCTTCCTCTCGATCAACTAACAGCTCTGTCTTATTTCCATAAATCCTAACAAGGACAACATCATCCATTTCTTCACCCTTGTAACAGCCAATAAGCTTATTGGTGATGCCATCTGTAAATACCTGCAAAAGGAACAGAAATAAAGTTTTCATTTTCTTTTAAACAGTTATACAATACATACTTGTATGCCACCTTTTGGTTTTAGTCCTGGAGGCATCTTATAGTATCTACAATAATGAGTAGGGTCCAAAGTTACCCTTTCATTCAGTGAGCAGAAGTTTGTTTGATAGAGGTTTTCACAAATGGAGATGAGGAGAAAATATATTATAATTTATTACTAATGTCTCCCATAGCCCAGGCTGGTCTGCCACCTATGGTCATTCCTCATTTGCAATAATGATCAGACTATGCAAATATGGCCAGACTATGGCTGGTCTGCCACCTATGGTCATAGCCGCTCTGATAGCCATTAGGGCTGAAGGGCGGGGTATAAATAACACAAATAAATAAATAAATAAATAAATTCCTCATTTGCAATAATTTGTCCTCAGCCATCCTTGATAACTTTCTGATCAGACTATTTTGTGGGATGTACGTGACCCTTGCGAATCCAATGCAACCCTGGGATCTCCCATTGACACCTTCCCCCAAAAAGCAGGATTCAAAACTTATTATGTCTTCGTCCACCCCATCAAACCTATTGCAGTGGGTCTGGGGTGTTTAAAATACTGTTTGAAGGGAGGGGGTGCTCCAAAATGACAGAAACAGCTCTTCAAATTGCTTCCAGTTACATAGCATAACTTCTGGTTGTCCAAAATAATGGCCATAACAGAACACCACAGCTCTCCAGAGCTATCTTTGGAGCATGCCCATTCCCGGCTCCTGCAATACCTGACCCTTTCTTTGGTGATGAACTGCACTATGAAAAAGGCAGGCACAGCAGAGCTGTCTCCACCCCTGGCATGTAACTACTGTATATACTTGTGTATGTGCATGTATAAGTCAAGAAAAGGTCTTAGGGTCAAAATCATGGATTCTGATAAGATGTGTGGGTAAGTTGAGGGTAAAACCTAGGGGGCTATAACAAAGGATGTAAAGGGGTTGGATCAGAAAGGGAAAGAAGTGGATTTAAATGAGAGGTTTGGTGGGGAGAGAAGCCTTTAACATCGGATCGGGAACATAATCACAACTTTTTCACACACAAACACATTCTTTATTATTATTATTACTATTACTATTATTATTCCGCTTTTTCACAAAGGAATCAAAGCAGATTCCAACAGTATAAAATAACACAACATACAGTTAAAAATCACAATTTAAAGAACTAATATCAGAACCTAACCCAGCCCCCAAGAGAGTTACTCAATGTTACTACTGCCTGGCAGCTTTTTCAAAAATCACTGCCAAGGCACACGGGGTGGTGCTTCTTTCAGGACCATTCTAAGCCGTATGACTGTACTGACCTATATATAAGTTCGACTCAAGATTTTAGGGTCATCTTTGGGCATAAATATCAAAAAGAGAAGAAGAAGAAGAAGAAGAAGAAGAAGAAGAAGAAGAAGAAGAAGAAGAAATGAAACCTTAAAGGAAGATCAAGGTGATGAGGTGGGAAGGAAAACAAAAACTAAGAAAATGGACAAGGTAGTTCGAATAAGGAATACACTGGTACCCCGGGTTACGAAATTAATTCGTTCCGCCGCCGCTTTCGTAACCCGGGATACTTCGTAAGCCGAATAGCCCATAGGCGCTAATGGGGAAAAAGCCGCGGCTGCGCCGCGGCTCCATTTAAAACAGCGCCGGGGTTTTTTCGTAACCCGAAAAAACCTTCGTAAGCCGAAACAATAAATCCCTATGGGATTTATTCGTATCCCGAAAATTTCGTAACCTGGGTATTTCGTAACCCGGGGGACCAGTGTACTGGAGGTAACTAGAAGGCTAATGCATCCCAAGGGGAGTAGTAGGACAGAAGTCACAAACTTTTGCTCTCACACCAAGCTTTCCGTGTTTCTCCTATCAGCTGAGACAGAAAGAATAAGAGGGAAAAATGGCAGCCTGAAGCAAAGTATTTTTAAAGGCTCCTAGAAAACTGTTCCTTTGCATTAGGGATTCCATACTTCCTCATTCCAGGAATTCATTATATAATTATTTATTTGATATATACTCTGTCTGCCTTGCTACAGCCCTCTAAAGCGATGTGCTCAGAGTCTTAGAAATCTTACTAAATCTTACCTAGTTCTACTCCCCATTTACTGTGACTTATGTCACTCTGTCCACCAATTCTTCTCTTAAATTTAATGAGAAGAATTAAAT